>NC_085141.1:423514508-423843873 GCF_024139115.2 Armigeres subalbatus
TCAGTGTGCTTCGTTCAGTTACATGTGCTGGAAAATTCGACAGGAACTCCCCCGGAAATTCCTTGGGAATTTCTCCGGAAACTCCTCCAAGAGCTCTTTTGGATAATCTTCCAGAAATTCCTGCAGGAGTTCTTCCGGAAACTCTTCAAGAGATTGTACGGGAAATTCCTCCAGAAGTTCTTCTACAAGGTCCTTCGAGACTTATTCCCGGAGTTCCTCCTGAAAATCTTCCAAGAGTTCCACCGGAAGTTACTTCAAAACTTTCTTCTGAAATACCTCGGCAAGAATTTCCAGGAACTCCTCCAGGAGTTTCTTCGGGAGTTCCTACAAAAGCTTCTAAGAAAATTCTTCCAGGAATTCTTCCATAAATTCCTCCAGGAGTTCTTCCGGAAAATCCTCCAGGAGTTCCTTAGAAAATTCCTTCAGGAGTTCATTCGACAATTCTCTTGGATTTCATCCCGAAATTCCTCCAAGAAATCCTCCGAAAAGTTCTTCAGAAGTTCCTACGGAAATTTCTCTTAACAATCCTTCGAAATTTCCTTAAGGAGTTCTTCCACAATTCCTCCAGGAGTTCCTTCAGGAAGTTCTCCGAAAATACCTCTGAGAATTATTTCGTAAATCCCTTTAGGAGTTCCTTCGGAAATTCCTCCAAGATTTATCCACGAGCTCCTCCGGAAAATTTTACAGGAACTCCCCCGAGAATTCCTTCAGGAATTTCTACAGAAATTCCTCCAAGAGCTCTTTCGGATATTCCCTCAAAAATACCAGCAGAAGTTCTTCCAGAAACTCTTCAGGAGTTTTTTTTCGGAAATTCCGTCAAAAATTCCTCCAGAAGGTCCTTCAAGAATAATTCCAGGAGTTCCTCTTGAAAATCTTTCAGGAACTTCTGCGGAAATTTCTAAAGGAATTCCTCCGGAAAAAGCTCCAGAAGTTTCTCTGAGTATTCCTTTGACAATTCCTCCAGAAATACCTCCAGGAGTACTTTCGAAAAGTCCTACAGCAGTTTCTCCAATAAATCGCACAATGTGTCCAGAAAAGTCCCGCAGATATTCCTCTAATATTTTCTCCGGAAAATCACCACTAAAAGTTAACATTCAACATAACACATAAGCATTGCGATCTCCAAAGCATACACGTTACAAGGCTTTATCAGACGACATGCGGCTGAATTCTCAGATATTTATTGTCTTAAGACACTGTTTTGTGCGCTAGTACTAGTATCTTGGAATATACTCCCCCGGTATGGTCCCCTTTTTATATCACGCACTCCTTAAGAATTGCCTTTCAAAAACATTTCATTGGATTTGCCTTGCGACAATTCCATGGAAAGACCAGTAAACCTAACAGACGATCGAAGATGGTGAACAAATATAAATACAAAAGCGGATGACAGGGTCAGAAATCAGAAATCCAAGAAGTTTTTTTTATTTTAATATTTATTTAAATACGGAATTGCTCCGGACATTATACATGGTTGAACTTTCCGTCTTCAACCTATTTCGCAACTCATTCAGTTTTCAACAGATCAGTTGAAATTTTAAGAAACAGATCAGTAATTATGACATTTTTAATGGATTTTTAACGTATTATGAGCGAGAATGCTGGAAAATTTTCTCTTGAAATTCGTGCGGAAAGATATCTCATAAGCACTGTGAGAGTTCCTCCAAAGATCCGAGATATGTACCTGAGCGGCATTACTTTTTATAAACGAGTGTCCATGCATAACGAAAATCGAGTCATATTACAGTTGCTGCAATCAAATCAGTCCGAACTGTGCTAAATGGGTAGTTGCTGCGAGATTTCCGGTTGAAAGCAATTCTGCGTCTAATTCTGTGGAAAGTTACTATGTCTGATTATGCATATGAAATGATAGATTTAGTTCGGAAAGTATTGGTACGCCCTTCGGTGGTTTGATCGACCAGTTCGCATGACAGGTGCTTTCCACTCTACGAAGGACCTCGTCGTCCACGCACTTAGCGGGTACTGATGAAACAAATTCCCAGCACCATCTCTCTCATTTCACAGTACCCTAGCTGCGTGGACGACAGTCCTGTACAGAAGGGATGTCATGAAGGTCGGGATCAACCCACGAAGCGTACCCTCCTTCGACAAATCACAATGTGTAATATGCATAATCAGTTTCGACATAGTAATTATTCCACTCGGGTACATGAGCATATAGGCAATTAACTTTGAATGTACTGTGGAGAAGTCAAGCTGAAGCTAAAAACATCTCCGGTTGATTTTTCTGAGAAATCACTGCGAAATTTTTGCCGAGAAAATCTGTGGAGATTCTTTCAAGAATTCCTCAAATTCCTTTTGAAACTTTCATGTTAGTTTTTTTTTGGGAATATTTACGGTATTTCCTGCTAATAATACCCCTGATTATAGAAATTCAATTCCGGGGCAATTACCAAACGATTTGCCATAAGGATTGTTGGAAGAATTTCTTCATTAATTCTGTTGGTGGCCTCAGCAATTCCTAAAATAAATTCTTCAGAGTATTTATCCTATTTAGGAATTTCCGGAATTCTCGAAGACTTTCTGCGAAGGAAATAAGAAAATATATTTACAGCACTTCCCAAATGGTTTTCTGCTGGAGTTCCCGCAAGAGTCCTGCAAAATATTCTAAGAGAGCTTTTGCATGAACCTCCGGAGGAATTTTCGCCGACATGACTGGAGGAACCTTCATTCTGTTGGATTCTTCCAACGGGACAGGGAGAACTCAGAGAAACTTTGGATTCACACGGAAACTCCGTATACGTGATGTATCGAAACAAAGATGCCTTGAGCCATCCCTGTTCTGTCGGAGGAATTTCAGATTATGGGCCCTATCATTTGTTGGATTATTAGACGGAGAGTTATTCACGAATAGAACCATAACCTCTTCCTTTCATGTCCGCCGAATACAGTTCCGCTGGAAGAATCAACCCATAATTCCTAGGAGCTTCATCAAGGCTCACGGATGTTACTGAAGGATTTTGAAATTGTCTTTTTGGTGATAATTATACTACCAAAGCGAAAGGGACGATGAAAGTAATGAAGATACGGATTTCATTGACGCAAGTGGATAATAGTAACTGAAGATTGCGGGGGCCATGTGATCCAAGTCACTATCCAAGCCGTTCCTGGGTGGACGTTAGGCAGAATAACAGTGATTTCAACAATATTTTTTCTCTAACATGGCCCTCTGCCTAAAACCCAAAGCCAAAATAATTCCATGAGAATACTCCAAAGATTTCCGTAGTAAATTTCACGGGAACTTGAGAGGAATTCTCAAACGAGTTTCTAGGAATTTCTCGTAAAGTTTCAACTCCTTTCGGAAATCCAAGAATCCAGGTGTATTTCCGTAGAAAATCTCAAGGATTTTTTTTCACTTTCATAAGAAATTCCATTTGGATTTCTCGGAAGGAATTTTCGAAATCGTTACAAAATTGTTTTCAATAGTTTTATTTCCAATTCCAGTACGGCTTCCTTTTTCCAAGCGAAAAGCAGTTAAGAATAATATTCTCATACGCCCCATCAATTCCGATAAGTTTATTGCAACATAATTATCAAGTCCTGACATCGGATGAGCTTCCTATTGATGTTAATTGGTAAGCTTTAGTCTGCAACTTACGTCATGTCAATCCAACATCCAGAAAAGAATCCAGAGGAAATATTTCACTATCTGGCGTCAATTAATCATCATGATGTCCTAACCCAACCTGACCAGGTTCCGTTCGCTTCGAACACGGTCGCGAGCATTTTCAAATGTGTACTTTCCGTAACACTCGCGACATTGATCTTCTTCGTGCATCATTTAAGTGAGACCATTTGGCGAATGGAATTCCGTACAACCTGCAACTCCCCTAAGATTTGATTACCAAGCTGCAGACAGAGCCCATATCGGAATGGGAATAGTTTGATGCTGCACAGTGGCTGACGGTGGGACGGAATACTCATGCTGTGTTTCTAATAATTTCGAAATTCTTTAGGGTTTGCTTCACCACTGCACCATCATCGGACAATCCACAAATCGACCAGACAACTGACTGCCTGACTGACTGGCTACCCCAGTGGAATACCACTCTCGTCCAAAACGACAAGCCGTGAAATAAGCCAACCGCAATATTTCTTCTTCGGTGATGTTCTCGTTTGTTTTTGCAGTACCTACAGAATGACGCACATTCGAGACCATCAGTCAGATGATATTCACCGCAACTCGGTTTGAGAACGGTGCATCGATACGCTCGGGAGCGGACAACATTGTGATGCGCCAGGATGGCGACCGGCCACTGCGACACCCTTACGCTCGAGGTCATGTGAGTATCCAGTTGAAATTGGTAGAGATTTTCCCGAGGCATCGCACTGCTTGGATTGGGGCTAATTTTGAACCAGTCTACAAAACTAACACTAAGATGTTCAATGTCATCAAAATGACATCTGGAATGACAATTGCTTCAAAAAATAATGAATGTTGAACATCCTCGCTTGCCCCTTCTCAAAGACCCATTTCATGCTCGCACATACCTCACCTGCGGACGGCATTAAATTGCCCCATGTGATGACGAGTTTATGCCCGTGGATTATGCTGCTCCCTGGCCCCAATGAAAATGCTAACCCAAATTCTGCGTGTACATTTGTTTTACTCATCATCTCACACCCATATCCATGTTCTCTGTATTGCCGTATCTGTCTCATTTGTCTTTCGCGCTAAACTGGACATTAAACCTACCTCCACATGACGGTCGTGCTTTTTGCCGGGACGAGCAGACCCACCGGTGGTCCGGGTCGGGGCGGAGAATATCACAGTCAACGAAACGCAGGATTTTCTGCTCAAGTGCGACTACGAGGCAAATCCGGCCTCGCTCGAAAGTGTCAAGTGGTTCCGCAACGATCAGGAGATCAAACTGGACAGCGCCCGGCACGACGGGGGTAATCCGGAGAATATCGGGCTCATCATCAAGAACTCGACCCGGGGCGACATCGGAGCGTACAAGTGCGAGCTGGCGAACTCCATCGGGAAGGACCTGTCCGACAACGATATCAATGTCGATGTGTTGTGTATGTATAACTTTGTAGCATTTTCATTTCAGCCTCATCATTGATAAAATGTAGTTATTTGTCGGGGGGTTTCGGGGTAACTTGTTTGTGACACGCCATGAATTGGGTTTATGGATACCAGTTGATCATTTTTATCCTCTGCATTGATGAAGAGCATTTTGTGGAGTGAACTGTTGTTTATCGATTATTATAGAACAACACACATGTGGAGTGTCATAAATCTGGAAAATTACAACAATCTAGATATTCCATTCAGGATTACGTGGCGACGTTATTTGAAAACGAACATCTGATTAGTTTTAAAGCAGATTTATTACCTGTTTTAAATTCAATGAGAAGCATCTGATGGAAACAAATACATTTCTTTACTGAACCAAACCCAGAACAAACAAAAAATACTGCTTTCAGTGATTGATGGGATCTCTTCTAGGAAAATCAGTTGGTAAAGAAAGCCACAGCAATCAATCTGCTTTCTGATCGAATAATAAAGTAATGGCGTTTATTCCGATTAACTGAACGTGTTCTGAAGGCGTTTTCACTTTGATTTTTTTTTTATCTTCATTTAATACAGGATTGAAATGGTTCGAATGCCGTTTAGGAAATGGAGTGAAGAAGGGGTAAACAGAAAAAAGGACAACTGAAAACATATTTCTGGGGTTCCATTGAGTTCTTGAAAGTTCAGATTCTTGATGAAGGTGGCATCACTTTCGTTTGTTAATAAAACCCATGATTTGGACACTAAATTGCATGACCTTCAGTTATTCATGAGGCGCCAGTGAGCCACATTTAGTGAATCTATATACATAAAAATGAATTTCTGTTTGTTTGTAGGACCTTTATGGACTCGGAAACTACTGAACCAATCGGCTTAAATATTTATATGCTGTGTGCTGTGCTAATATATTGATGTAAATTAAAGTTAGGGTTACTGCTTCTGGACTTCATCTCATAGCTCCGATATTGGTCTCATGAAAAACAAAGCAATGAAAAGGTATTTGGTTTGTTTATTATTTTTGTGATTTTTTCAGTATTGAGCACGCATGCTAGCAAAAAGAAGTGACGAAATTGGTGCCGTAGTTCTTTGTTCCGCGATGAGATGAATATATGTTCAGTGAGATGGAAAACGGAACAATTCCCCTATGTGAAAAAAAAGTTTCAATGATTACGTAACGTACTTTATTAATTTACGTATCAATTTTATGAACAAAAGCTTCATCTTTATTCGTGATAGTATGAGCATATGAGAAAAATAGCATTCATGGGAAAGATAGATTCCAAAGGTTTTAAATGCATTTCAAATTACCCTTTGGAAATTTAAGGAATTTCCGTTGGATATTCAAAAGGACTTCTGAAGGAATCTCAAAATGCATCTCAGCCAGACCTCCTGTAGGTATCCCAGACGATAAATTCTTAAGCAATCATGAGAAAAACTCGTAGATGAATCTTCGGAGCAACTCCTGGTTGAATCCGAAGAAGAAATCCTGATGTAATTTTGAAGGAACTCTTGATTGAATTGCTGGATTTTTTCAAATGCATTCTTTTAAGCAAATAACAACATATGCATCATTAGTTTTCATTTTGAGTATAGCCTAATTTTTGAAAAATATCTAAGCAAAATCACTTTGAACATTTTTAAAACTCAAAAACGGCTCGATCATTTTCTTGTTTACAGGAATACTTTAGGCAGTCAATGACCTTTGTGGGAAAATAAACACTGTGAAATGTTTATGAAATGTCAATTTGATTGCGTTGAAAGATAGATTGTAGAGCATCTGACCGAAAGGACAAATGGTTAAAAGACAAAACGACGAAAGGGACTGAAGATCGTTAGGACAAAAAGATCGAAAATGACAAAGGGTCTAAAGGAACAAAAGGCCGAAAAGGTGAAAGAAGAAGTAATAAGAAAGTAAGAATAATAAAAAAAGAAGAAAGAAGAAAAAAGAAAGAATAAAGAAGAAAGAAAAAAGAAGAAAGAAGAAAAAAGAAAGAAGGAAGAAGAAAGATAGAAGAAGAGAAAAGCGAAGATAGAATAAGAAATAAGGAAGATGGGACAAGGGAGAAGAACGGCGAAGGAAGCAAAGCAGTAAAAGGAAAGAAGGATGTGAAGAAACGAAGAAGGAAGAGGGAAGAAAGAACAAGAAAGAAGGATGAAGAATTAAAGAAGAAGGAAGAAGGATGAAAGAAGAAGGTAGAAGGAAGAAAAAAGAAGGAAGAAGGAGAAAGGAAGAAGGAAGAAGGAGGAAGGAAGAAGGAGGGAGGAAGAAGGAAGAAGAAAGAAAGAAGAAGGGAGTAGAAATAAGTAAGAAGGAAGAAAAAAGTTGGAAGAACAGGAAAGGAAGAATGAATAAGGAAGAAGGGAAAAGGAAGTGGAAATACGAAAGAAAGAATATTCTGTCTGAAGAAGGAAAAAATAAGAAAGAAGGAAAAGGAAGGCGAAATACTGAAATAGGTAGAAGAATGAAGGAAGAAGAAAGAAGGAAGGAGGAAGGAGGAAGAAGGAAGAAGGAAGAAGGAAGGTGGAAGAATGAAGAAGGAAGAGGGAAGTAGGAAGAAGGAATATAAAAGCAAGAAGAAGGAAGAAGGAGGAAGGAAGAAGGAAGAAGGAAAAAGGAAGAAGAAAGAAGGAATAAGAAAGAAGGAATAAAAAAGAAGGAAGAAAGAAGAAGGAAGACGTAATAAGACAGCATGAGTAAGGAAGGCAAAAGAAAAAAAGAAGGAAGATTGATTGAGGAAGGAATAAAGAAGGATGAAGGAAAAGGAAGACAATAAAGGAGTAGGGAAGAAGAAAGATGGAATAAAGAACATGAAAGAATAATAATAAAGGAGTAGAAAAATAAGAATAAGAAAAAAGGAAGAAGAAAGATGAAAGGATTTTTTTCCCCTGTTTGGGTGTGCCACTGCGACCAATTATTAGATCTATTGTAGCGTTACCCGTATCCTTAGTGTTTAAGTGCATGTCGAATTACTCCAGTGCTATTGAGAAGCAATGCAGTATCGGTTTCGATACAGTTGTTGTTTTGTTTTCAAAGACCACCATGACAAGGTCCCGCTATTTAGACCCTTCATAGAGAGCAATCCCATTGAAGGCGCGCCCCTTATCAATAAGGAATCAATCCTTTCTTGAGAAAACAGAACAGTAATACTGTTTTTGGCCATGCATCGGAGCCCTAGCCACATCCTTGTCTTGCTTCTAGAACATCACCAGTGAAACTCTTAAAACCCGGGATTTAGCTCTGTCTACAAGACCATTTCAAACAAGAGAATTTGTTCAGTAAAATGAACTTCCGTGTGTTCCTCTCACTACCATTGTTCACCAGTTCAAGAAGAGTTATTATGTATTTAAACCCCTAACTCGATTTTTCCAGCAGTCAGTTCAGCCTAGGACCGGGTACCGAGGTTTTTTAACTAATTGCTTGAAATGTTGATTCCGCTGCATACAGTTTAGCCTCAAACAAGAGGAATTCGAGTCTTTCAACTGTCTGCAAGGTAACATTAATTATGTTTTATTTCTGAGACTGCTGTTGGTAGCGAGGACGAAATACGATGAATCCTTAATTACCACAACTTATTGCCCTAGCTAGATAAATGGATTAGGCTAGGGCTCTGTTTGGTAGATCTTACACCGCAACACACTACGTCAAAGTGATCTACCGTGTTACGGGAAAAGATGGAAGGATAGAAAAAGGATAGAAGATTGAAGATTGAAGAATAAAGAAGGATGAAGATAGGGATAAGATAGAAGAAAGAAGGAATAAGAAGTAAAGGATGGGAAAAGAAAGAACGTTGAAGAAGGGAGAAGGAAGAAGGAAGGTGGAAGGAGGAAGAAGGGACAAGCAAGGAGGAAGATGGACGAAGAAAGTAGAAAGAAAGCAGAAGGAAGATAAAGAAGAGATAAGGAAGAAATAAGATTTAGGAAGTAGGACAGAAGATGGAAAAATTAAGAAGGAAGTAGAAGGAAGAAGGAGGAAGGAATTAGATTGGAAAAGAAAGGAAAAAGAAGGAATGAAGGAAAAACAGAAAAAAGAAAGAAGGAGGAAAGCGAAAGAAAGAAGAAGTATGAAGGAAGAAGGAAGGAGGAAAGAAGAAGGAAAAGGGATGAAGGAAGAAACAAGAAGTAACAAGAATAATTCACATTTGACCTTTTGTCCTTCTCAACTATTTGTCCCTTCAACATTTTGCCTTTCGACGTTAAGGCGTTTTGGGGCCTCTCCTCCTACTGTCTGTTAAATTGTAGTAATACAAGTCAGTTATTTGACTGCTGATAATGCGTTGCGGTTGAGTGGCAGTGGATTAGCTAAGATCGTCGTACAATTCCATATCTGATGAACTAGCATTATAGGTTAGCTAACTATGGTAAAATGATCACTAGTGGTCCCTTTAGTAGCGGAATTTTGCTGTTCCTGCCATAAAGCGAGGAAATTTCCAATATTTTAATTTCGTATAACCGAATAACAAGTTCTGCATCTCCCCTGCACAAGGCACGGTGTTATTTGTTGAAAATGTCATATATAGTAGGTCCATATATAGTCCATGTTGCCATATATAGGGGTCCATGATAGGAAATTGCTTCCTTATAGTCGACACTCCATTTGATTTTCATGCTCCGTTTTGGGATGTTCTTCTTCCCTCTTATGAACCCCAACAATATTCGTATTATGAACACTTTATTTTAAAAAGTAAAAAATCATCTATTTTTACATCCCATGGCATTTCCAATGCATGTAAACGAATCATTAGAATTTAAGTTAGATTCCTTAGATGGAATTCCGGAGAGAAATGCTGTAATAATGCAAATATTCCTGAAGGGTCCACTATTGGTCATTATACCCTATTCGACGATTAGCCCACGCCCCCATAGTGATCCCAGGTGCCACTACTCACTCTTGCCGTGAACCAACTGATTCGCCAGTAATTATTGTGAAACGATACGACGATACGAAGTACTCAGCCAAAAGTCCTGTTCGGCCAAATGGCATGTTCGGTCAAATGACATATTCAGCCAAATGATCTGTTCTGCCAAATGTTCAATTCGGCCAAATATTCTATTCGGCCAAATGTCCTATTTGGCCAAATGACATATTCGGCCAAATTAAGTGATGAACTCTATAATTTTTGAAAAATCACTATAATAAAGAAAAAAAAATCGGCCAAATGATCTTTTCGGCTATATGGCCCTTTCGGCCAAATGACTTATGGTCTGTTCGGCCAAATGTCCTATTCGGGTAAATGACCTACTCGGCAATATGATTATTTCGACCAAATGACCTATTCGGCCGAACGGTATTCAACCAAACGGGCCTTCCCCGGTTCAAACGAATATAGTCATCCTTATCAAAATTGCACAGCGTTGACATTTTTTAATTTTTTCTTTGATATTTTGCCATTTTTATTTTTTGCAAAAAATGAGTATTTTTTAAAATTTTGATTTGTTTGTCAAACACGTGTATTTCAAACGCAAGGCTAACTTGAGTTCTTCTAGCTAGAATCATTTGATGTCTGGCTAAACGTAAAAAAGGCAGCTACAGCTCTACTTCGGGATTGTTTTGATGAAATACGTCGAAATATGACTACTGACAATAAAAATCAGAAGGGTTGTGTACAAAACACGACCGCAAGGTAGACGTTGCACATCGTAAGGATATCATTGGAATACAATATGCATTGTACAATTTTTCAAACGAAACGGCTCACGCGCGCAGGAAATTAGCTTTCTTGTTGTCAATAAAGAAAACTTTTTAGCCTCGTCCCTTTGGTGTTATGATTGCACATAACGTTTGTACCAATACCGATTAACAAAGTGGCGGGACTAATGGACCTCCTTGTTTGATTTCAAGAAAGCTGCATTCCAGCCCGCACGAGCTTTTACGTTCGAGATGTCAAGGAGAGAAGTCCCAGCATCAGAATCTTGAGAATCTTGACGCCATTAATGCGAATAAATAGTTGCAGTATCTCCCTCCGTTGCGCGCTCGAGCAGCTTTCTTATAATCAATAAGGAAGGCCCATTAGTCCCACCTCTTTGTTGATCGGTATGAATGCAAATATTGTCTAACATTATCACTCACCAAAGGGGCGTGGCCGCAGGGTGAACTTTATCGATTAGAAGGAAGCAGCTTTTCCACGCGCGAGAGCTATTTCGTCTGAAATGTCGCGAAGAGCAGACCGCGGTCCCATCATTGGCATCGGTAGAGCTCCTCCCGGTGCGATGGCGTGGGTCGTGCGGTCGTCGTCGTCATCAGATGAAATTTTCTTGCCTGTTTCGCTACGATGGTGATTGTGGCTGCAGCGCGATGGAGCACATGTCAGCGACGGTGCCATCTGAAGTACTAACGATTGGCTTTTAAGCCATAATTTGAGGCGAGACGAATTTTGATCAAAGTACAAATGAATCGCTTGGTGGTGGCAGATAGTTTCAGAGATGGACGCTGCAAAAATTTAATCGCATGGATAGCATCAATATAGCGTCAAGTGAAAGTTACCCTCAAAATCATAATTTCATTAAGGGCTACTTGTTTCAGGTTTTATTTCCATCCATGCGAATACATTTTTGCAGCTTCTCCTTCTGACGCGCGTTCGTGATTTGCTGCCGACGGTATATTTCTGCTATCACCAAGGTTTTATGATTTAAATGATGACTTTGACCAAAATTCGTCTCGGCGAAACCTTCGTCAGAATCTGACGCCATCCATGCGAACAAATATGTGTAGCATCCCCCTCTGACGCGCGCTCGTGATTCTGCTACGGATGGTAACTTCCTGATGTCGCAAAGTGATTAATTTGCACTTTGAACAAAATTCTTCATTCAACAGCCTTCCCTTGTACAAAATGGTGGTCCTCAAAGAAAAACGATTTATTTTCAATATTGTTTCTCCAAATTAACTTCAACAAATCCAGATCTAGAACCATGCGGAAACATTTCACTGAAGTGCCGCTGACGCCGACGATAACCACTCGTCGGCGCTGAACCACTAAAGATGCAGAAACCACCTCCATCTCGGGACCGCTCCCGACGCCGTCGTTCCCTCCGTGCCCTCCGTGCCTGCTCTCCGTGACCACTCACCGTGGATCATTGAACAAAAATGACGCCCGAGCACGAAATAAAGGTTTTTTTATATCCAGAGAAAATGAAATAATTGGTCACAAGGCCTATAACTTACATCATTCTGATGTCCGTGTTGGGAATGCATGAACGGTATTGGTTGGTTCTGATATTTTTACTGGGTAGGACCAGAATTGAAATCCTCAATAGTTTATCGTAAATAATAAAAAGTTTCAATAAAATTGGCAAATTGCTGGAGAGTTTCCGAGTCGATTGATATATAAATCTCGAAAATTCATCGAAAGATAAAAGCTCTATTAATATTCAAAATCTAACATGATTTCGTGACGATCTCCAATTTTAGATTCTGACCCAGTATTTTCAGGGAAGAGGTTGTCCATCGTCAAAAAATATTCCTTATCGCACTTTGAAGGAAAAGTATGAACAGCCTTTTTTGTTCTGTTCTTAACAAAGTTTTCTTGGAGCACATGTCGTTATTTTTTTTAAGCCCCTGTTTCCAACTGGCGGCCATTTCATTTGGACATTTTTTTGCATATAATAACATCCTGAATTATTGTTTTAGTTATTACATCCGATCAAGAATTGTCCAATATTTCTCATTTGGGCGAATTTTAGGACTATTTGGTGAATTGAAGATTATTCGCCGAAATCATCCCTTTTGTACTCGTTTGGCCACCTAAGGCACTGCTAAATAGGTGAACGAAGAAAAATCTCTAAGTGTTATTTCTATCTGATCCTACGAACAGGTGAAACACTTAAGGTTGATTGAATACTCATAAAACTGAACTCAAAAGGCTGAATTATCAAAAAGTTTAAACTTTCAAAAGGCTGTAAAGTATCAAAAGGCTGTAAAGTATCAGAAGGCTGAAATTGGTAGGATGCAATGAATCTCAACCGTACGATGAAAAAATGAATAAAGAAAGAAAAAATAATAGAGAATAAGCAATAAAGCATTCGAAATTAAGAACAAAGAGCAAAGAATAAAAAATAAAGTACACTCGATTCTTTTTTTACACGGATTTTTTTTACACGGATTCTCAAAATAGCACGGATTATTTTTACACGGAACGCATCCCCCATATTAACAAAGACCCGGCTACTTTTTTACACGGATATTTTTTCCACGGCTTTATTTACACGGTTTCTCGGAATAACACGGAAGAAAGAAGAAGAAAAACGGAAGAAGAAACAAGAAGGAAAAAAGAAGAAAGGAGGAAGATAGGAGGAGGAAGAAGGAAAAAGGTGGAATAAAAAAGGAGAAAGTATATGTAAGAAAGAAGGGAGAAGAAACAGGAAAGAAGGAAAAAAAGGAAGACGAAGGAAGGAAGACGAAAGTTGGAAGAAGGAATAATGAAGAAAAAAGAAGGAAGAAGGGACAAAAAAAACAGAAAAGAATGAAGAATGTAAATGGGAGAAGAAAGAAGGAAGTAAAAACATGTAAAAAATGAAGAAGTGACGAAAAACGAAAAAACCCAGATTAATCCACCTAGCGGTGATGGTGCCTTTCTCGTTCGTTCAAAAGGTTTGGAAACATCAAAAATAACTCCAATATGTGGATTGGTCTTATTTTTCATATTTGTTTATATGCATAAAAAAATTCTCATAAACGCAATTTGTTGCAAACAAATCGGATTAGCATAAGAGCAAAAAATGGCATTTTATTTTGTAGTTTTAAAATTAGTATTTTCGCCATAACTTTTGACCCAATTGTACGATCCGTCCAAGTTTCTATAGGAAACAATGGAACAAGATTCTGCGTCGAATGCAATCTGTTGCGAGCGACCTGAGAAGCACACATATTGCACATCAATCACAGTAACTTATATATGACCGGATTCAGTCACTATATGGTTACTGCAACCAGATTTGTTGAACTTGTGTTGCTTGCGGAATATATGAAGTCTAAGTGCTAAAAAAGTGAGCTAGACTTTTTTGAACTCTTTTTCACAATAAATAGTAATTTGACCAGAACATCTAAGCCCATAGTCCGATCTGGACAATTTTCAATAAGAAAATATGAGACATTCTGCGTCGAGTGAAATTTAATGCGAGCAAATCGGTTGAGGAAGAGTGCCTGAAAAATAAGTGACATTTTGTTAGCGATTTTTCCATAAAAAAATGGTATAATTTTCGATCCCATAGTCCGATATGGCCAATTTTCAATAGGAAACAACGGGACAGGATTCTACGTCGAATGCAACTTGTTGTGAGCAAATCGGTTAAGGATAAGTGCCCGAAAAATGAGAGACATTTTTTACGCGATTTTTTCATATGAATTTGTATTTTGGCCATAACTTTCGATCCGATAGTTCGATCTGACCAATTTCAAATAGGAAACAATGGAACAGGATTCTGCGTCGAATGCAACTTGTTGCGAGCAAATCGGTTGAAGATAAGTGCCCGAAAAATGAGTGACATTTTTTACGCGATTTTTCCGGATGATTTTGTATTTTGGCCATAACTCTCGATCCCATGGTTCGATCTGGCCAATTTCAAACAGGAAACTATGGGACAGGATTCTGCGTCGAATACAACTTGTTGCGAGCAAATCGGTTGAGGATAAGTGCCCGAAAAATGAGTGACATTTCTTACGCGATTTTTTCGTATGAATTTGTATTTTGGCCATAACTCTCGATCCCATAGTTCGATCTGGCCAATTTCAAACAATGGGACAGGATTCTGCGTAGAATGCAATTTGTTGCGAGCAAATCGGTTGAGGATAAGTGCCCGAAAAATGAGTGACATTTTGTTGAGTAGTTTTGCGTGCACACACACACACACACATACACACACATACACACACACACACACACACACAGACATCACCTCAATTCGTCGAACTGAGTCGATTGGTATATAACACAATGGGTCTCCGGGCCTTCTATAAAAAGTTTGTTTTTGGAGCGATCATATAGCCTTTACCGTATACTTAGTATACGAGAAAGGCAAAAAGAATAAAGGGAGAAAAAAGAAAAAAGAAGGAAGACAATAGGAAGAAATTAGGAAGAAGAAAAAAAGATGAAACTACAAGGAAGGAGGAAAAAAAGAGAATGAAGAAGGAAAACCCAGATTAATCCACCTAGCGGTGGTGGTGCCTTTCTCGCATTTAGTTAAGACACCAACCTTATATGGGGTTGTTAGGGTCTGATGTACCATTTTCTTCATAACTTTTTAACGCAATGACCGATCGTTATAAAATTCAATAGTGATCAACAAGGCTTTGTCCCCTGTCGAATGCAACTTGTTGCGAGAAAATCGGTTAAGGATTACTATACGAAAAGTTGTCTAATGTTTTTTATAGCTTTTGTGCACACTAGGGCAGTTCAAATTTCAAAAATGTTCGAAAATTCCAACTCCCATGTGTCTATTAGCATCATTTTGGTAATATAGGAGTCCTGGCAAAATTTCAGGCAATTCGGTGGCCATTTAGGGGTGGCGCGAAGTCAATTTATGTTTATATGGAAATTTGTATGGGAAAAACTTAAAATTTATTCAAGTCTGCCCACAACTGTCTATATGTGATGAATTCAAATAAACATCCCCAACCTCCATTTTTGGAATCTATTTGAGCTCAACCAGTGGATAACTCATTAATTTTAATTTATATTTCCACTGCTACGTTGAGGCTAATTACACCATTTTAGCCATTTATATCATATTCACACTGTCACTAGAACCGTTCAATCCACTCATAACTAATGTGTTATCCGGAGGTCTCATTTATATAGATTCAAAAAAGGGATGTTGGGAATGTTTATTTGAATTCATCACAAATCGACAGTTATAGGGAGACTTGAATAAATTTTAAGTTTTTCCCAAACAAATTTCCATATAAACATAAATTGACTTCGCGCCACCCCTAAATGGCCACCGAATTGCCTGAAATTTTGCCAGGACTCCTATATTACCAGAAAGATGCTAATTGACATATGGGAGCTGAACTTTTCGAACATTTTTGAAATTTGAACTGCCCTAGTGCACACACATACACACACACATACACACCAAGGGTATGCGATAACACACTTTTTCGTAACGAAACGAAACGAAACGAAATTCAAACGTCTATGTTGATTCGAAACGAATCGAAACGAAATATAAATTAACTTTCGAGACTTCGAAACGATACGAAATCAAGGTCCATTTTTTCGAAATTTTACGAAACGAAACGAAATTTGATTTTTTTTCCGCGGAATTTTTACTGAAATGGTTTTACATTATGAACGCAATTCTGATTTCATTTTTTCGAAGTCAAATAACTGCTTTGCGAACAATAAAGTTATAGTAACAGAAGAAGCTGTCTGTGATAAATTGCCGCGCTCCCGTCGGCGATAAGGTAATATCCCAGCATTAATGCCGCTTTCAAAGGAATTATTCGTGAAGTGTGCTCAGTTTTTATGTTTTATCTTTTATTATCGATCTTTTTTCACTCAATTTTTATTTCTGCAGCTCCTCAAAATCCGCACAGCCGTGTGCCCAGCAAAATAAAAAAAATGATATACCGTCAAAAATGAGGTTAGGGAGGTTTTGGGAGGTAGGGTTTCGGCAAATTATTTGCTGATTTTCAGCAACTTTGACAGATATCTCAGCGAAAAACATGTTTGCTGAGGCTCGGCTGTTGCGAATCTCGATAAAATTTGAACAAATTGCTGAGATCCCGGTAAAAAGAATAAAGTGTTGGTGCTCTCCAATCCGATCAATTCTATATCAATTCAGTTTTATATCAGTAAGTATATAAAAAATGAGAAATTGTGGGATTTTGTAGTGTTCAATTTTAAATTCTGTTAAAAAGCTTATTCTACTTAAGAATTATGTAATTATGCTAAAGCATACTTCATATTGTCTTATCAGCTCGATTTTATGGTATTGAGCTAACTCAAATCCAGGAAATGAATGCATAGTTTTTTTATCCAGTGGGATCCAGAATTTATATATCCACATCTGCCAGGCGTATACGCAGATAGAGAATATTTAATAGCATACATATGCTCACTTGAAGAATATTCTGCAACTTTTCTAAAATGCACAAAGATATGTATTTCAGAAATGTAATCGCAAAGTTTTTACGGCAGAAGTTTGCCAGGTATCAAGAAATAATTTTTCTTTTGTCGTACAAACAGTTGTACCAGAAGGCTATCATATCCTTCCAAATTCAACCTTTTTATAGGAGGCCCGGGGGCCTAAGCGGAAGCTAAGAAACCGCCTTTAATAAGAAAGAGGCGGTCTAAGAAGACATTACAAGGGCCCTAGGAATCCGCGGCCACGGCTTTGCCTTCTCGACAAAGTTATACTGACCTGATTCATATATGATTACATTTACACTATGCGCCTGACGTCTTGAATGTTGAGTCGGACCACTTTTTAAAAAATAGGGTAGAATAGTTAAAGATATTTTTCGTTTTCTGTGTGACATTTCTAACAAAACACTGAAGACGTTTTATATAAGAAAACTAAATACGTATTTGTCGAATCAGAATGGGATTATGTAATAAGCGTTAACAGAAAAATTTATATAACATTAAGTTTTAAAAAGTTTGTTCAGCGGCACAGCCAAAATTTTTGATAATACACGACCGCCCTGAGCCGGTTCACCACGTTGGCAGTATGGTTTAAGTTTAAGTTTGTTTCGAAATTCCGCGGAATTCCGTTAAATTTCGTTGAAAGCTAGTTTTTTCTAGCGAAATTTTTGTAATTTTACGAAACGAAACGAAATCAAGAAATCAGATTTTGCCATGCTCAAATTCCGCGAAATTCCGCGGAATTTCGTTTCGAACCACCTGAAACGAAATTTTTCGAAATACCGCATATGCTTAATACACACATACATACACACGGACAGACAGACATGTGCTCAGCTTGTCGAGCTGAGTCGATTGGTATATAATACTATGGGTCTCAGAGGCTTCTTTAAAGAGTTCGTTTTGGGAGTGAAATGATAGCCTTTCGGTACAACTTAGTTGTACGAGAAAGACAAAAAGGATAAAGAAAGAAAGAGAAAATAAGGAAGAAGGAAAAAATATGAAGAATGAAAGAAGAAGGAACAAGGTAGGAGAATCGAAGAACAAGGAAGAAGGTAGAAGAAACGCGAAAAAATATAGAAGAAAGAGAAACAAAGGATGAAAAAAAGAGAGAAGGATAAAGGAAGGATAGAAGAAGGAACAAAACAATAAGAAGAAACAAGGGGAATATCGAAGAAGGAAAAAGGAAGATGAATGGGGAAAAATAAAAAGGAATAAAAAATAAAAAAAAATAAAGTAGAACGAATGAAAAACATGCAATATAGAAATAATCTTGACAAGAATAAAAAAACAAATGCAATTTCGGTGGTTTATTTTCGTTAATGCTGACATTTACTTCATTGAAATCTGTTTTTCGTAGTTTTTCGGCCTTTCGAGTTTCAGCCTTTTGTAATTTTGGCCTTATGTAAAATTTTTTACTTTCCTAGCTATTCGTGTTATGAGTTTTCAGCCTTATGTGCAAGTCTTGCTTTTTTACAATGGACTACGTCTATGTTTTCGGTATGGATATGGGAGTATATATCAGAATTTGAAAAAACGAATCCGTCACAATAAAATGATAGACTTTGGATGCGAATAACTCGATCATTTCCCAACGGATGTTCATGATTTTGCCATAAATTTTGAAGTTTATCAAAGATTCAAAATCACCATTGAAGTCTAAAAAAAATCAATTGTGATTTATTGATTTGTGCCGTAATCCTAATCAATAATTCCAAGCACATCACCAATAATTTAATTATCGCAAGATTTCACTCTTTTCTACTCAGTTTCCACCGATCCATTCGATTCATTTATGGCATGGGTTCAATTGTGGAACTGGTGGAGTGAATAAGTAATGAAGAATGCTCTTTAATACATGAAAACTGTCACAAAATCGTTTCACTTTTTTCTCGCGGAGTTTTTAACGCAAAAAAAATTAATAACGAGTTTGTAATTTCAATACGTATAAATTAAAGTCCCAAAGGGATAATTGTTTTGAGTGAAATATCAATATGATATGTAGCCAGTTTTATGAATACTGATGTTGTAGAGCTACTCCCGATTTTTTTTAAAAATTCAAATGTACGAAAATAAAGGAACGACAAAACTTCTTTTTCAGTGAATAGATTTAGGTTTCTATGCATATTACAAAAAGGACTTAAACTAACGGGACAAGTGGCTCTCCACTATTTACAAGTATTCTATCAAAAAAAAATGTCTGAACCTTTCGTTTTTCCGTGAAATAAAAATGGTTTCATCTCGAGCTTATAACATACTATGAGGCGTTCTGAGTATCAACCCTGAAATTAAGATTTTGATTTTTTCAGCTGTGTGAATCTCGGTAGTTTGCTGGTAGTAATGGAAAAAAGTCTCTAGCCTTTGATTGTCATGCATATCATGTACAAAAGCTGTATAGAATTTCAAAATTAATATTCTTCATCTCAATAAGTTTTTTGAAATTGTAATGTAACATACATCATTACGCATTTTTGTCCGAGGTTTCCCCTATTGAAGATACCCCGGACTTGAATAATTTATTTGAATGAAGAAGCTTCCGTGAATATTTACACGGTAGCTTCTTCTATCAAATAGCTCATTATTACAGAAACAACACTGCACAACAATAATAGAATAATAGGTTTCGAAGTTATTGGTTTTGCTGATGAAGTTGTGGGTTTTTATTTCCTTAATTGTTTAGCAAACGATACTTTTTTTTTCAAACATTTTTTTAGTTCAAGAAATTGAAATTACTTGGAGTTTGATACCCTTAAGAAATTCCTTTCGAGCCTGGCTCTATTTATTGAAATCCACTGAGTCCATTGATTGAAATTTTGTGATTCGGTGGTGGAGTAGTCTTTTAGGAATTCCACTAGGTGCTGGTACAGTAGTTTCTTGTGCACTTTCTTTCAGGGACCCTTCTGGTGGTTCTCAAACAATGCTCTGGTTCTCCCTGAAATTTGTTTAAAAGATACTCCAAGATTTTTAAAATTCTATCCAACATATTTCTTATTGCTTTTTCTCCAGAAAGTTTCCAGTTTCCGAAGAATTGCCCACGGGAATTTTTTAAACATTTTATTTTGAAAATTCGTCCAAAACTTCCATTGTAAAATCTGTTAGAAATTACTTCAAAAATTATTCTAGAAACTTCTTTGAGAATAACAATTCTTACAGGAATTGCTTCAGGAATATCTTCATCAAACTTCAAATGTGTTAGTAGAGCTTATTTGACTCACCAGATTAATTTCTTACACCCTTACTCCAAACGCCCACCTTTTTCAATGACATCTTCAATTTTTGTTTCAGCCTATTTCTGTGGCTATCTGATACTTTGGCAAAACGAAACAATTGAATTGAAGTAATTTAACACAGGTGTAATGAATGGCTTTTTGGTCACATGCAAATCTAGCTGTCCGGTCGTTGGGGACAGCTACCGGATACAGAAATGGATTTTGCACCACAATCACATTGAATATCAAACAGATCATGATCGTTATTGAAAATATGCCTGATATTGACCATCTCCACATAATCAAAATGCATTCGACTGATTTTAATATTGTTTGTTCGAACCTTCTAAAGTAAGGTGAAAAATCAAAATTTTGAGCATTTTGTTCAATTTCAAAATTTTGTGCAAAGTTTACAACATGAGGATCCATGTTCCATGCAGGTGAAGGGCATTTCAATAGCTTCTGTTTGTATTGAATAAGATGATGGAGGGACCTCTGCAAGTGTCGTTTTGAGAATCATCTGGTATTGGCTGTACGGCGCTGGGTGACTTCGCCAGTAGCACACTTCAGATCGATTTGGTGGCAGCAACTCCAATGTGACTGGATTTGGTCGCATAGGAGTCACAGTGACTAGTATGTGACAAGTGTTCTACTCGGGTTCCCCCGGGTTATAAACACTAGTATAAACTAAAGAAAAACGAAATAATATAAATAATGATCCAAAATGTCAGATGAATAAAAGTCAATTATTAGTATCGTATAATTTATCGTAAACCTGGGCCTATCCTTTTGACAGTGCATGAGAAGGTTTTATGAGGGGTATACTAAAATGAAGGATGGAAAGCTCTTATGTGAATTGGTTAGATTTTACTTTTACTGATATAAATAGGACAGCAATTCATTTTTTGTTCACTTCCCCGATAAAAGCTCAAAAAACATACAATCGATATCAATAACCCCCGTTCGTTCGTTTTCATTAATTGTTCTGCCACATCAGCTTGTGTGATTGATTGTATCTCATATTTTTGAATACGGTCGGCACTGCCGCGAGCTTGTGGCCATCGCCATTCTGTTCTAGTTTGTGAATTGTTCTCTAATCCCGCTGGCCAACCTGTCCGACCGTATCAGATTCAATCAATCAAGCTGGGGCGGACTCAATGTTAAAAATCTCCATGCATGAACAGCTCACAAAGCAATAACGTTTTGATTGCATCGAACTAGAGCTGTGTGAGCTCGCTGGGCTCCTGCGGGCCATTTCATAACGACATGTCATGGATTCCACGAATTTCTGATAGACAAAAGCGACTGACTGCCATTCGCTTTCGAATTGGCATTTTGGCGTTATCGAATAAATTTTATGTCATATTCAAAAATTATCGCATTAAAGTGTGAACTAACGACCGCTCCTTTCACAGACAAACCAACGGTGGTGCTCAATATGGACCCGGAAACACCGGTGATTGAAAACGACCAAGCCAACATCACCCTGCTGTGCAACATTGTAGACGGCAATCCACTGCTGCTGACCAAGGTGCGTTGGTTTTTGGATGGTGAGTTCCTGAAAGAGCTGCCAGAGTGCGACGATAATGGCGATGGAAACAGCTTGGGCGACGAAAACCTATGTGAGGTGGACCCGACTAAGATGTTGCTGCAAAACGTCGGGCGGGAATTCATCGGCAACTATTCCTGCCAAGGTTTCAACCTTGGTGGGTGGGGACATCAGCGAGGAGAACTCGTTGGACATCTTCTACGAGCCGGAAATGCAACAATAACGCATTTTCCCTATATTGGAATAAAGAGACGAAGCGTTACATTCAACTGCTCGGTGGAAGACCGTGGCAATCCACATGCTACCCGTTTCCGCTGGCTGCGGGGAGATAAGCCAGCCAAGGACGTGGTAACCCCATCGTGGACTGTGGATCCGGTGGGGTTGGACTCGAGAACGACGTTCACATGCTTCGCTTACAATGAAGGTGGCGCAGGAAACGCTGCAGTGGTGCACTTGGAAGTGCATGCTCCACCGGCTTTTGTACAAAAGCTGCATCCGTACACCGGAGCTCTGTATTCGACTTCGAATATTTCGCTGGCTTGCCGGGTGGAATGCGTTCCGGCGTGCTCCATTTCCTGGTTCAAGGAAGGCGTTGGGATTGAGAACTCGGACGAACGGTATTACATCACAAGCACGTATCTGCCTGCCGAACCGGCGACCGGAGATTTCAGAGTGCATACTCGGTGTTGGTAAGGATGAATATTTTTCTTCAATGTTGTTGATTAGAGTAGGTAGTTAATCAATGGTTGAATAATTTCAGCATTTCAACATGTCTGCCTGGCCGGACGGCATGTTAGATCGTATCCGTGATAGCTCCCACTATTCGTGTGTCTCATCAAACAACTCAGCAGGCCCTGGCGTTCGCAGTACGACATATTTCGGCGTGGAATGTAATTAATCACGGCAGCCTGCTTTGATGAATGGTGCAGAGAAACTAAGAAGCTCCTTTCTCTATATGTTTTGCAGATCCTCCGGAGAACACATCCCTTTCGAGCCCTTCCATTTCGGTGGAGGAGGGCAAAATTCCCCCGCGAATTGTGTGCTCGTCCCGGGCCTACCCAGAGCCAGAGTTCAGTTGGTGGCGGAATGCGGTCAATATTGTGAATGGTAGCTCGCTGATCGTAAACACCGTGATGGAGAGGTCCGACGCTGGCGTTTACACGTGTGTAGCGTCCAACAAACACGGCAACCACTCGACCGATGCCGTCATCGACATACACTGTACGTATTCGCATTCGCAGTGCGAGCTTTGGGGGAAGTGGTGGGTGGAATTCGCTGCTGACTCTTCGGCACGTTGGTGGCTTTCGGGTGTAGTTGATTAGTTTGCTTTGAGGTTGGCGCGTTTGGGCAACGACGCGCGGTAATCCTCCAGTTGAATGGGATTTATGCGCTGTCTGCTTTGGTTACAGGGGACGCTTGGTTTTATTTTTGTTTCACACCTGGTTAGGCTTGATCCCTTTACCTGCGTTGCGTAATTTCTGCCACCGCAAATTGATATTGTATAAGCCTGAACAAATAATAAGTTTAGTGTCTATGCGGATCATTTTTATTCAGCTTTTTTAGCTGGCTAGATATGAATGATTATTTTTTTTTGACAAATGTCCTATTCAAGTGGGTAGAAAAAGATGTAAGCTCCACAAAAATTACGGTTGTTTATTGGTATCAGATTTATCCAATCGACTTTTCTAAAAAAAATTCTATGTTCTTTGAATTTTCAAAAAAGCTTGGCATAATCGATGCTTGGAGTAATAGTTTTATCCATAATGAAAGTCACTCTAGTCATACTACTAATTTGAACCAGGACTGATATTTCGTATGTTTAATTTTTCGTTAATGTAGCTTTGTTCTTGTTTTTAGATATTTCTATTAGGATAATGTAGTTTTATGTCCTCTGGTCACACAAAAAATTGCATATTTAAGTTTTATCAAGTTTTTTTTCTAATGAAGTTAAAGTTAGAGTTAAATTTTGAGAGGACCACCAACTCAGACACGAGTATTAGAAAAAAAGAAAATCTCGTTTGATCAAATAAAAAATAATAACCATTGTATACAATTTTAAAGGAATAAGAAATTGTCAGTCGAGTTTTTACATTATTTTAATTTACCTTCAGACAAACCTACTTGCACCATCACCCGAAAGGAGGTCAACGACGAGGACATTCTGATCTGTACCGCAATCGGCAGCCCCAAGGAGTCCGAGTTTGACTGGAGCCTCAAGTACGAGAACGACACCCTTCAGAACCACCAGACGAGAGGCGACGCCTACGAGAGTATCCTGGTGCTGGAAAGCGACGTGTCCGCGATGCGGACGTACGTCTGCGTGGCCACCAATGGCGTCGGGATGGGAAAGCCCTGCGAAATCGAAGTTGCAGGTGAGTGTGGCTTGCATAAGTTCATTTGGAAAGTGGTTTTAATTTTTCCACATTTTTTTTAGGATACGTGGCATGGTGGCTCAAGGGAGATATTCTGACGCCGTACATTCTGATTGCAGCCGTTGCTGCATTGCTGCTCGCGGTAATATTGATATGCGTCATCATCATCTGCATTTGCCGCCGAAAACGCAGGCAGGATAAATGTGAGTATTGGATGTTGACAGGACATTGATTACAACACCAGCAGCACATTTTTTCGCCCAGACACAGCCGCACACTGTCTCTCTTTCTGTGTCTCTTTAGTATATAGAATCATCATTCCTCCTCCGGTCTAAAAGAGACCGTTGTAGAACCCAATGGCAGGTAGTATATCTAGTGGTTTGAATATTTTTCCATATCTAGTTGTGAGCTCTAGACGTGTAACAATAGTGCAATTATATTCCGCTGCCGAAAGCTTCAACTGCTGGCTTTCAGCTTCAATCCTAGTTGGTAGTCATTCGTAATCTCTTTTGATAATTTACTAATTTTCAACTAATGCTAACCATGTGAGTGCTATTTCTGCTACTTACTACTAATCTGCTTCAATTCAAGTTAAAATATGCTAATTTCCTCGTGGCCGTATTTTGCTAGATCAAGAATATCGATCAAAGCAAAAAACATTTCCCTTGCCAAAATCGTAGGCCTGTAGAAAGTTTCAAAGTGCACGTTCCATTTTCATCAACCATCCACCACTAAAAGTAGTTCCCCTAGCTCCACTATTTTCAACCATTTCTTACTCTCATCTACCATTTGAATTTTTAAACTCATTTCGCTTCTTTTCTCGTTTTTTCTATTCCTTCATCCACACGTGTTTTAAAATCTATCGATCAAAATTCAACGCCCAAAATGTTTTGTGATGTTTGTTCCGTTTCTGCAACATTTAACCACACATTATGTAAAACTTCAACAATCGATCAATGTTTTATTTGTACGCGTGTCCGTGCTGTCCTGTTCCTGTTCGTTTTTCGATAATCCAATACTATAACTGCAAATGCATTTGCAACACAAAACGCGCCTATACGGCCAACGGCTAACTAACAACCACACAGCGTCCATACAAATCGAGGAGATCGAAGATGGGGAATTTTCCTTTATGAAAAATCAAAGGTAAGCGTAACAATGTTGATGCTTTGCAACTAGAGTAAGAAGAATTGATCATTTATACTGAACTAACAATTAAATTCGAGTAAGTTCATCGAAACAACAAGTGTTAGATTTTCTTAAATTTGAATAGCAAAAAAAAAATGGTTTCGAGAACATGAACGATGCAAATTTATAAGATTTGTAGTGAAGTACAATGCTCGCGAATCCGCCAGCTGGTGCTTATTTTCAAGATATAACTTTTTAATGCTTATTGTGGTATATTTTTCTTAATTTAGCATCTTAAGGAATTTAGCACTTGTTGTTTGGGTGAAAATAACAGAGGTGCATGATTATTCATTTCATAAGGCTAACCTTTCGTTGTTATATTCATTAATCATTCTGTATGATTTAACACATTAGTTTCGATACATATTTGGTTATTATCAAACACGAATAGCTACACTCCACTAGCGGATATCAGATTTTCTAATAAATCTGTATAAAAGCTTGCCAAAATCTGCATATGAACTGGGCATATGTGAAAAATTTCAATACAGTTGACGTACATTCAGATGTCTTGTGACGTTCACTACACTTTGAGCACGCGATAGTGATTTTGCAGTCTGTGCTCATGTGTCCAAATTCTCCACATTGGAAACACCTAAGAATAATAATCTCAGGAAGAACAAGGCACCGATCAAACCTTATACATATTTACTTTCTTCGCCAACAAACAGCTATGGGGTAAGGGTCGTTTGGCCGAAACTCATTCCGCCGAAAGCCATTTGGCCGAATGCCACTAGGCCGAACAAACCATTAGGCCGAAACCCATCTGGCCGAAAGTCATTTGGCCAAATAGGTCATTTGAAAAGTGAAAAATGAGGAGTAAGAAGAGAAACGTAACGCTTCTCACTTTTCATTTTTCTCTTCTCACTGTAAAATGTGAGAAGCGCGAAATGAGTAGTGAGACGTCTCACTTCGCGCTTCTCACTTTTCACAGTGAGAAGTGAGAAATGAGGAGTAAGAAGTGAGGCGTCTCATATCTAACTCCACATTTCTCACTTGTTACTGTGAAAAGTGAGTAGTGCGATTTAAATAGTGAGACGTCTCACTACTCACTTCACACTACTTAATTTTTACAGCAAGAAGTGACGAATGAGGAGTGAGAAGTGCGACGTCTCTTTTCCTACTCCTAATTTCTCACTTTCGGCCAAATGTCTTATTTGGCCAAATGTCTTTTTTGGCGAAAGGTCTTATTCGGCCAAATGACCCTTTCGGCCAAACGACCTTTTCGGCCAAATGACCCTTTCCGTCTTATGACCCTTTCCGTCTTATGACCCTTTCGGCCTAATGACCATTTCGGCCAAACGACCATTTCGGCCAAATGACCCTTTCGGCCAAATGTCACTTTCGGCCTAATGATTCTTTCGACCAAACGACCCTTTCGGCCAAACGACCCTTTCGGCCAAATGACCCTTTCGGCTAAATGACCCATTCGGCCAAATGACTTTTGGCCTAAAGTTTTGTTCGATTTAATGGTCTGTTCGGTCAAATGGTCTGTTCGGCCAAATGGTATATTCGGCCAAACAACTTTCGGCCTAGTGGCATTCGGCTAAATGGCTTTCGGTCGAATGGGTTTCGGCCAAACGGCCTTCCCCCTGAACCTTCCGCTTTTTACCTCTGGGATTAAGACTCCGAAGTCAAACGAGATGAACCTTGCAGTGCATTCATTGTAGCTACTTTATTGCTCGCATCAAATTGTAAAAAAGAAGAGCCAGTGGAGATATATCAGCTTCCACACTGATATTCTTCCCTCCCCCTTCATACGGGAGCTTGGCAGAAGGAAGGTAGTGTGATATGTGCCATCACAAATATTGCCCTCCACTCGCTTTCAAATTGACTTCTATAAAAACATTCTTCATGCCTGCCTTATCCTAACGGAACTATCAATTCTATACTTTCGCCTCTAATTCTATCATGAACATGTACGCCTAAGTTTGGAAGATGATATTAGCATTTCCATATCATTGTAAAACCTTCCATATTTTTCAATTGTTTTCGAATTAAATCCCGCAAATCGGAGGTTCAGGGGGAAGGGTCATTTGGCCGAAAAGGTCGTTTGGCCGAAAGGGTCATTTGGCCGAATAAGACCTTTCGCCAAAAAAGACATTTGTCTAAAAAATGCTGTACATGCTCCCACAATAATTGAGGCTCCATTCCGTCTTTCAACGCGATGTTTATCTGAGCAGCAATATTGTCTCCAATTCATCTCTTCTTCAAGCTTTTGTGCATTCGAGAACAGCACATTCTGCTCGCCACAACACTGCAGTGCACTGGCTTGTAAAACATTGATAACACTTGAGCACAACATTTACATTCTCCGTGACCAGCTTTGTCAATGGTTTGGTCATGGAACTTTCACTTGTAATGCCGAAGTATTTGTAAACGGCGGCGGTGTAAGGTCATTTTTACACCAGCGGCGTCACGCGGCGTGATTCGGTGTGAAGAATTTTGAGTTGAGTAAAAAAAATCACGCTGCAGGGCTTTTTATGAATTTTAGGGTTTTTTTGTACAATTGAGCTACAGTAAGACTGATTGGGTGAACATCCTAATAGTTATGGCTTGTAACTCCACAGCAAAAGTTAACATGACATCCTCCTATAACGTTACCGCATCACAGCACATAAGTTCATTGGGAAGTAATTCGGATATAAATCCAGAAATTAGTTTGGAAATTCCTCAAGATATTCCTCAGAAAACTCGAAAAAGGATTTCTAAGAATTAATTTAGAATCATCCAAGAATTACGTTTCTTTGGAAATTCTTTCCGAAATTTCTCCAAAAGCTACTTAAGTAATTTCCTTGGAAATTACTTTAGGGATTGATTCGAAAATTCCTTTATGGTGTCTTTTGGAAATTTCTTCAGAAATGCATTCAAAAACTTTTTTAGGAACTCTTTTGAAAATTCCTTTAAGACTTCCTTAGAAAATACCCATGGAAAATCCTTCAAGAATTTCTATCGGAATACCTACGGATACTATTTTAGGAAATGCCAGGAGAAAACCTTCGGAATTTGATTCAGAATTTTTTAAAGAAATTCCTTCAGGAGACCCATAGTGTTATATACCGATTGATAATTTAACGACGAATTAAGATTATGTGTGTGTGTTTTTTTTATAGCGGGTGGAAGGCAAATCTGCAAACAAACACCTGAGAACTCAGGGTGCGGGGATGGCAGAAGGCCGACCCGCTAAACCCACCCAAGTGGGAGGGGAGCTGTGCTCATGCACTTCACGTGTTTAGCCTCTAGCAAGCACAGCTAGTTCGCAACGTTTTTCTCATCGAAGCATTCTTTATTAGGTTTGCGCGTCTCTTGATCTTCGACGCTTACAATCTCTCTTCCTCATGCCATTCAACGCCACTGCATCTTTGAGCCATTTAGCTCTCGACGTGCTCGCAACCTACTCAGATAGTCCCCGGTGGCGAATCTATCCGACTCCGACGGTAAGTCCCCCGGCGGCGAGAGCTTCCCCGAAAACCGACGAATCGTGGAAGTTTATTGTGTGTCCAACACTAATATCTCACCTTGATAGTCCGACGCACTTTCTCACGTCAACGGGAAACCGGTTGGATGCCAAAGTTGGTCCAGAGATTCCGGGTGGAGCATAGCGTCTGATTCAATGGCGCTTCGGCTACCCGAAACCGATTATTCAACGCGTCACGAACCACCCGGCCTAGTCCCCGGCTGTTGATCTAGCCTACTCCGACTAGAAGCTTTCCGATAGGAGAAACTCCCCCGAACGGAACTTTTCTTAACATTTAGCCATTCAGCTCCCAGCATAGGTACTTTTCTTGACATTCTCAAGCACTTTTTTGTTGAGCCATTTAGCTCCCAGCTAAATCTCGGACTACTCAGATGATCCCCGACAGCAGATCTATCCTACTCCGACAGGGAGTTCCCCGGCGTTGGAATTTCCCTCGAAAGCGACGACTCGCTTCCGTATAAGGCTTGTTGAATATCTTTTACCACTTTTAACATTTCTTTGGTGTTTCGGCGCAGGTCTGGAGCCCTTTCTCACTTCAGCGAGTGAGCGGTCGAGTGCCGAAGTAGGTCCAGATATTCCGGGTGCAGCATAGCGTCAGGTTCAATGGTGCTCCGACGACTCGAAATCAGTGGTACAACGCGTCACGATTTACTCGGCCTAGTCCCCGACGATGGATCTATCCTACTTCGACTAGAAGCTTCCCGGTGGCGGAAGCTCTTCGAAACCAATCTTCTGTAATATTGAGCCATTGAGCACCCGGCTTGATTGCGGTTTACTCAGATAGTCCCCGGCAGTGGATCTATCTTACCCCGACAGGAAGTTCCCAGACGACGGAAGCTTCCCCGTAACCGACCGTGCTACTGTAGTCGCTTCCAGATGCCCTCTGGTCTTCACGCCATTTCAGCTGCAGCGACAACATGATCTGCGTTACCGCTCCACCTATTTCATTCCACGTATTATCGTTCTTGCTCATTTATTGAACGATGTTCTCGAGGTTTATAGAGCGCTGCCCGCTGAAATCACTCTTCGCTATGTCCTGAATCGAGGACAGTCGAAACACACGTGTCCCAGAGTCTCCTAGCAGTTTGGACAGGTCGGGCAAAGAGGGGACTTGCGTGTCAGAATCTGTGCAGATACTTCCTGAAACATCCATGGCCCAACAGGAATTGTGTCGGGAAGAAGTTGACTTCCCCGTGTTTTCTGTCCACCCGCAACGACAGGTTCGGAATGAGCCAATATGTCCACGTTCCTTTCGAGCTACTGTTCCTAGCCAGCTGCGATTTCCTCATCGAATCGGCTCTCGCAATCATGCGAGCACCAACCGTTCCTCGCAGTCTGTAACACTCACAGTCTTCCTCCAATAAAATTTTTATGGGGGTCATTCCTACTATGACACAAACCGCTTCCATCGATATGGTACTATATGCACTTGCTACTCTTATGGTAATCAGCCTATAGGTGCTATTGAGCCGAGTCAAAGTCTTCCTCGTGATTACACCAGCCGCCCAGACAGGAGTCCGTATCTGAGTATTGCCGGTCGTCGATCATTACCGAAAGGTGTTTCACCTCTCGCTTCAAGTCGATGGTGACTTTTCCGACCGTAATCGTACTGTGCTGTACTGACTTTTGGTCCTCATCACTGCTTCGACGACTATCCGGATGGCGTCTACTGTGGACCTGCTCTTCCGAAACCCGAACTGCATGCTTGATAATCCGTTTGCACCTCTTTGCCTGTTGAGGATGACCCTCTCAAGGAGTTTTCCGACCCTTTCTAGCAGGCAAATAAGCCTGTAGGCCGATCGATCTCCATGTAGCTTACCCGGCTTCGGCAGCAGTACTAACTTTTGCCGCTTCCAGCAATCGGGAAAGTTTCCTTTGTCTATGCACTTCTTCAATGTGGTGCAAAACATATCAGGATTAACCTGGATCGCCGTTTTCAAGACCAGATTGGGGATACCACCTAGTCCCGGAGCCTTATTAGTGTTTAGGCTTTTTGCTGCCGTAACCAGTTCATGGTCTTGACACGGGCTTCGTCTCTACTGGTGTTGGCCTCACCATACGGTGTGGGAGGCCAGACTGATGATTCGTGATGTGGAAAAAGTCCCTCAATAATTGTTTTGAGTGTTTCTGGGCTCCTCTCTAGCGGTATCGCGACCTGTATGCATCCTCCCATGGGTTAGCATCCGCATTGTGGCAAAGCTCTATCATGCAAGCTGCCTTACTGAGTCCTATTCTTTTTTTGATAGCAGCTTTATCCGCCCTAAACACTTCTCTTTTTACGTCGTTGTGTGCTCTATGCATCCTATTCCTTGTTCGAAAACAGCTGCGACGGAGTTCGTCAATAGTTTCATTCCACCAATAGGTTGGCCTACGTGCATATTGTGGCTGTACCTTTCTCGGCATAGTTGCATCACAGGCTCGGGTTAATACTGCAACCAGCTCGTCGGGACTAAGATTTTGTCAATTGCGCTCGAATGTCATTGCTTCCGTAAACATATCCTTGTCAAAGGCTTCTGTCTTCCACTTTCACTCCTTGATACTGCTCTTGCGTGGTTCCGAATGTACCCTCCCTCCGACACAATGTAGGACCGCTTGATGGTCGCTATGCGTACATATAGTCTTCGAAGACTCTCCAGTTCGTGTTCCTTGCAAAGGCAGGACCACAGAAGGTAAAATCGATGATGGACTCTCTGCCATCTCTTCGATATGTGCTCGTTGAACCTTCATTAATCAAGTCAATCAGTAATCAAGTCTACATTGTGCTTCTAGTAGACTCCAACCTCTAGGGTTAGTGCAACGGCTGTCTCACTCTACTGCCCAGGCGTTGAAGTCCCCAGAAATGACGATTGGCTTCCTGTCGATAAGCACCTCTACTACCTTATCCAGCATCCGGTTAAATTGATCAATCGTCCAACATTGTGGTGCGTAGCAGCTACACATATAGATTCCGATAACTTTGGCGATCACGAAGCCTTCAGCTGCACGATACACAATTTCTTGGTAAGCGTATCTTCCTACCGTACATATAGCGGCGGTTCCTGCTTTATCCACTACCCATTACCATGGCCTGGTGGGATCCGGTATGGATCAGAGATGATTGCAACGTCGCATTTCGAGTCCCTCGCGGATTGCCACAGCAGGTGCTGCGCAGTATCACAGTGGTTGAGATCAATTTGTATTACCTAACTGTAACTGTAACTAACTTGACATCGCTTGTTTGAACGCTGGTTATTTTGGAACACCAGTAACATGGTCTCTGCGTCCATCGCTTTTACAGATCTGGCATTTTGGCAGCATTTTTCAGCTTTGTGCCTTATGACCTTCTTCTCCGCATCTTCTACAAAGTTTTGACCTATCTGGGCCCTAGCAGTTCCGCGCCAGGTAGCCAAACTCTTGGCACCTGAAGCACACTTCTGGTTGCTGAGAGAGGCTCAACGAGCACACTGACTAATCGACTTTTACTCTGCCGATTCGCAGTAATTTGTCAGCAGCATCTGCCGGATTCCCGGTGCCGGTCTAGGTAATTTTCGGATTGGAAATTTGCCTCGACTTCCCTGGGCATAAAAGTATCATCGTGTTAGCCTCAAATGCAAATGCAAATGCAAATGCAAAAATGGTAACTGGGCTTAGAAACCTCGCAGTTAATAACTGTGGAAGTACTTAATGAACACTAAGCTGCGAGGCGGCTCTGTCCCAGTGTGAGGATGTAATGCCAATAAGAAGAAGAAGAAGAATCTGTCGGAAGCTTTATAACAGAGATCTGCGTGCCTGATGGATCCCTTCTTAGTCGGATTGTTATGCCAACATCGCCCAACTCGAGTTGCTCCTTCACTGTGGTGGTTACCTCGTCTGCCATGGTACCACCTGCCAGGGGGTCCCAGGGGGGCCTCTTAAGCACAGAGACCGGTGTGTTTTCCGGCCGGCTTGTTTTCTTCGTTATTACCTAGTCCTTCAGGAACCAATCCAGGTGTTTCCTGTAATGGCACCGCTGATAAAAGGGCGGTTTTGGCTGTAGCCAGCTCGCTGTTCTCTGCGTCAGATTAATCCAATCGTTCATTGCTGAGCTCTTCTGCCCACCTCTTTGCGATAAGAATCTTCGGCTGTTGTTGAGCCATGTTCCACACGTGGCTCGTGGGCAACTGCTGTTGTGGTTTGTCGCGTTGTTGCTGGTTTTGCTCCTTTATCCGCTGATGGTCACCTTTATCGTCTTGGCTGAACACTTGAGCGGTTTGTCGCTGTAGTACCCCTCGATGCTGTTCTTCTTCTTCTTGGGTTTGCTGAGGCGGAGACCCGTCAGCCCGCTTTTGGTCGCCCCACTTGCTTTTCGTTACCATTTTCAGGCAATTATCCTTAATCGATTTGCTTGCAACATTCGATACAGAATATTGTCCCATTTTTTGCTATTGAAAATTGGCCAGATCGGAGGATGAGCTCGAAAATTAATGCCAAAATATTATATTTATAGAAAAATGGCGTAAAAAGATTTCCCTAATTTTCAGGCACTTATCCTCAACTGGTTTACTCGCAAGTTGCATTTGACACAGAAACCTATCTTATTGTATCCTATTGAAAATTGGCCATATGGGACTATGGGCCCGGAAATTATGGTCAAAACTCAAAATGCCATTTCTAATAGAAAAAAAAAATGAAAATAAGTTCAACCCCCAAATATCTTTGGAAATTTCTTCGAATATTCCTTTAGAAATTTTTCCAAGTTAGAATTCTTTCCGGAATTATTCCTGTAGGAATTTTGTATGGTTTACTGAAAGAATTTCCTAAGAGTTCCTGGAGAAATTCCTGAAAAAATACAAAGGCCTTTCCGGAGGGTTCTCTGGAGGAATCCAAATTGTTCAAATTAATTCCTGATTCATATGAAAAGTGTGACATAGGGAAAGGGTAGTTGAAAATGGCCAATTTTTGCGTTACGTAATTAATGGATCTTTCCTTTTCTAAAGAGATTTTCGAAGAAATTCATGGAGGAATTTCATACTCAATTCTTAAAAGAAATAACCGAAAGAGAACCTGAAAATATGTTCGAATAAAGCTTTTGAATGAGTTTCTGAAGGAATATCCGAAGAAGTTCTGAAAGGAATTTACGAAAGAGTTTTTAATGAATGGACCAAACAGGCTATTGGAATTGACATAGAAATACCGATATTTCTCCAGAAATTTCTTCAAAAGTCGGGACAATAGTAAAACAAACTCAGTTGTGACTCTAAAATCAAGATTACATGCCAAGAAAAACTTCAAGAATATCGAGATGGCGGATATTCGCAAGAAATCCGTGAGAATATACTGCAGGAGTCTCTTCGAACATTTCCACAGGTTTTTTTTCGTAAATACCTTAAATAATTTCTTAGGAAAGAAGAAACTCGTTCCAGCATACCTTCAAAAATTCCGTCAGGAATTCAATCGGGAATTTTCCCAGTAATTCCTTTAAAAAACCTCTACAAATGAAACCAGGTTTTTCATAAAAATTTCCCTCAGAAATTGCTTCGAAATTTTTTAGGATATTAGAAAATTTCTTAAGGTATTCTTCTGGAAATTCCTGCAAAAATTCTTCTAATAGTATTCCATAAAACATTTTATTCCTTCGGAAATTCATGTAGCAATTCCTTCGGAATTCCTTCCGACATTTCCTTCCAAAATTCTAGGAGGAATTTTCAGATATCTTTGAACATTCCTAGAGAAATTTCCAAAAGAACTCCTAACCAAATTACCGAAATTCTTAAATTTCTTTAAGAAATTCTTTGGATATTCCAAAGAATTCCTTCGGAATATTCCCCAGGGATTCCTTCAGAAAAACCCCCAGAAATTACTTCAGAGATAAATCCAGAAATTCCTTAAGACTCTAATAATTTTCTATACCTTCAGAACTTCCTCCAGGACTTCCTTCGGGAATTATTTCAGGAAAACCAAGAAACTTCTTCGGGAATTGTTTATCAAAATAAATCAAAATAAACAATTCTGGCAATTTAAGTACAAGGAGGAGTGAAGAAAATGCACAATTTGGTGGGTCACGTGCCCCATCGTGCTCCAGCTCCAGAAGCCACGTTAACATTTTTGCATTCGCAAATCACGAGGGTAACACAATGATAATGAGCATGGAGTATCATTGTGTTATCCACGTGAATTCAAAATAAATCTTACCAGATTGGAAATCCAAATCCAACATTTATTATAGTGTTGACTTGTAGCCGCGTATATAAGCACTAGACCAATTAAGATATGTAACATTCAAACCTAACATTTAACAAGCCAATGCGAGTAAAAGTGACAGAGATAAAAGCAGACACTAATCATATGTTGCTAAAATCGAGAAGGGATCGTAGTATAAAACAGAGTAACAAACTATCTGGTGATCAGTCTAAAACCATTTAACTATTTACCCGGTGATGGAAATACCTGACAAGTATTCAATCAAACTTCAATTCACATTCTGTGCCATCGCATATTTTCACATTCATTCAGGTCCCCACCCAAACCTGAGCCAGATGCGTCGGAAAACATCCAACAGTATGATAAAACTGTCCGATGGCGAATCCGCCGGTTCTTCGAAAAGCGAAACAGTATTGATCTGCTCAAACTGTCAACACAAAATGGTATCATCATTGAGAAATTCTTATTTATTTAACTGACTAACATTTAACTCATATGTTTCGTATTTTTTCTTTTTCATTTTCATGGTTTATCGCTTTCTAATTTGATTTAACCGCCTGTGTTTCCCGTTGTACCTGATTTAATAGTTATTACTTATGTTAAAAAGCCTCAAGTTACACCAACGCAATCAGCAAACACAACAACAATCACCACCAAAGAACCTCAGCAAACAAGCGGTGATAGAAATGAGAATGTACCGCCAACTGGTACAGATGTAGTAGGTATGACTGAACTGAATCTTATTTTGTATTCACAGCTCCGAATTAATGACCACAACCGAACACGATATCCATTTCACTTGATGTGGCAGCGAATATTCATGAGATGGTTCTGATGATTTCGTGTGTTTGTTATATTTCAGTTACTGGCGGATCGTCGACTGCTGGAGAATCCCAAATAGAACCCGGAGAATATGAGAACCTACCCTTCCATGGTATGCAGACTCCTCCTAAGAAGGTATGTTACAGAACTCGGTGACTTTATTTTAATCGAACTACCACATTAAGCTGATTGGCTTCAAACTAACTGCAACCCTTGAATGAATTCGTGAATGTGATTGTGTTTCAGGCTATGCTAGCAAAGAATAGTCTCGCTCCGGCAGTGAAGTGTCCTAACAAGTCGCTAACACCCTCATGTTTCCCAACTCATCCGTACAACTACATCAACTATCAGCAACGAGACAGCAATAGCAAACCAACCCCAAGCCTTTCATCCTACAACACAAGCCAATCGACTGTGCTAACTAACCAAAGCAATATGTCCTCGCTGTCCAACAGTCAGGACTCGTCAAGCAACACTAACAACTCCTATCTCAGTAAGACCGTTGATCGGAAGAAACCAAGCCAACACCAGCAGCTGCTGGACAACAGCGATACTCTTTCGACCCACAGTTTCTCTTCGGGGAAATCGCTCAAACGGCCGCCAGGTCCGGCTGGAACCTGTGGTGAAAACAAAAAGCTTATCGACCTTGAAACGGTCACCCCGCTGTACGAGAACCTAACCGACTCGATCCAGATCCACGAATCGCCGATGGAAGCGCCGGTGTGGCATCGGAGCCAAATTTGCAATCGACGGCCAGGAGCGGTACAAAATTAGTTTGCGAAAGCCGCGGAAATCGAACAGTCGGTCGAACAGTGCCGTGTCCAACAGCTACTACGACTGCATTAAACCCATCCCGGCGCCACGACACCGGAAGTATGCGTCCACCAATTCGCTGCTTTCGAAGAATATCCAAATGTACAGCAATAAGCTCGATCCGATCTACATGAACCTGCCGGTCAGCTCCGGCTACGAGACGGATCCCCGATCGAACGATGAGTTCAACGGTGCCGAGGTGAGTATGCCAAGAAGGCAAATTTGTTAATCAATAAAAATACACTAAGCTTTTGAAGATAAATTGCTGATTTTTTAATGATGTTTCGGATGAGAAACGGAAATTCTTCCAAATTTCCGTTGAGAATTCTTTTAAATAGAAAGTGCTTTAGAACACAGTGGTCGAGTGTCTTCACTTAATAAGAATTCATAAATTTGTTTTATACCGAATTGAAATGAAATCCGACGCACTTGGACTGGTTTTATGAGCCCCGTTATCAATACCTATCAGCATTTATTTATCTTCGGCTTGTTTGCATGCATGTTCTAACACAGCTTTTAAACTGACTTCCAGTGCCCCACATCATATGACAACCAATACTTTGAGATCACACAACACCAGACACGAATCCTGATACCGAAAGAGCTCTTCCCCGTAGATAGAAGCAACCAAGTCAAGATTAATCAATTACTGAAAAAGAACCTAGTTTCCTCGAATCGACGTCACATTAAACTGCCTTTACAAAAACATCATAGCTTTAATTTCCAATCCTCCCAAACCGTGGAAGCGACCGTGCGCGATCTCAAGATCAAGTCCCACTCGATCAGTTCAAAAACCCTGCGAGACTATCGAAACAGCAGCAATATCAGCAGCAGCGGCAACAACAACAACAACAACCACGTCAACAGCAGCAGCAGCAACAACATCTGCGGCAGCGCCCACAGCAACAACAACATCATCAATAGTAGCAATTTTATCAGTAGCAATAGCAATAGCAAGTTCCCCATTAACAGTTCCACCAATCCGTTCATCAACAGTAGCAACACACTGGCAACCCTGACCAGCAGCAGTAGCAGTCGTCGATCGCTCGCGGTGGCCCGTCAGCATACCACCCTGGCGACGGCCACACTTGCCACGGTTCGACAGCACCCGACCAGCAGCCAATCGCAGAGCGAGGACGAAAGCAGCAGCGATCAGGAGCCGATCAAACCGCCGCCACCACCCCCACTCTATCATCACCAGCAGAGCAAACCCAAGCACTTGCACCACAGTTCCCTTTGTAGTAGGAGGCGGAGGAGTAGGCAAGAGCACAACGACGGCGGCAGCAGCGCCACTCAAATCACAAGTCTACAAGTATGATACTAACTCGATAGCCTTCAAACCTATCACTCCTGTGCCAACGAGTACTCCAGCAATAACTAACTCTAAATCAACGGTTAATAATATGTGTAAAGATAAATTTGCTATTAAATAATAAAACTAATTACAAAAAAACGGAGACGGATAGAAAAGCAAGCAAATTGAAGTAAGACGAAGCAACTGAAATCTGAGATAACAAAGCTAACTAAACTGACTAGAAGCGTGGTCTGCTTTCGGGCACGTGTTTTATTCGCTTTTGGTTTGTTTTATTTGATTTTTGTGGTGGTTGATGTAATGCATGATGATGACACAGAACTTCAGTGCAAAAAAAGGTAAGTGTGCGATTAAGAATTCCAGGAAAGGTGCCTAATTGGAATGGAAAGCTTTTACTAATAACTGTTGCCTTTGCTGCCTCTGAATTATTTTTGGAGTTATGCCTAAGCTACTGCTGGTCTAAAACTTTAACAATTTGCACTTTCACGGTCCTTTATTCATGCTATAATGCTCAATGTTGCTAATAGTTAGTAAAATTTCCTTACCAAGTGAAAACCTGGGGCTTTCACATCGTGAATTGTTGAAATTGATGAAACCGAATTGGTGACATGCAATATGTTACATCAATAACAAGTTTTCTTGCAAGTAGCAGCATTTCTTAGAAGAGAAAATAGGAAAACTTCGTCAATACTTAGGTATTTTGATTTTCCGTACAAGTTTGAAACCGCTCAATTTATTGTCGCTTGTTAAAATTTGTGCAAATATCATATTCATTTTTTCTGACTGTGTTGGTTGCTTGGAAATTCAACAACTAAATCAGGCTTGATAAGATTATGAATACTGCTTTTGCAATTTATAGTCCATTTCTTTCCTACTTTGTATCTAAACAAGTGTGTCAAGTTTCTTAATCTCTTAAAACAGATCGGAGTGCCAAAGGAGTCACAGGGCTGAAAATGGGTCATGTCTTCAGAATGCCTAGATTCGAATTTTATACCTGCTGAAGGTACGTTGATTGTATTTAAAGCTCATGAATTTGGAAAACCACGATCTGGTCATACGGTACGTAAGAGACCAAATCGTGATTTTCGTAAATTCATGAGCTTTAAATACAAACAATGTATCACAATTAAATGTGTAGTAAACGTGGCCGGACTAGCACCCAAAAGGATGCCAGTCCGCGGTGGCTGTGATATACGTACACGTCAATGGTTCTGGTGAGACTAATCTTTATTATTATGAAAACGACTTAACCTAAACTCATGAATACGATTGCTTACCCTCAAGTGGGTAGCGATCGTTCTCTCTGTTTTCTCATTTCCATGTTTCTTCACAGGCAGGATCAACTGCCTGCCGTTGGTCCTTGCAATGTTGGTGATGTAATAAAAGTTTATTACATCTTTTTGAAAAGAAACATGGAAATAATCTATTCAGGCAGATAGACACGTGGTGATGCTCAATCTAGTTCTTCCAGCTCACCACAAATGGCAGAGGCCACGAGGGCGCAGAAAATGAATTTTCTGGCCAAATTTTGTAGCCTATATTGTAGCGGGTACATTATTCTATATTTCTGGAGATTTATTGTGTGTGCGGCTTTGGAAAGTTAGAAGATGCAGGGTGTAAAGTGAAAGTATACGTTTTCGACGTTCTCGAAAATGGTGGTCCGAAATCGACCCTTCATGCAGTCTAGAGCTGACCTATATTTCCCACACAATCAATTTAAATAACGACAAACGACAGTGTAGACATAAAGCCTGTCCACGTTAAATTTCGGACACCCATCATCTAACGCGATTTTTAAACATTTTTACCAATCACTGAGACGAACTATTTACATGACAGCTCAATCTCTTCGCTTAACCGCTGCTTTCAGCATGTTTTAGTGACGTCCAAATTGATGAAATGGCAACAAATTAATTGAACATTATCTGACTGTCCGAAAATTAACGTGGACAGGCTTTATTAGCTGACAGTGCTATCTACAAGAAATCCGGGAGCTTGTAGGACAAGAAGAATTTTATCATTACTTCCATTATCGAATTGTAATTCAAATCTGCTTAAATTGACTGAATCTGGTTTTTTAAATGTCTAGTACATATTTATTTTTTTAACCATTTCATTTATTTGGAAGGCTCAGTCGTGTGCGACACTTTGCGGAGCCGCAATTCTTAAGTATGATATCTTTATAATTTGTATCATCTTCTTATTAACAGTCAGTAGGGAAGGGACATAGACCATAATACTCGTGGTGACTCAAGGTTATATTTATCTTAATTCAGGATGGACGGGGTAAGGATTTGGATTTAGGTTATTCCATCTGCTCATCTGGGCGTTTGCGTTGGAGACGGTTTTGCATGGCGTCGTGCTAGATTTTGATTCAGCAGGGAGCATCTTCCGGATGGCCAGGGCTTCGTGGTACAAGGAACAGAAAAACAGAATCGAACAAGAGAAAAAAAACTGAGAAAGAGATAAACACGGGCATTAGACTTTGATATCAGCCGAGCAAAGAAAGGCATAGATGGACTGCATATAATCCACATCGCGATCCCCCAAAACACCTCTTATTTCCCTGTAGGGTTGTTTACCTCTGGCCACAAGGGTATCCAATAGTTGCTCTCTGGAGGCGTCATTCTCCGAGCAGAACCAAACTACGTGATCGATGTCATCGTAACCGGCTCCGCACCTACATAAGTTGCTATCGACAAGGTTTATTCTGTAGAGATGTGCGTTTAGTGAATAGTGATTGGACATAAGCCTTGACATCACGCGAATGAAGCCTCGACTCAAGTCCTCACCTCTGAACCACGCTCGCGCAGAAACTTTAGGAACTATAGAAAATAGCCACCGTCCAAGTTCGTTGTGTGACCAATTCATTTGCCAATTTTGAAGAGTACTCTGACGGACTAATGGGAAAAACTCGTTGTTCGAGATTTGTCTATCATAAACTTCACCTTCGCCTTCTCATTGCCATAGATTAGGCAATGGGATGGGATGGGACCCATACAAAGGTAATCTTGAATGATCTTTCGACCAAATCACGCATCTGCTCTCTTATAGTTGTAAGAAAGTAAGATGCGTGCTTAACAGGTTTCATCGACCGGAGTGCCTCGATAGAACTAAGAATATCCGAGAAGATGAAATAATGGTCTACGGGCTGATTGGAAATTATCCCCAAAGCGAAGTTAATTGCTGCCAGCTCAGCAACATAAACCGAACACGGTTCCTGAAGTTTTCGGAAGGTGGTTGAACTTACGTTGAAAACACCGAAGCCAGTGGATCTGTTAATGCGAGAACCATCAGTGAAATATCTGTTAATTGCAATTGCGATATTTGTCGAAGATGATCTGGTATTCCTTGAATAGCGTGTTTCATGGACAGATCGTATTCAATTGAGGAACTGTCGTTGACGAAGTGAACTCGAGGTGGATTATAACATGGAAGACAGAGATCTGACGATATGTAGTTGAGATAGACTCGCAGGTATCTTGAACGATGAGCCAGTTCAAGCATATTATCGAAGTTTTCTAATACAAGTGTGTTACTTGTTCCACATTTGATCAGTATTCTAAGTGAGAGCTCCCATTAACGGTGCATTAAAGGAGTGAATGCATACAGCCAAGAGCAAAACGCAAACAGCTAAATTGAATTCGTTCCAATTTGATTAGGTGGCACTCAGCTGCTGAGAGGAAGCAGAAAGAGCCATACTCTAAAACAGAGAGAATAGTCGTTTTATATAGTTTGATGAGGTCTTCCGGGTGAGCGCCCCACCAAGTTCCAGAGATAGAACGGAGAAAATGGATCCTTTTTCGGCATTTCTCTAACAAATAATCAATATGGGTTTTCCAGGTACACTTGGAATCAAACCAGACCCCAAGGTATTAGAAGATAAAGATTGGTTGATGTCACCTTTCAACAGCTTTAGTTTCAGTTGAGCTGGGTACCGCTTCTTAGTAAACACTACCAATTGAGTTTTTTGCGGAGAGAACTCGATCCCAAGCCCAAACAGTCAGGTTATTTAGGGAATTTGCAGGTCTTTGCAGGACATTTGCACATGAATCTCTTAGGGAGATCACGGCACCAGTTGTCTAAGCGTGCATTGTCCTTCCAAACAATTGTCAATATCTTTAACATAGAAATTGTAAAGCAAGGGACTTAAACATAAACCTTGGGGAAGGCCCATGTAGCTATTTCTGGAAGTTGTCAGAGTTCCGAGAGTAAAGTTCATATGTTTCACTGACAAAAAATTGTACAAGAAATTATTCAAAATAACGGGTAATCCACTACTGTGCAAATTTTCCGACAGTACTTCTATGGAAACAGAATCAAAAGCGCCCTTAATATCCAAGAAAACTGAAGCCAGTTGCTCCTTGTGCGCATAGGCCAGCTGTATATCTGAAGAGAGCAACGCTAGACAGTCATTTGTTCCTTTACCTTTTCGAAACCCGAATTGAGTATTTGACAGTAATTAATTTTGCTCGACCCAATGGTCAATTCTTGAAAGGACCATTTTCTCCAATAATTTCCTCATGCACGACAGCATGGCAATCGGTCGGTATGAATTGTGATCAGACGCTGGTTTCCCAGGCTTTTGAATAGCTATTACTTTGACCTGTCGCCATTCAGGTGGCACAATGTTGTACTCCATGAAACAGTTGTACAGGTCAAGTAATCGTCTTTTTGCGATATCTGGGAGGTTTTTAAGAAGATTGAATTTGATATTATCGCATCCCGGAGAAGGATTGTTTTTTTATGAAAGAAGAGACATAGAAAGTTCCAGCATTGAGAATGGTCCACCCAAAGAACCGGGATCAGTGACTGATTCTCGAAATAGCGGTTCTGCTGGTACGGAATCTGGGCAGACCTTTTTTGCGAAGTTGAATATCCATCGATTGGAGTATTCTTCACTCTCATTGGTGGAAATGCGGTTCCGCATGTTGCGGGCCGTTTTCCAAAGTGTTGTGATTGAGGTTTCTCGTGATAGTCCCTCCACAAAACGTCGCCAGTAGCTACGTTTTTTAGCCTTGAGAAGATTTTTGAGCTTTCTTTCAAGCCTCAAATACTCTTCAAAAAGCTCGGACCTTCCGTGTTTACGAAAGGCCTTGAAGGCATCAGATTTACAACTACAACTTAGTACATTCATCATCCCATCCAGGAGTGGCTGCTCTTCTTATGACAGATGTACTTGGAACGCGTCGTTTCTGAGCTTCTAGTGCGCTTTTATGAATCAATTCGGTAAGGAATCGATACTCATCCAGTGGAGGAAGAGTATCAGTTGATTCAATACCAATTTTTACCGCCGATGCAAATATTTGCCAGTCAATGTTTTTCGTGAGGTCAAAAGGAACATTAACTGGCACTGATCGTTGATAGCCGCTTTAGATTGTGGTGACTATCGGCATGTGGTCACTACCATGGGGATCTTGGATTACCTTCCACGTGCAATCTAATGATAGTGAATTAGAGCATAAAGACAGATCTATTCGACTTTCCTGACCTTGAGGTCCTATTCGAGTTACTTTGCCTGTGTTCAAAATATTCAAGTTGAAATCGTCGCACAAATCATAAAAAATAGGCGCTCTGTTATCGTCTCTAGTTTCGTCCCATGCAATACCATGTGCATTCATATCACCCAGTATTAAAACTGGGGATGATAAAAGAGAGACTGCGCTCCAAAGATGCCGACGATTAAGTGAGGCATTTGGGGGAATATACACTGAAGCTATGCAAAGGTCTTTATTCTTTACATTTCCTTGGCAAGCGACGATTTCTAAACCATTAACAGTCGGAATGGGAATTCTGTAGAAAGTGTGACATTTTATGATTCCCAAAGAACGCCACCATAATGATCATTCCGATCTTGGCGAATAATGTTAAAATCGTGGAAGTTGATTTCATCTTCAGAAGAAAGCCATGTTTCACAGAGTGCAAATATATCGCAATCGGAGTTGCGAATTAAAAAGTTAAACACGTCCAATTTATGTTTCAGACTGTGACAGTTCCACTGCAGCACAGTGATTGTATCTTGTATGGCCGTATTATCCATCGAAAGATACAAGTCCTGCAAGAAGGGGCCATGAAACAGTCAATTGCTTCAGATAACTTTCAACTGTTGGAAGGTCAATGATTGGCCTCAATGAATTTGGAATTTTGAATAAGTTCAAAATACGATCCACAAGGTCCTTAAAGGATATCAATCCTCGCTTGGACGAGATTCTTTTCTTGGAAGTGCGAGTAGCAGTTTTCTGCTCAGAGATATTCCTTGATTGATATTTCTTTGTAACATCAGTTTTAGGCAATGGCGGGAATGTCTTACTGCAACATGGGTCAAAAGGAGCAGTATAGACAGGCTGCTTCGGGATTTTAAATAATCCCCCATTACCATCAGATTTCGGCAAGCTTCTAGGGATGATTTTTGTTTTCTTACGGCGCAATCCCGGGGAAGAGAGTTTCTTCCTCTTTTCGGGTACGTGTACCTCCGCAGAATCATCCATATCGGCTACGTCAGAGTCCGATTCGTCTATGGAAATGACATCATAAAAATCACTAACTTGAACGGCAGCTGAAATAGCAGCCGTTGCGTTGGCAGTTGCGGATGTGTCTTGCGACTTCACCATTTCTGCATACGACTGCTTAGAGCGCTGTACTAACGAGCGCTTCACTTTTTGGGTGCGCTTTTTGTACACCGGGCATTCTTGCAAACCATGGGGAGGGTCCATGCCACAATAAGCGCACTTTGTAACTTGTTATTGGCAGGACTCCTCCCTATGCTTTTCAAAACATTTGCCACAACAGGGCTTGTTGTCGCAAAACTCGGCAGTGTGCCCCAACTGTTTGCAGTTGGTACAATTGAAAACGAGTATCGAACCGGCAAATGTTACCCGTAGCGAACCTGACTTCGAATATACTTTTTTACCATCTACCATAGCTGCTGAATGCAATTCCTTGCAGTCCAGAATATCCACGGTAGACTGCAGGGCATTCTTTAAACGGCCTTTTCCTGCAAGTACATCCTTGCAAGTCAGGCTCGCTGCGTTAATTACGCCTTCAATCTCGACCTCCCGCGAGGGGACATAAACCAAATATTCCACATTATAGTTCTGGTCTTTTGCGATAGCATTTGCATCCTGGTATGTAGGTGCGGTTACACGTAGTTTGTTCCGATTGATCTGATGAAAATCAGTTTTCGGAAAACGACGCGTCAAGTCACGTTTGATTCCTAAAAAATCAATACTTTTCACTTTCTGCCGAAAACAACCCAGGGACCAGGTGATGTGGCCGGAGACGAGCCAGCCTTGGGCTGAAAGTCTCCTTAATAAAGACACAAAAAAAAAGATAAAAAAAACTTAAATAAATTTATTTAAGAAAAAAATATTTTTTTGGACCGGGCTAATGCCCACTCTTTCTGCACTGTCCGATTCTTTCTGTCGAGAAAAAAGTGTACCCAACTCCACCGCATGCAAACAATACAAAGCGAATAGGTACTTAGCCGTTTTGTTGCTGCCTTTGTAGGTGCCTACGAACGTCGTCGTACGGGGATGGATGATGCTCTGTCCGAATGCTGATATCCACGGCGCTGTAATGATTACCGGTTGGTAATTTACCAATTACAGCCCGCTTCCTTCTGGTCGCCAGGAATTCACCTTGCGAAACTTCGGTGCCGTTTATTTGGCAACTTAAAGGCTCCCCCAGACCTAAGCTATTTCATCGCCGCGACGGCGACAACTAGTCGCCACGATTCTATCGTTGGGTCGCTGCAGGCAATGTTCTATTCACGCTTCCATATCAACGGCGACAGAATCGCTGTCGCCAAGCGATAGAATCGCGTCGCGACTGTCGCGTCGCGTGTGTTTGGGGGAACCTTAAAAAAGCACTTGATCGAGTTCGCGTGAGAGATCCAAACTAAATGCGTCTCGTCTGACTCGGTTCGATGCGACACAGGGAATGAAAGAAAGGACATTTCATCGAAATGGCATTTAATCGAAAGTAATGTGCACCGTAACTTTGCTTATGCTTTTTATGAATACTCTTTCATTCACTTAATATTCATACAATAATTAGTTCACCAAAAAATCACTTTCAACCTTAATTTCCGCCAAATAGTCATACGACCTAATGTCTAGTCGACGTAATGTCTTTTTGACCGAATGTAATGCGACAAAACACCTAAATGTCTTTTGCCCAGGTCGAGGTAATATCCTTTCGACCAAACGACCAAATGTACGAAGATTCTTCATTCTTAAATGTCCTTTCGATTAAATGTTAATTTGATCAAATGTCTTTCTGTCGTAGTGTCCTTTCGAATAAATGTCATAGTCTATTATTTATTCAGACTAAGGCCGAAGTGGCCTGTGCGGTATATAAGAGTCTTCTCCATTCGACTCGATCCATGGCTACACGTCGCCAACCACTCACCTTGCTCGCTGCGCACCTCGCCTTCTTGTGCCCCTTCGGATCGTTGGCGAGAACCATTTTTACCGGGTTACTGTCCGACATTCTGGCTATGTGCCCGGCCCACCGCAGTCGTCAGATTTTCGCGGTGTGAACGATGGATGGTTCTCCCAACAGCTGATGCAACTCGTGGTTCATTCGCCTCCTCCACGTACCGTCCGCCATCTGCACTCCACCATAGATGGTACGCAGGACTTTCCTTTCAAAAACTCCAAGTGCGCGTTGGTCATCCACGAGCATCGTCCAGGTCTCGTGACCGTAGAGGACTACCGGTCTAATGAGCATTTTATAGATTGTCAGTTTGGAACGGTTAGACGCTCCTTGCGGAGTCCAAAGTACGTACGATTTCCAGCCACTATGCGTCTCCGAATTTCTCTGCTGGTATCATTTTCGGCAGTCACCAGCGAGCCCAAGTGCACAAATTCTTCTACCACCTCGATTTCGTCACCACCGATGCAAACTCGAGATGGGTGGCTCACAATGTCTACTCTTGAACCCCTTCCTATCATGTACTTCGTCTTCGACGTGTTGATGACTAGTCCGATCTGCTTAGCTTCCCTCTTCAGTCTGATGTAGGCTTCCTCCATCGTCTCAATGTTACTTGCCATAATGTCTATGTCGTCGGCGAAGCCAAATAACTGGACGGACTTATTGAAAATTGTGCCACTCGTGTTAATCCCCGCTCTTCGTATTACTCCTTCGAAAGCGATTTTGAATAGCAGACACGAAATACCATCACTAGGGTGGCTCAAAAAACACTTTTTCCATTTTTTTGTGGGCCGCCCTCTAATTCGGTTCTATTTGATTCCCTGATGCTCTGGACAAAATTTCAGCCAAATCGGTCAACGTTTGGGCGGTGCTAAACTCGTTGGAAGGTTATATTGAAAAATGTATGCAGAAACATCCAAAAACAGTGATTTACAGTTGGACGGCACAATTAACGATCGAGAACCATGATACTCATTCAGTTCTTGTAGAATTAAAAACAGAATGTTATGCTGAAAACCGCGAGGAGATTAGAGTTTTTAGGCAAAGATATTAGCATTTTACTGGAGTGTTGTAGGGGTGAATTTATTTCTTTTCAAAGGTAAAAGAAACAAAATTTGCTCAAACTCCACTTCAGAGAATAACTGATAAATTAGCCGGGAAAACTCTAATCTTCTCGCGGTTTTCTGCATAAGATTCTGTATTTAATTCTGTTTATAAGTTTAGCACCACCCAAACGTTGACCGATTTGGCTGAAATTTTGTCCAGAGCATCAAGGCATCAAATGAAACCGAATAAGAGGGCGGCCCATAAAAAAATTGAAAAAAGTTTTTCCCGTACTAATTTGAGCCACCCTTACCATCACCTTGCCGTAACCCTCTGCGCATTTCTAAGGGACTCGAGAATGCCCCTGAAACTCGAACTGCGCACATCACCCGATCCATCGTCGCTTTGATTCACCGTGTCAGTTTATCCGAAAATCCGTGTTCGTACATTAGCTGCCATAGCTGGTCCCGATCGATTGTATCATATGCGTCTTTGAAGTCGATGAATAGATGATGTGTGGGAACGTTGTATTCGCGGCATTTTTGCAGTACTTGGCGAATGGCGAACAGTCGACGGCGAATGATGCTAGTCGACGGCATAGAATTTGGGAGAGTACCCTGTAGGTGGCGTTCAGCAATGTGATTGCGCGGTAGCTGCTACAATCCAGCTTATCGCCCTTTTTGTAGATGGGACACACGACACCTTCCATCCACTCCTGTGGCAAAACTTCCTCCTCCCAAATCTTGGTAATCACCCAGTGAAGCGCTCTAGCCAATGCCTCACCACCGTGTTCAAATAGCTCTCCTGGTAGTTGGTCAACTCGAGGGGCTTTGTTGTTCTTCAGCCGACCAATCTCCTCCTGGATTCCCTGCAGATCCGGAGCCGGTAAAATTATATCCTGCGCGCGTTCTCCCAGGTCTATCACCATACCGCCATCTTCGTCTGCCACATTGCTATCCAGGTGTTCTTCGTAGTGCTGCCGCCACCTTTGGATCACCTCACGCTCGTTCGTAAGAAGGTTCACGTATATGTCCTTACACATATCAGGCTGTGGAACGTGGCCCTTACGTGAACGGTTGAACTTCTCATAGAACTTTCGTGCGTTATTAGCGCGGTACAGTTGCTCCGTCTCTTCACGGTCTCGATCTTCCTGCTGGCGCTTTTTCCTCCGGAATTCGAGTTTTGTCTGCTCCGCGCCCTTTTCTATCGTGCCTCGTTCGCCATCGTGCGGTGTTGCAGCAATCCCGCCCATGCTGCATTCTTCTCCTCAACTAACTGCTCACATTCAGCGTCATACCAGTCGTTTGTCTGATCCGGGAGCACCGTCCCTTGGGCAGCGGTTGCGGTGCTTCCAATGGCGGACCGTATATTTCTCCAGCCATCTTCGAGAGACGATGCGCCTAGTTGCTCTTCCGTTGGGACTTCCAGCTACTGCGCGTAGTCTTGGGCTGAAGAAATGGTTCAAACTCGATTTAATGGATTGTGTCTTTTCTCTGAGAATGATAAATAAACAACGTGAAAATTGTTGCTTAGATACGACAGCGTCAAATACAGTTCGGCGTCGGAAGCAGTTACTGTCAGAAATATTTATATCAGTCGCCATTATGGCGAGCGTGGAAAGCTGGATTGTGCCTCGTTCGCCCTCGTGCAGTGTTGCAGCAATCTCGCCCATGCTGCATTCTTCCCTTCCACTAACTGCTCACATTCACCGTCATATCTGTCGTTTCTCTGATCCGGGGGCACCGTGCCAAGTGCAGCGGTTGCGGTGCTACCAATGGCGGTTCGAATATCTCTCCAGCCATCTTCAAGAGACGCTGCGCCTAGCTGCTCTTCCGTTAGGAGTGCCACTTCCAGCTGCTGCGCGTATTCTTGGTCTAGTCTACCGTCTTGTAGCCACTCATTGTTAAGCCGCGGCGTCCGACTTCGACGCGTGTTGTACACCGTCGAGAGTTTTGAGCGCAGGCATACTGCAACGAGGTAGTGGTCGGATTCAATATTCGCACTGCGGTAAGTGCGGACGTTCGTGATGTCGGAGAAGAATTTAACGTCGATTAAAATGTGGTCGATTTGGTTTTCCGTTACTTGGTTAGGTGATCTCCATGTGGCCTTGTGGATATTTTTGCGTGGAAAGAAGGTGCTTCGGACTACCATTCCGCGGGAGGCTGCGAAGTTTATGCATCGTTGGCCGTTGTCATTCATTCATCATTGTCCTTTTTTTCAAATATCCATTCGACGGAACGTCAATAGACAACATGTACCAAGATTATTCACATTAGAATTTGCTTTCCACTAAATGTCCATTCGACCAAAATGGTATAGATTCATCCTGCGAACCTTACGAAAAAAATAATTTTGTCAATTGGTATTGCGAACGATCTTGGCTACCGTATATACGGTAAATACTTCTTGAGAAATGCGTCGAATTCACAAGCCAAGCTACACTGGGTGAAATAAAATTAACACTCCCATATTTTCCTACAATATTATCGTAATTTATGAAAAAGATTATGATAATTTGTTGTTTGGACTATTAATACTATCTGTTTTGCAAGTTTTTAGTCCCATCTGTTTGTATAAGTGTGGACCATTTACCATCCACGAAGAAATAAGCGAAATGAAAATTGCTGCACTCAGGGACGGGAATGGTTGACATTTCTTTTTACCATTCATTCTTCCATGCAAAAAAAATAAAAACAAAACCACGGCAGCCGCAGCAGCAGCCACGCCAAGCAGACGACGGTCAGCTCATGGTTTTTTTATTTTCTCTCCCCACAATTAATGTTTTCGTACAATAATTTCACACCGTATAACCGTTTTTGGTGGGAAATATTCATTTCATTACTCCTCGCTCATTTTAGAGATAAGAACAAATAAATCAGTACCTACGGATAGCACTCCTTCTAGGATTTGCGCCACATGTAAATAAACTCGATTCTGTGCTGTTTACGCTGCGCACGAGCCGAAACAAAAAATCTCATGCAAAAGCTTACCGCACGCCGGCACGACTATAACGTAGCAGCAAACAAACAGTTTGCTTTATCGGAAAAAATAATGTCACGAATAAAAATAATGTCGGCTTGTTTGGTGCATGAAATTTGACTGGATAAAATGTAAATATTCGCATAATCAGAGTGTTTTAATGTACATTTCCAACACGGGCTGCACTTCAGTTTTTAGTCAAATTTTTGTAACATTCCACAAAAGCCATCCTGAAATAAATGTTGAAGTACTTGCATACGTCACCGTATTTGATTAAGCTTATCTCTAACCTTCATCAATCATTAAAATTCACACAAATGGAGATTTACTCAAAAAAAAAGCTTTGTAAACCTCCAATACATTTCTTAAGCTCCAGCTAATTTGAAGAGCTGGTTATTTGTGGAGATCGTGCAATTACTATTGTCAACCATCTGGGCCAACAAGATTTGACTTTCCAACCGAAGAAAAAACATTCCACGTCTGCTCAGGAAATGTACGTTTCAGCTTAATTGAATCGATTAGGTTCATGCCCACTGACTATTTAGTCTAGCCGAAACTTCTTTACCGCCCCAATATTCTGTACCTTGACAGAATATGCTGCACATGTCTTGCTGTGACTGGATGTTGCATTATATGTCAATTTGTGATACTGTTCACATTTTATTGTATGCTTTCTCAAAATTTATCCATTAATCTGACTATATTGGCAAATAAAAGTGAGGTTAAAATCAAAGGATAATCATTCTATAAACTGATGATTAGCGTGCTCTATGCACTACTTCTTGTGTTTAAAATGGGGTCCTGACATCAAACCCCACCGAAGGAAGTGGTTACCTCCAATACATGTCTCGTTCGAACTACATCAATCTTTCACATGTTGTAGATATGCACAAATCGAGTTTCAGACACAATAATGATAGTTTTATACTAATGGCAACACTTTCTATTGACAAAAGATTCTTCAATGCGCCTAATATTATTCTTCTTGAATCTATGTATATCTATTAGGGTTCTTTTTTCGGCGATAGCAGTCCAAATTTTGTTTCGGCGTTTCGGATAATTTATGTAACTGTCGGATGTAGGAACATCAAAGTATTTGCTACTTATAAAGATTGCTATCGCCGAAGAAATCAATCTCAATAGAAAAACTTCAGTCGTCAATTCCCAGATAAAAATCTATTTAGCGCGATTTCGTCCGGTATCAAAAGTTCTAATAGAAAGATATTTGCTCAACTTTTACATATATGGTTTGTAATATTATTTGAGCCTTACGGTAAATCTAATCTTTACAAAAATAGCCTCCTTCTATCTGAGAATGCTTCAAACTATTCCTTGTTTTTATGAAAGATAGCTAATGTGATTTATCATGGTTTCGAATGCTTTTTAATTGATCGGCAAATGCTTATCTAACCAGGCCCATCTAACATAATCACCTTGCAGCAAAATAAAAATTGCCCCCCTTTCCCCGCTGTGTAAAAATTTGCAACCAGAAATTTTCCCTAAGTTCATTTCAATACCGACCGATCCCTAAAACCGAAATTCTTCTCTTCATTTTCTAGGAAAAGGAAGCAATCACAGCCAAAAGTAACACCTACATATACTAGCAGTTGGAATAATATTTATTTGTAAATTTCTAAATTAATTAGGGCATATTTTACTATAAGCTAGTCAGTTCTCGAGAAAAGGAAGAATCGAAATCGAAAAATCAATGTTTCATTAAAAATGCTTCTTATTATCATCGACATAAGTTTTCACCCTTTGATCAAAGTCGAAAATCGAGGGAATCACAATATACCGTTTCTGTTATCATCGTTGTTGGAGTAAATAAAATTTACAATTTTTATTTTGCACACATGCCAATCTGTTCTATTCGTTGTTCATTGCTGTTATGGTGTTTAACTAAACACGACTGTTTGTTACTAAATTAATAATAAAATAAATTCACATTTTCATACGCTGGAAAGATGCTTCCTAGCTTGAGCACGTGGTGATTTGGAATTGTAAGTAACAAATTTTTGCCAGAAATTAGTACAAAAGCAGCCTGATGCTGATTGCTATCTTGTATGTGTCACGTGATTGAGGGAAATTTGAGCAACTTTTCAAATTTCTCATTTCTTCGAACAAACAGCCACTGCACGACATCGCAGACGATCTGGTGTACGCCGACCTGGACGAGAGCAACTACGGTCCCATCAACTACAAGGCCGCGTCCATCTACAACATGGTGAAGTTCAAGGGACGAACTCAGAACTAATATTTCGTTTGATTGGGAGAATGGGAAGGGGTGTTAAACTGCTGTGCTTTTGTAACTTTTTGAAAAATTGAAAGAAAATTTGCACTCATTGCAAACTATAATCCGTGAAGTGACGTGACTGTGTTTAATAAAGCTTATGCGTATACTATCGAGGATCAAAATACGATACTTCTATGCTTTTTTACATCCGAAACAATTCATGTCTTTTTGAGAGCAAAAAATCATTAAAGCAACGGATGGCGTAGCCAGAGGGAACGATGCCTTCTCCCATAGCTTCGTACAACACCTATTGAGTACGCACTCGTTAACAGGCTGTAATACCTTTCTACTCAGGAAAGTTGAACGATCCATCTACTGGGTAAACGCGCCACTAAGTGTATAGAACAATTTGACGCTTTCCGGACCTGGAAGGCCAAACCGCGGTAACATTATCTTCGCCAACCTGTTCTACAAAGCACACCTCTAAAGATTTGTTAATGAAGTAAAGAATTGAACGACAGGGTCCAAATTTCCGAGGAATTGACTCCAAAATATATGTGTAGTGTTAAAGTAAAATAAATGTAGTTTCTGTTAAATAAAGTGTTGTTTAAAAAGCCAATGTAGTGTGATCTGCAATGTACTATGATCCTTGAGCAAATAAATATGTAAATGTGTAAAAGACCTCAAGGTCAAGTCAAGGTCAAGTCAAGGTCAAGTCAAGGTCAAGTCAAGGTCAAGTCAAGGTCAAGTCAAGGTCAAGGTCAAGTCAAGGTCAAGTCAAGAAGAGTCGAGGTCAAGTCAAGGTCAAGGTCAAGTCAATGCCAAGGTCCAGTAGAGGTCAATTCAAGGTCAAGTCAAGGTCAAGTCAAGGTCAAGTCAAGGTCAAGTCAAGGTCAAGTCAAGGTCAAGTCAAGTCAAGGTCAAGTCAAGGTCAAGTCAAGGTCAAGTCAAGGTCAAGTCAAGGTCAAGTCAAGGTCAAGTCAAGGTCAAGTCAAGGTCAAGTCAAGGTCAAGTCAACGTCAAGTCAAGGTCAAGATCAAGTCAAGGTCAAATCAAGGTCAGGTCAAGGTCAAGTCAAGGTCAGGTCAAGGCCGAGGTCAAGTCAAGGTCAAGGCCGAGTCGAGGTCAAGTCAAGATCAAGTGAAAGTCGAGGTCAAGTAAAGGTCAAGTCAAGGCCATAGTCCAGTAGAGGTCAAGTCAAGGTCAAGTCAAGGTCAAGTCAAGGCCTAGTCAAGGCCAAGTAGAGGTCAAGTCAAGGTCAAGTCAAGGTCAAGTCAAGGTCAAGTCAAGGTCAAGTCAAGGTCAAGTCAAGGTCAAGTCAAGGTCAAGTCAAGGTCAAGTCAAGGTCAAGTCAAGGTCAAGTCAAGGTCAAGTCAAGGTCAAGTCAAGGTCAAGTCAAGGTCAAATTAAAGGTCAGAGTCAAGGTCAAGAAGTGTAGAGGTCAAGTCAAGGTCACAGTCAAGTCAATGCCAAGGTCCAGTAGAGGCCAATTCAAGGTCAAGTCAAGGTCAAGTCAAGGTCAAGTCAAGGTCAAGTCAAGGTCAAGTCAAGGTCAAGTCAAGGTCAAGTCAAGGTCAAGTCAAGGTCAAGTCAAGGTCAAGTCAAGGTCAAGTCGAGGTCAAGTCAAGGTCAAGGTCAAGTCAATGCCAAGGTCCAGTAGAGGCCAATTCAAGGTCAAGTCAAGGTCAAGTCAAGTCAAGGTCAAGTCAAGGTCAAGTCAAGGTCAAGTCAAGGTCAAGTCAAGGTCAAGTCAAGGTCAAGTCAAGGTCAAGTCAAGGTCAAGTCAAGGTCAAGTCAAGGTCAAGTCAAGGTCAAGTCAACGTCAAGTCAAGGTCAAGGTCAAATCAAGGTCAGGTCAAGGTCAAGTCAAGGTCAGGTCAAGGCCGAGGTCAAGTCAAGGTCAAGGCCGAGTCGAGGTCAAGTCAAGATCAAGTGAAAGTCAAGGGCAAGTCAAGGCCAAGGTCAAGAAAAGGTCAAGTCAAGGCCGAGTCAAGGCGAGTCAAGTCGAATCATGTCGAGTCAAGTCGAGTCAAGTCGAGTCAAGTCGAGTCAAGTCGAGTCAAGTCGAATCATGTCGAGTCAAGTCGAGTCAAGTCGAGTCAAGTCGAGTCAAGTCGAGTCAAGTCGAGTCAAGTCGAGTCAAGTCGAGTCAAGTCGAGTCAAGTCGAGTCAAGTCGAGTCAAGTCGAGTCAAGTCGAGTCAAGTCGAGTCAAGTCGAGTCAAGTCGAGTCAAGTCGAGTCAAGTCGAGTCAAGTCGAGTCAAGTCGAGTCAAGTCGAGTCAAGTCGAGTCAAGTCGAGTCAAGTCGAGTCAAGTCGAGTCAAGTCAAGTCGAGTCAAGTCGAGTCAAGTCAAGTCAAGTCGAGTCAAGTCGAGTCAAGTCGAGTCAAGTCGAGTCAAGTCGAGTCAAGTCGAGTCAAGTCGAGTCAAGTCGAGTCAAGTCGAGTCAAGTCGAGTCAAGTCGAGTCAAGTCGAGTCAAGTCGAGTCAAGTCGAGTCAAGTCGAGACAAGTCGAGTCAAGTCGAGTCAAGTCAAGGTCAAGTCAAGGTCATGTCAAGGTCAAGTCAAGGTCAAGTCAAGGTCAAGTCAAGGTCAAGTCAAGGTCAAGTCAAGGTCAAGTCAAGGTCAAGTCAAGGTCAAGTCAAGGTCAAGTCAAGGTCAAGTCAAGGTCAAGTCAAGGTCAAGTCAAGGTCAAGTCAAGGTCAAGAAGAGTCGAGGTCAAGTAAAGGTCAAGTCAAGGCCATAGTCCAGTAGAGGTCAAGTCAAGGTCAAGTCAAGGTCAAGTCAAGGCCCAGTCAAGGCCCAGTAGAGGTCAAGTCAAGGTCAAGTCAAGGTCAAGTCAAGGTCAAGTCAAGGTCAAGTCAAGGTCAGGTCAAGAAGAGTCGAGGTCAAGGTCAAGTCAAGGCCAAGGTCCAGTAGAGGTCAAGTCAAGGTCAAGTCAAGGTCAAGTCAAGGTCAAGTCAAGGTCAAGTCAAGGTCAAGAAGAGTCGAGGTCAAGTCAAGGTCAAGGTCAAGTCAATGATAAGGTCCAGTAGAGGCCAATTCAAGGTCAAGTCAAGGTCAAGTCAAGGTCAAGTCAAGGTCAAGTCAAGGTGAAGTCAAGGTCAAGTCAAGGTCAAGTCAAGGTCAAGTCAACGTCAAGTCAAGGTCAAGAAGAGTCGAGGTCAAGTCAAGGTCAAGATCAAGTCAAGGTCAAGTCAAGGTCAGGTCAAGGTCAAGTCAAGGTCAGGTCAAGGCCAAGGTCAAGTAAAGGTCAAGTCAAGGCCGAGTCAAGGCGAGTCAAGTCGAATCATGTCGAGTCAAGTCGAGTCAAGTCGAGTCAAGTCGAGTCAAGTCGAGTCAAGTCGAATCATGTCGAGTCAAGTCGAGTCAAGTCGAGTCAAGTCGAGTCAAGTCGAGTCAAGTCGAGTCAAGTCGAGTCAAGTCGAGTCAAGTCGAGTCAAGTCGAGTCAAGTCGAGTCAAGTCGAGTCAAGTCGAGTCAAGTCGAGTCAAGTCGAGTCAAGTCGAGTCAAGTCGAGGTCAAGTCGAGTCAAGTCAGGTCAAGCTGAAGTCAAGTCAGTCGAGCCAAGTTCGAGTCAAGTCGAATCAAGTCGAGTCAAGTCGAGTCAAGTCGAGTCAAGTCGAGTCAAGTCGAGGTCAAGTAGAGGTCAAGTCGAGTCAAGTCAGGTCAAGTCGAGTCAAGTCGAGGTCAAGTCGAGGTCAAGTCGAGTCAAGTCAGGTCAAGTCAGAGTCAAGTCGAGTCAAGTCGAGTCAAGTCGAGTCAAGTCGAGTCAAGTCGAGTCAAGTCGAGTCAAAGTCAATCGAGTCACGTCGAGTCAAGTCGAGATCAAGTCGAGTCAAGTCGAGAGTCAAGTCGAGTCAAGTCAAGTCAAGTCAGGTCAAGTCAAGTCAGAGTCGAGTCAAGTCGAGTCAAGTCGAGTCAAGACGCGTCAGGCGGAGTCAAGGCGAGTCAAGTCGCGTCAAGTCGAGTCAAGTCGAGTCAAGTCGAGTCAAGTCGAGTCAAGTCGAGTCAAGTCGAGTCAAGTCGAGTCAAGTCGAGTCAAGTCGAGTCAAGTCGAGTCAAGTCGAGTCAAGTCGAGTCAAGTCGAGTCAAGTCGAGTCAAGTCGAGTCAAGTCGAGTCAAGTCAAGGTCAAGTCAAGGTCAAGCCAAGGTCAAGTCAAGGTCAAGTCAAGGTCAAGTCAAGGTCAAGTCAAGTCAAGTCAAGGTCAAGTCAAGGTCAAGTCAAGGTCAAGTCAAGGTCAAGTCAAGGTCAAGTCAAGGCCTAATCAAGGCCCAGTAGAGGTCAGGTAGAGGTCAAGTTAAGGTCAAGGTAAAGTAAAGGTCAAGGTCAAGTCAAGGTCAAGTCAAGGTAAAGTAAAGGTCAAGGTCTAGTGAAGGTCAAGTGAAGGTCAAGTGAGAGTCAAGTTAAGGTCAAGGCAAGTCAAGGTCAAGTCAAGGTCAAGTCGAGGTCCAGTAGAGGTCAAGGTCAAGGTCAAGGTCAAGTCAAGGTCAAGTCAAGGTCAAGTCAAGGTCAAGTCAAGGTCAAGTCAAGGTCAAGTCAAGGTCAAGTCAAGGTCAAGTCAAGGTCAAGTCAAGGTCAAGTCAAGGTCAAGTAAAGGTCAAGTAAGTTAAGTCAAGTGAAGGTCAAGGTCAAGTAGAGGTCAAGTAGAGGTCAAGGTCAAGTAAAGATTAAGGTCAAGTGAAGTTCAAGGTCAAGGTCAAGTCAAGATCAAGTCAAGGTCAAGTCAAGGTCAAGTCAAGGTCAAGTAAAGGTCAAGTCAAGGCCAAGTCAAGGTCAAGTCTAGGTTAAGAAGAGGTCAAGTAGAGGTCAAGTAAAGGTCAAGTCAAGGTCAAGTGAAGGTCAAGTTCAAGTAAAGGTCAAGTCAAGGTCAAGTAGAGATCAAGTAGAGGTCAAATCAAGTCAAGGTCAAGTCAAATCGAGTCAAATCGAGTCAAGTCGAGTCAAGTCGAGTCAAGTCGAGTCAAGTCGAGTCAAGTCGAGTCAAGTCGAGTCAAGTCGAGTCAAGTCGAGTCAAGTCGAGTCAAGTCGAGTCAAGTCGAGTCAAGGCGAGTCAAGTCGAATCATGTCGAGTCAAGCCGAGTCAAGTCGAGTCAAGTCGAGTCAAGTCGAGTCAAGTCGAGTCAAGTCGAGTCAAGTCGAGTCAAGTCGAGTCAAGTCGAGTCAAGTCGAGTCAAGTCGAGTCAAGTCGAGTCAAGTCGAGTCAAGGTAGAGTCAAGTCGAGTCAAGTCGAGTCAAGTCGAGTCAAGTCGAGTCAAGTCGAGTCAAGTCAAGTCAAGTCGAGTCAAGTCGAGTCAAGTCGAGTCAAGTCGAGGAAAGTCGAGTCAAGTCGAGTCAAGTCGAGAGTCAAGTCAGGCAAGTACGAGACAAGTCGAGTCAAGTCGAGTCAAGTCGAGTCAAGTCGAGTCACGTCGAGTCAGTCGAGCCAAGTCGAGGTCAAGTCGAGTCAAGGCGAGTCAAGTCAGATCATGTCGAGTCAAGTCGAGGTCGAGGTCGAGTCGAGTCGAGTCAAGTCGAGTCAAGTCGAGTCAAGTCGAGAGTCAAGTCGAGTCAAGTCGAGGTCAAAGTCGAGTCAAGTCGAGTCAAATCGAGGTCAAGTCGAGTCAAGTCGAGTCAAGTCGGGTCAGGTCCCGTCAAGTCGAGTCAAGTCGAGTCAAGTCGAGTCAAGTCGAGTCAAGTCGAGTCAAGTCGAGTCAAGTCAAGTCAAGTCAAGTCAAGTCAAGTCAAGTCAAGTCAAGTCAAGTCAAGTCAAGTCAAGTCAAGTCAAGTCAAGTCAAGTCAAGTCAAGTCAAGTCAAGTCAAGTCAAGTCAAGTCAAGTCAAGTCAAGTCAAGTCAAGTCAAGGTCAAGTCAAGGTCAAGGTCAAGTCAAGGTCAAGTCAAGGTCAAGTCAAGGTCAAGTCAAGGTCAAGTCAAGGTCAAGTCAAGGTCAAGTCAAGGTCAAGTCAAGGTCAAGTCAAGGTCAAGTCAAGGTCAAGTCAAGGTCAAGTCAAAGTCAAGTCAAGGTCAAGTCAAGGTCAAGTCCAGGCCAAGTCAAGGCCCAGTAGAGGTCAAGTAGAGGTCAAGTAAAGGTCAAGGTCACGTCAAGGTCAAGTCAAGGTCACGATCAAGTCAAGGTCAAGTCAAGATCAAGTCTAGGTCAAGTCAAGGTCAAGTCAAGGTCAAGTAGAGGTCAAGTAGAAGTCAAGTAGAGGTCAAGTAGAGGTCAAGTGAAGGTTAAGTAAAGGTCAAGTGAAGGTCAAGGTCAGGTGAAGGTCAAGGTCAAGGTCAAGTGAAGGTCAAGGTCAATTAAAAGTCAAGGTCAAGTCAAGGTCAAGTCGAGGTCAAGTCAAGTCAAGGTCAAGTCAAGTCGAGTCAAATCGAGTCAAATCGAGTCAAGTCGAGTCAAGTCGAGTCAAGTCGAGTCAAGTTGAGTCAAGTCGAGGCAAGTCGAGTCAAGTCGAGTCAAGTCGAGTCAAGTCGAGTCAAGTGAGCCAAGTGAGTCAAGTCGAGTCAAGTCGAGTCAAGTCGAGTCAAGTCGAGTCAAGTCAGGTCAAGAATCGAGTCAAATCGAGTCAGAAGTCGAGTCAAGTCGAGTCAAGTCGAGTCAGAATCGAGTCAAGTCGAGTCAAGTCGAGTCAAGAATCGAGTCAAGTCAGTCAAGTCGAGTCAAGTCGAGTCAAAGTCGAGTCAAGTCAGGTCAAGTTGAGTCAAGAATCGAGTCAAGTCAGTCAAGTCGAGTCAAGTCGAGTCAGAGTCGAGTCAAGTCAGAGTCAAGTCGAGTCAAGTCGAGGTCAAGTCAAGTCAAGTCGAGTCAAGTCGAGTCAAGTCGAGTCAAGTCAGGTCAAGTCAGAGTCAAGTCTCGAGTCAGAGTCGAGTCAAGTCGAGTCAAGTCGAGAGTCAATTCGAGTCAAGTCGAGTCAAATCGACTTAAGTCGAGTCAAGTCGAGTCACGAGTCCAAGTCGAGTCAAGTCGGAGTCAGAGTCGAGAGTCAAGTCGAGTCAAGTCGAGTCAAGTCGAGTCAAGTCGAGTCAAGTCGAGTCAAGTCGAGTCAAGTCGAGTCAAGTCGAGTCAAGTCGAGTCAAGTCGAGTCAAGTCGAGTCAAGTCGAATCAAGTCGAGTCAAGTCGAGTCAAGTCGAGTCAAGTCGAGTCAAGTCGAGTCAAGTCGAGTCAAGTCGAGTCAAGTCGAGTCAAGTCGAGTCAAGTCGAGTCAAGTCGAGTCAAGTCGAGTCAAAGTCAAGTCAAGATCAGGTCAAGTCAAGGTCAAGTCGAGGTCAATTCAAGGTCAAATCAAGGTCAAGTCATGGTAAAGGTAAAGTCAAGGTCAAGTCAAGCTGAAGTCAAGGTCAAGTCATGGTCATTTCAAGGTCAAATGATCACGTAGTCAGCTCACTGGTAATAGATTTCAGACCTTTTCCCAACAAATGCATTCTCTTATCTCTTATATATTCTAGTGAAACATAGGTACAGATTAGACATGTGTCGAACAGGGATTATAAGTTTTGCTCATTTGTGGAACATAAGAAATTCTGACGTTCAACCATCGGTTTCTTGGACGCGCAAGGAGGATTGGATTTGTTTTCATTGTGAAAGGCATCCGAAGTGTTTCCTTATTAAAAAAAATCCTATCCTCCTTGCACGCGTCCAAGAAACAGATGATTAAACGTCGGAAAGCCTTACCCAAGTAATATTTCAAGCTTGATAACGCTCTTGTAGATCATAATTTAATCTTCAAGAGTGTTATAAAACCAGCATGAACCCAAAATGTTACTAAGCCACTAAGGTATACGATCATCTCATCGGGCGGCCCTATAGCTCTATTAGTGGAATGTCTTGAACTGTCATTAGACGAGTTTAGTACTTTTCATTTGATTCCACCACGTTTTGTAATCTTTGCAGATACGTATTGCGACCTCAACTATGAGGCCGTCTTCAGTGTCATGACTCGACTGACAGTTGAAACAAAAATGGTCGAGCTAAATCCAAACAGAATTCCAGTATGTTCTGGCATCAAAAATAAATAAGTACGATTGCAATAAACATAATGTTAAATTTCAAACGACCATAATCTATTTTAAATCAAACATGCATTTCGAAATGAATCATTTGTTTGAGAAACAGCAGTTATCAATTTAAACAATTACGAGAATTCAACGAAAAGCTGTTTGTCAAAAATGGTACTGAGTCTTTTGATATAGATTAATAGCTTTATTTTATTCTAAGATAGTTTATTTATTTTTTATACCACAGATAGTTTATTGTAAGCTACTGTCACCGAAATAAGGTTCACATTCGATTTTATCGTCAAAGCTTGTGAAAAGTAAAGTTGAACGCCATGCGCCGGAGATCGAGTGTAATCGAGTATTAAATTAATTATTTGATAATGTCTTAAGCGCTTCATCATAGCCATAATAATAGGGATTTGACGTTTGAAGCTTTCTTAACATTTTCCTTTAGGAACGCCATTAAAAGTGGGCTGCTTATTATGGTGATTGTTGTCATTAATCCGCAATAAGAATTGAATAAAACTAAGAAGCACTAAGCATCTAAGAAGTAGTTGTTACTTAGGATAGCCATTACGTACTTAGTGTACGATAAAAGCAGAAACATAAAGCTTTTTATCTCGGTAGTTGGTGAGCTATTGTGTAATTTATTGTTGAAATTTGTTTTACCCAATTTTTTAAAAAGCTTAAAAAGTCCAACCTTTCTTGACAGTCTGTTCGAGCAAAAGTGACGACAGCGACAATCATCCTCTTCAGTTTACTATCTCTATAGGTTTGTATCATGCCATATGCTTCAATCAAGCTATTATGTGATGCTCTTTTCAAAGTGGCAAGATATCTCGCGAGAATTGAAATGTCACCCCACCATAATTCACTTGGCAGTATTTTCCATCCCGAAAGGAAATTCCCTACGGATAAATCCACTCTACTAACTCCATAATGCAAATGCCACCATCCGTTTCCCTGGCCGGCATGTAGCTGCAACAACCGGTCGCAGACATTTGCGCAACATCACCACACCGACCGTCCGCGCGATTGCTTATAAAAGTCCCCCATCGCGCCGAGTGTCCTTCCAGAACCTCATCAGCAATCGGATATTCCTCATCGCTAGTGCTGGCACTTTCGTTGTTGCAACGGGTGTCGGGGAACGATGAAGGACTAACGTAGTCTGCAAACATCTTTCAAAAAATAACTATTTTTGACCGCTCCTCGGCAACAGAGAATTAAATTTCCTGGCTGGGGAGGCATCTTCTAAAAAAAATAAAACTTTTTGTGTTTGTTCTTATAAGTTGCACCGAAATGTATTGAACATAGACAGTTCAGTGAACAACGTGACGCAAGGAATACAAAGCGCATGTCGGACCACCGGAGGATGACCGTTACGCTTGGATTAATCGTCAAAGATGGTGGATACGTCCCCCACTATGTGGGGATTTGCGAAAGAAAATCAGAATGGCTGCATAATTTCAAGTGAACAGTGATTTGGTGCAATTAATTGCATATTATTCGGCAACTCGGCCGAACGAAAACCATTTTTTTGTTAAATGTGATTTGGTGCTTTAAAATGTTTCTTTTTGTTTAAGTTGATTAGATCAATGAGAATTTCAATTGTCAATGTTATATCCGAAATTTTATTGGAGTAAAGAAGTGGCTTTCAATTATCAGAAAAAAATATTTTAAACTATTTTTAGTGGAATGTATTCAACCGTCTAAGACGAGTTTAGACTCTCCATTTAATTCCACAACTGTGTGGTCGAAATACGTATCTGCAAAGATATCAAAATAATCGGTGGAATTAAATGGAGAGTACTAAACTCGTCTTAGACGGTTTTCAATTATCTTTACACAGTATGATTGTCTAAAACTGCTATTGAAACTTTTAACAATAAAGTGAATTTTAAATTTTTCGACAAAACGGATAATGTGATTTTCAATGTGCAGGGATTCAGCATTAACAAATTGAGTTTAGTTTTATAGCAGCATAGACTGATGTTCACACAAAACGATCAATAAATAGCAGTGTTGTTTAGGCGATGATCTAAAAATAGAGTTCAGGAATTTTAAAATCTACAATTTTCCAATTACGATGATTGCACTCCTTAATAAGTAATAAGTCGAAAAACGGCAAAAGTTTTGCAGTTATTCAAAATTGTCTTGGAACTATGACGTTAAGAAACAAACCACTATGGCAAAGTAATTTGTCTTTGTTTCTTTGATGGAGAAAGCGATATCTAATTGATTATTATAAACTTCGTCGGCCTGAAAAATAGCACTCAACTATGAGACTTTATAATTCTTCAATTTATTTCCACTACACCCAGGTTTTTTTTACACGGTTTGGTTTTAGTCGTTTAAGACTTTCAGCGTCAATGAAACAATGAGTTAACCCCACGAAAAAAATCACAAAAAATCAAAGAAAATTCAGGGGGTATTTAAAAAGCTGTGAAAGTTCAGGTTAACCGAGAAATTAATGAATTCCAACCGTGTAAAAAAAACCTGGGTGTATAATAAAATTTTGTGTATCAACAGATACGTACCTATTTCGTTTTCTACTTGAAAACTTTTTCAGTGATTTGTTATCGACGAACCACTGAAGAAATTTTCAAATAGAAAACGAAATACGTATCTGTTTGTACACAAAAATGGACTATAGTGGAAGTAGATTTAAGATTATAAAGTCTTATAAGTGTGTAACATTACTCATAAAACGCTCTGAAATAGTAAGTCAGCACTCAACTGTTAGATCATCAAATTTAAAATTGAAGATGTGTGTAATCCAATATCATATCTTGACTTCCAGAGCACAAATAATGTTCATAAAGAGAAAAGTTTGGCAGTAACTTTTCCTACAACTTTGATGTATCTGTATAATTGGAAGAAGAAGAATTTCTATTACACTTTTAGGGAGAATTAACATAAAATAATTTGAATAAATAACATGAACTCCTGGATTAAAAAAACATGGCAACGTTTTGACGAGGAAATTGTGTCTTTTTCCCCGTTTCGAAAGATTGGGTAAAGAAAATACTGGTTTTGAAATTATAAGATTGAGTGCCGTTCAATAAATATAATAAAAGTACAGTTCGTCAGGAATTTCCTATGAACTTTCTCCAGGAATTTCCTCGAAAATTTCCTCTAAAAACATCTCAAAGAATTGTTTTGGGAATTCTTTCCGAAATTCCATTGCAGATCTTTTTGGAAATTCCATTATACATTTATTTGGAAATGTTTTTGAAATTTCTTTTGATAATTCCTTCAAGAGTTCCTTTGGAAGTTCCATTAGAAGCTTCTTGAGAATATCCTATTATTATGAGAGAATGGAATTGTAAGCCCTTAATCATTAGTAGAATTAGAAATGTGTTCGATTTGTGTGTGAATTCATCTTCGGTGTTCTTTTGCCTGCCAATCGAATAAACAGAAACGATAAAACAGCAGCACGGGAGTGACGGAATTGAAATTTCCGTTGCTTAAAAAGTGAAACACCGAAGGTGTAAGTATTTATTTGTTATGTTTTAAGTACTTTGATATTAATATAAAATAAATGTAGCTTTATAGCATGATGCAATATAACTTGTATTTATTGCCGCGTTGAAAGATCGGTGACTTTTGTGCTGTGCGCAACACTTATATAAAAAAATCATCCAGAAATTCTTTTGGAAATCCTTACAAATCCTGACATTACAAATTCCTTTGGATTTTTTTTTGAAGACATCTTCCAGAAATTCTTTCCTTTTCCTACAAAAATTCCTTCACGAAATTCTTCGTAAATTTATTTACGAAATGTTTTGCATTTTTTTGGGAATTCATTCTGAAATTTATTTGAGAACACTATAAAAAATCTTTTTAGGGATTTTTTCCGGAAACATTTTCAGATATTCCTTTGGAAACTCTTTCACGGATTTTTTCGGAAATACTTTAAGAATTTTTTTTGTGAATTCTTGCAAGAATTCCTTCTAGAAGTAAAAATTCTTTCAGGAATTCTTTGGATGTTTTTTTAAACAAATACTTCACAAATTCCTTAAGGAATTGCTTTTGGAAATCTCTTCAGGTTCTCCTTAGAAAATTTCTCCTGAAATTTGCTTTGAAAGACTTCTAGGAATGATTATGAAAATTCCGCCAAGAATTTATCTAGACACTTTTGTGATTTTTACGGAAGATCCTTCAGGAATTCCCCCGTAACGCCGGATAGACACCTTTGCGTGGTGTGCAAGATAACGTGCCCCATCATGACTTAGCTCAACTTTACCAGTGCACTGCAGTGTGCTTAATAGAGATGACCGCCCACTCTCGAGTTGTTTTAAAGATTCGATTCCTAACATTGAGCTGATGAGCCATGGTTCTTTTTTGAAGAAGCCTAAAGCCTAAAATTGATGTTAGATATATCATTGTCATAAACTGTAAAAGTCAAATACCGTGGCGCATCGAAACCCGTACATTTAAGCACTTCAGTATATGTAAAAGTCTCTAGAAAATACAAATCGAATGCAAATCGAACGTTCGTCATTGATCTAACTGCACGAGGGCCTCTATTTTTTGTGTGCTTCACTGTATTGCGTTGAAAGTAATGAAAAATATGATAAAATTACAAGCAAAATCAACACCTCCTGAATCGAAATCCGTCCACCGTGGACGGACTTCGAATCATAGAATCATAATCCGTACAGCTATTTTCTATTTATCATCAGACTAAGGCCGGAGTGGCCTGTGCTGCACATAAAAGACTTCTCCATTCAGCTCGGATCATGGCTGCACGTCGCCAACCACGCAGTCTGCGGAGGGTCCACAAATCGTCCTCCACCTGATCGATCCACCTTGTCTGCTGTGCACCTCGCCTTCTTGTTCCCGTCAGATCGTTGTCGAGAACTATTTTCACCGGATTACTATCCCGACATTCTGGCTACGTGCCCGGCCCACCGTAGTCTTCCCATTTTCGCGGTGTGAACGATGGATTGTTCTCCCAACAGCAGATGCAACTCGTGGTTCACTTCCGCCTCCCTCCACGTACCGTCCGCCATCTGCACCCCACCATAGATGGTACGCAACACTTTCCTTTCGAAAACTCCCAGTGCGCGTTGGTCCTCCACGAGCATCGTCCAGGTCTCGTGTCCGTAGAGAACTACCGGTCTTATAAGCGTTTTGTAGATAGTCAGTTTGGTACGGCGGCGAACTCTATTCGATCGGAGCGTCTTGCGGAGTCCAAAGTACGTACGATTTCCAGCCACTATGCGTCTCCGAATTTCTCTGCTGGTATCGTTATCGGCGGTCACCAGTGAGCCCAAGTACACGAATTCTTCAACCACCTCGATTTCGTCACCACCGATAGAAACTCGTGGTGCCACCCACTCTTGAGCCTCTTCCTATCATGTACTTCGTCTTCGACGTGTTGATGACCAGTCCAATCCGTTTAGCTTCGCTTTTCAGTCTGATGTAGGCTTCCTCCATCCTCTCAAAGTTACGTGCCATGATATCAATGTCGTCGGCGAAACCAAATAACTGGACGGACTTCGTGAAAATCGTACCACTCGTGTCAATCCCTGCCCTTCGTATTACTCCCTCCAAAGCGATGTTGAATAGCAGACACGAAAGGCCATCACCTTGCCGTAACCCTCTACGGGCTTTGAAGGGACTCGAGAATGCCCCTGAAACTCGAACTACGCACATCACCCGATCCATCGTCGCCTTGATCAACCGTATCAGTTTATCCGGAAATCCGTTTTCGTGCATTAGCTGCCATAGCTGGACTCGATCGATTGTATCATATGCGGCTTTGAAGTCAATGAATAGATGATGTGTGGGCACGTTGTATTCGCGGCATTTCTGCAATACCTGACGTATGGCGAACACCTGGTCTGTGGTAGAGCGTTCACCCATAAATCCCGCCTGGTACTGCCCCACGAACTCTCTTGCAATTGGTGTTAGTCGACGGCATAAAATTTGGGAGAGTACCTTGTAGGCGGCGTTCAGCAATGTGATTGCGCGGTAGTTGCTACAATCCAGCTTATCGCCCTTTCGTAGATGGTACACACGACACCTTCCATCCACTCCTGCGGCAGAACCTCATCCTCCCAAACCTTGGTAATCACCCAGTGCAGCGCTCTATCCAGTGCCTCACCACCGTGTTTAAACAGCTCTCCTGGTAGTTGGTCAACTCCAGGGGCTTTGTTATTTTCCAGCCAGCCGATCTCCTCCTGGATTTCCTAGAGATTCGGAGCCGGAAGTCGTATGTCCTGCGCGCGTTCTCCCAGGTTCATTACCATATCGCCACTGTTGTCTGCCACATCGCCATTCAGATGCTCTTCGTAGTGCTGCCCTCACACTCGTTCGTAAGAAGGTTCCCGTTTATGTTCTTACACATATCGGGCTGTTGCACGTAGCCCTTACGTGGACGGGTTAACTTTTCATAGAACTTTCGTGCGTTATTAGCGCGGTACAGTTCCTCCGTCTCTTCACGGTCTCGATCTTCCTGCTGGCGCTTTTTCCACCGGAAAATCGAGTTTTGTCTGTTCCGCGCCCGTTTGTATCGTGCCTCGTTCGCCCTCATGCGGTGTTGCAGCAATCTCACCCATGCTGCATTCTTCTCCTCAACTAACTGCTCTTATTCGCCGCCATACCAGTCGTTCCTCTGATCCGGTGCCACCGTGCCTAGTGCAGCGGTTGCGGTGCTTCCAATGGCGGATCGAATATCTCTCCAGCCATCTTCAAGAGATGCTGCGCCTAGCTGCTCTTCTGTTGGGAGTGCCACTTCCAGCTGCTGCGCATCCTTTATTCGTCGCCTAGGTCGTTGCCGATTGTATCGAGTCGTATTATCTTCAAAGTCGTTCGTAATAGTTGTTTAGGCGGCTTATTGGGCCTGCGCAAACCTCCTGTCTCGTCGGAGGGCCGTCGTGTCAGAGCTGTTTAGCGTCCCACCTAACACCAGGACTTGGGCTTGTGTGCTTTGAGCGGCACACGGTCGCTTTGGCGGAGCCTACTTGCGGATACATGCAGCTTTTTATAGAGGTTTAACAGGGCCCACTGTCAAACCCCACCACATCCTAGGCAGCCGCCACAACTCGCAGATGGCCTGGGGAGGGATCGTCAAGCCCTTGGACATAGTCCCTGCTGCCCTCAATTTGCCTTCATGCCTGCCGTATCCTAACGGAACTATCAATTCTATACTTTCGCCTCTAATTCTATCATGAACATGTACGTCCAAGTTTGGAAGATGATATTAGCATTTCCATATCATTGTAAATCGTTTAACTTCACGTAGAAGTAACACACACGAAATCATTAATTTAGTGTACACCCAGGTTTTTTTTTACACGGTACCCTTGGTGGGGGCATCCATCAATTCAGCTGTTATTGGTCGACGGTACAGCAGCAGTGCCTTTCTCTGCTTTGTTCTCTCCGAGGCAGCCAAGTTGGTTGCGACGAGACGGACGCAATGAGAAAACAGAACTGTGCAATAAAAATCCTATTCGACTAAATGCTGATGTCATATTAGAAATTTGGAGACAGCACTCGTCGATAGAAAATCCTTCCGCACGCGATGGCATGTGAGCAAATCAAACCACCTTCCTTTTGCCAGTGGAGATATATCAGCTTCCACACTGATATTCTTCCCTCCCCCTTCATACGGGAGCTTGGCAGAAGGAAGGTCGTGTGATATGTGCCATCACAAATATTGCCCTCCGCTCGTTTCTATAAAAAACATTCTTAATGCCTGCCGTATTCTAACGGAACTATCAATTCTATACTTTCTCCTCTAATTCTATCATGAACATGTGCGTCTAAGTTTGGAAGATGATATTAGCATTTCCATATCATTGTAAATCGTTTAACTTCAAGTAGAAGTAACACACACAAAATCTCGCGTAACTTTTCAAAAGGACCTAAGTAACATTTTTTTCATGAAATAATTTGAATAGCGCAATCAACAGAAAAACATGAAAGCTTTTGATTGCAGTACTCAAATTAATTCATGAAAAAAATGTTACTTAAGTCCTTTTGAAAAGTTAAGCGAGAAATCATTAATTTAGTGAACTGTTTATCTTTTTTCACATTGCAGTAGTCGAATATAATGCTCGTTAACTCTAGTTTCGTAAATATTACGTCAATTGTGCTAAACTTATGTTGCTTTGTTTTTACTACAATAAAAACAAACTACCACAATAATAGGACGCAGTTGCCTATCGTTGCAATATTTTTTGAAGGTCAGTCCTATTGTTGCGGTATTGCCTATATTTCTTATGGAGAGTGATGCCACACTAATAGGACCTTAGCACTACCGCAATGATTGGCCCAAAGGACTCAATTTTTTAATGAAAAATGTTGATTTTTCATCATTTTGAACGGAATTGTATTAAACAAAAGGTGCTCTAGTGGTTGAGTCGAAGAGTTTTAGCGGACCCACAATTGTTTTTGATGCTATTGTATCCAGGATGGACTACAGGCATACTACAGGCGTACATTTTACCTCGATAGTACGTACACAAAAAAACATTTTTTTTTTCGTTCAATTTTCTTTACGATTTTAGTAAAAATTTGAATATGCTTTGATCATGGCACATGCGAGGGTCCTTCATATGTTACGTAATAATTTAACAACTGATTTAAACACCATCGTGAGCTTATAAGGAATTTAGTAGCACTTTGAAAAAGCAGCGTGTCATAAATGTTTTCCAGTCTTACGTAACACATATTATACTATAATTTTAAACAATTGAAGGAACATCTGAAACAGCTGAGCGATGCGGAGCGCGTCCAAGCCCTCATAAGCAGAATATCAGCAAGAGGAATTCTTTTATCTTGGACGCGTTGGCACACGCACTCGTGTGAGTATGTCAATTTTATGGGTATGATTGTCTTAGAAAGCAGATTAGCTATCAACTTAATTGAACAATTATTATGTTTATGAATTATTTTATCTGTCAAGGAAATTAGTTTCAGTTCTAGAGCCCTTCCCCATGCATTAGTTCACCTGATAGACCAGAAAATATTTTCCCGAAGAGTAAATTAATTCCATCATGGGAATCGTGATTCATAAAATAGAATTTTCGGCAAGATATTCTACTGTTTAATTTAGTTTACGTTAAGTTTAGTTCCATTCTATCCACTTGTCGGTAACATTTTTTTCTCTTGAGAAACATATTAGCAGCGTTACTAAAATTAGGAAAATTTTTGGTGGAAAATTTCCTCTGAGACGTCTTACTGAGAACTCCGAAGAAGTTTATCATGGAACAGTAGTTTCTCCCAAGGGTTCTTCCTGGGATACGTTGGTAGTTTGGTCGAAAATTCCATACATGATTTAACTTGATATTCTATCTAGACCTGTGCGCCGATTGAAATTTTATCGACCGTGAGGCGTGATAGATCATTTTCAGCCAGTGCTAGTGGCGTGGTGGTGATTGGCGGCGGCGTGAGTCAGCGTGAATCAATTTCGTGTATTACAAGTTTTCCGGAATTTATCTGGATGTTCCTCCAGGAATTCCTCCGGAAGTTTCTCCGGGAATTCCTACGGGAGTTTTTCCCGATATTTCTCTGAAAGTTCCTACAGGAATTCCTCCGGAAGTTCATCTAGGAATTCCTCCGCGATTTTTTACGAAATTCCTCCCGACATCCATCTTAAATTATAGCCAAATATTATCCAAATATATCCAATTATACCCTCCATTATTTTCGCGGTAATTTCTTCAGCAATTAATTTAGGAATTCTCTTAGAAATTTCCACATCCCCTTTCCCAGAACTTCCACCAGAAAATCATTCAGAAATTCCCATGTAAACTCCTCCGGGCATTCTCTCTGGAGTTATTCCAGAGATTCCATCAAGATCTCTCCATTAATTACTTCGAGGTTTTTCCGGATTTTTTTCAGAAACTCACGTGGAAGCCCTTGATACTCACGCCCCAGAAATTCTTCCAGAAATTCCTCCAAGAACTCTCCCGGAAAATTGTTCCCGTTTTTTTTCTTCGGGAATTCTCTTGGAAATTCCTTGCAAAATTCGTCTGCAAATTCATCTGGCTACAAAAATTAAATTTCGTCAAAACCAGTGCTGGAAATACTCGCTTCACGAGTAAGAAAAGAGTGTAATTGGTCCTACCAGAAATGCCATACTCGCGCGAACCTACTGCCTGCATTGCTTGCTTTGTTCGCGAGTACGGGCAGAGCAAAGACAAAAAGCAGGGCAGAATTTTTTTCGCGAGAAAAAATCACGATCGCGTGTATTTGTGGTTACTTCGAACAAAATGGATAAATTTCATAAACACAGTAACAATGAACAAATGTGTTCTTGCTCGAACATCCATGAGAATTATGTTCCGATGTTGGTTTATGACATTTTGTAAATTAACCCGAATGACTCGCGAAGCTCCACGAACATTTTTCGGGGTTCGCTTTTCTGTTTTCTCTGCGAGTAGTAGATAGGCAAGAAAAGGCAAAACAAGTGTTCGCGAGTATTTGGCATGGCATGGGATTTGTGAACAAGGTTCACAGATATCCACCACTGGTCAAAACTCTTTCGGAATTACCTACAAAAATTCCCCTTGAAATTCCTACGGAAATTATTTGAGGGATTCTCCCGGAAGATCCTGCAGCCATTCTCGAAATTTCTACGGTACTTCGCTTAAAATTTCAATGAAAAATCATCCAAAATGCCCTTCAGTATTTTCCGAGATTTTTTTCCAGGAATTTGCAGCAATATTCTGGAGATATTCTCGAAAAAAAAACCTAGAAGAATATCTGAAACAAATCTAGGAGAAATTTGAAAATAAGAAGTTTTTTAAATGAATTCCCTAAGGAATTTTCAGAGGAAAATAAGAATGAAAGTCAAAACAAATTTCAAATAAAGTTTTGAAATAATTTCAAACTAAAACACGAGAAAAATTCTAGTAGAATTTCAGAGGGTTCTCATTGAGTAATTTCTAAGTTTCCTGAAGAACAAACACACATTTTTAGAAAAAAGTATCTTTATGTTTGGCCGAGAATGTATTGAATAGTGGCCATGTTGCCAAAAATTATCCCTCGTCGCACTTTTTGTTGTTATCTTTATACTCATCTTAGTGTAATGTACTTATGTACACAATTACGAATCATAATGAAGATTCCTTAAAACCAACGCGATGCGTTTGTTGCTACAGCTGGTAGTTTGCGCTTTGGTAAAGAAGCGTCAATAGAGCCAATAAAATCGCAACGATAGTGACAGCGCAGGACAACCTTAAAGCTTTTCATTTACATAAAATCTATACTGCCTATAACCGCATATCAGTCCCATATGAAAAAATAGCAAATCGAGAAAACGATTATTTAAAATATAATCAATATTTTCTTCAGCAATGCTTGATTGAAATGCTTTTCAAGCATTTTTCACGCCAGTGTGGTGTAAAAATATGTATTTTTTACTATGCCTTGCATTATTAACATAATTTTCGCTTATTTTTTACGAAAATAATCCATGGGACAGGATATGCGGTTACTTTGCCTGTTGGAAAGGAAAGTAATCGCATAAGCTGTCCCACTACGTTGAATTATGTAGGAAGTTACATCAAGAATTACAAATCGTGCATTTCGCATTACCGTCGTGTACATGCACCGAAACGGTTGTAATTGCTATCATACTATCCTGTACTAAGAGTTTTAGACTATTTTTATAGCCAAATTATAAAAATGTTCATTTTTATCGTGAAATGAGAACACGAAAGTTGTGAAACATGTGATTCGACAGAGCAAACCAAACATCCTCTGGACATTCAAATGATAATTCCTTATTCATCCTAAATGTTTACCGTATTTCAAAAACCGTGTGATTTTTCTTTATTTATGATTTTTTCAAAACATGTTCTAAATGTGTTGGTGGCAAATTGAAGTTACACCCGATGATGGTCACGCAACCGAGTGAAAATTAAGAATCAGTAATCTGATAAGTAAAAACAGATACATTTTAATGCTAAATTAGTATATCCACAAAAGGTAATGTGACATTGCCGTGTTTGCATAGAATTCTGGTAGATCAAGTCTTTAGTAAACTTTTGGGAAATAATATTCAATGGGTTTCTACTCCATTCAATTTCAATTTGGTATGACCGGGCCTTTAACAACATCCGTTGGCCGAAATAACAGTTCGAAGAATATTTACCATAATAAAAACAAGAAAAGCAAATCTTTTTGAACCAGAGTCAGTTAAAATTCATGTTTATGGGACATATTATACGGTTACTTTCACAATGGGACTCAAATACGGTTACTTTCAAGATGGGACAAATCGACAAATCGTATTTTTTTTTCAAATTTTTTAGAACAAATTACACAGTTTTATTTAAAAGCATACAAATATAAACCAAAATATAACCATTGGTCATCAAAACTAAAAAATTATAAAAAGTCATATGGGACAGTTATGCGATTACAGGCAGTATAGGTGGAATCCATAAAATACGTCACGTAAAAATGTTGTGATCAACTACTTTTTGTAGTAACATGCATAATTATGCATGATGTGTAACATATCTTTAAAACGTCACGAATATCACGTAATTTATAGATGCTCCGAAGCATTAACATACAATATTTCATAAAAAACAATAGCCTCACATTTACAAGGACGATAAGTTTGCGCAATGCTATATGTAGGCACTATTTCAAGAAAAATCTGAGTCATACTGGTCCGTTGTGTATAGTACACAAATATAAATTTGCTTAGAATACAGAGCCTTCTATCGAAATTTTGGCTTCCGATCAGTTTTAAAAACATTACACCACTCCCATATAAAAAGAAAGGCAAAAAAATTATTTTTTGTTCGGTATTTTTTTGCTTCGATAGTACGTACGCTTCGATAGTACGTACACTAAAATTACGGAGGTGTACGTACTATCGAGGTATGCCTGTATTTAAACACTACCGCAACATTAGGACATACCACAACGATAGGACGTTTTACCCTATAGCCTATCGGAACACTTAGTGTACGAGAAAAGCAAAAACATATTAGAGAGGTCAAAATATCACTTAAGGACATAGTTGGAAGAATACCACGATGGCCGCCAATATGGCACCGGACCTTCCACGGACCAACCCCACACCTCCCGCACTCCTCTCCCACCAACATTCGAATGCATCGAACAGCATCGAACAAAAGTTTAATATTCAAATTACTAACCTGCTCACAGCATATTTATTCACTTCCCGTGATAATGAACATGTTTATCCAAAGAGTCCCATGCATTTCGGCTCGAATAATATCATAAATCAGCAGTTTCGTGCCAACTTATTAGCCGTTCGCGATTTGGTGGGCTTATCACTGCACTTCACTTCTTCTCAAAGGGCACTGAAAAAATCAAGTTTTCACTCACTTCTCCGTACATGAGGAGCCCGAAATGTTGATGGAATGCAAATTAAACATCACTTTTCGAAATCAGTCACTTGTTTAAACCGAAAACTTAATATAAACTGCTATTTTTGCCCGAAAAAAAACGATTAAAAACTGATCGCGGAGCGAATGTCAACAACGGCACCGGCAACAGCAAACTAATAATTAGGGTGGCTCGAAAAATAATTTTGCTCCCGCTCAGTCGATTGTGCTTTATAATTTGGGTGTCATCCAATGGTTGGGGCTAGTTTGAATAGAGGCTTACCGTGCACAAATCGTTTCAGGCTTGTATGACAGTTTATATGGCGAGATTGAATTTAACATTATTTTGATTGTGGTGCTTTGTCATTGGGCCCTGGCGAGGGGGGAGACCATATGACTGGATGAAATATTCAAGAGTTTCAACTCCATAGACAATCCATATTGAATGGTCGTTCCAATAGTTGCGAGTCGATTTTAATCGAGGTTGCGAATCTTTAGCATGATAATTAGGCTTCTCAGAAACGTGAAACGTGCAATTCAACAAAATACCCAGAATTTGTCTGTGATATCCATCGCACCAGGGGCAGATACTGCTAGTCTAGTCTAGTCTACACTATCGCACCAGGGGCAGATGCTTCATACAAAAAGTGTGACATGGGGGTGAGTGGGGTATAAAATTCTATTTTTGCGTTACGTAATCAATGAATCTTTTCTGCGGTGCGGTTTTTTTTTCAGTGAAGTCTCTGGAATGTTGCTTTCAGCTATGTGGATTCTCTTTTCGCCAGCGTGTGGAGGGGAGGCACTGTAGCCAGTGTAATAAAAGGTTTAGTTTCCATACTAGTTTTCATACAAACTTGAACCGGCATGCGCTCAACCACTTTTTGTTCAAATCGGTTTTTGGAGGACAATCGGAGCATGGGACGGAATCGAGTGAGCGTGGTGGTGCTGGGTCGTTTTTTGAACCACCCTACTAATATTCTTTGTTTTTTTTAATACGACATCAATACTACTACAGTATATGACAGTTTTTATTGTACAAATACTTTCAAAGCTTTGTTTTGGTACTCAACCCACCTTCACCTTAAGTGAGATAGATTCCATTATTTCCATCAGTTAAAAGTTAGTCTCTAAAAATGAGCGAGTTTTTTTTGAGACATACACACATGCATATGCACACACAAACAAAAACAGACATAACAGATTTCATTTGCGTTTCCAAATGAAATCATTCGGCGTTGAAGAATAGAATCCTTCTGCGGCTCCCAACGGAATTCATCTGAAGTTTGGAACGGAATTCATCTGCGATTTCGAGAGTTAAGGCCTAGCTACAATTGTGAGCGCAGCGACTCGCTAACGCTAACCATTGTGGCTGGGCCTTATATATATGGAGATATTTTGTGATTTTGAACTTTAGTCCGCGATATAGAAAATAATTATTCTTTTCTAGATTCAAAACGGATTTTTTCGGCAATGCGATTCCAAACAGGTGTCTTCTTCGATTACAAAAGGAATTCTGTTGCGATTCCTAAAGAATTTTTTTTTTTGCGATTCCGCATGTTATTCTTTTGCGATACCGAACATAATTCTTCTGTGATTCCTAGCGGAATTCTCTCGCGATTTCATACGAAATCCTTTTGTGCTTTTGAAAGAAGTTTAATCCGAGCGTAATTCATTGCGATTTCGAGCATAATTCTTTTGCGATTCCGAATAAAATCCGAACGGAACTCCGCTTTTAGATGAAATCAATCTGGAGTAATTCTCGCTGAAACCGGGCCACTATTTGCACGAGGTTCTTCAAAATGCCTAAATTTATATTCTTTCGAAAGCTTTCGGCGAGTATATTAAGGATTCGAGTTAAATTCTTCAGAAAGATGAACCCCTCGCTAGTTAGACACGAAATCATTTTAATGGACCCCTCGATTTTTGTCAATTCTTGACTCACCAAAACTGTCATAACTACAACATTTCTCAACCGATCATAGAGATCAGCATATCGTTGGAAAGATGAAGAGTGTATCCTCCATTTGCAATAATAAAAATATAAGCAGCCATATTGAATTTGGCCGCCATCTCGGATTTCTTTTTGAAAACTATTTTTTCGCCAGGTTTGCAACCACCAATTTTGAATATTAATACATCGATGGAAAGCTTAGCTTATATTGTGCATTGTGTCCGAAAATCTCAGGTGTATGTTTTTTCTATCAAAAGTTATGTACGATTTTTAAGAACCTCGTGCAAATAGTGGCCCGGTTTCAGCGAGAATTACTCTCTGGCATTTCATTCTTTTGTCCCTTGTATAGAAAATAATTATTTTACAACCGAAACTGCGTATCTGAACGGTGCTTTTTTTAAACTTTATTATAGTTATATGTCTTGTTATGAAGTTCATCACTTTTAAAGGTGTATTTTTCGTGTCCAAACGTAGTCATTGTTCGATACCGAAATTGAATCGAATGGAATCGCATGGAATCTAACGGAGTTCCTGAAAAATCGCTAAGACTTTTTCCACGCGTTTTTCCCTAAACCGTATTTTGGCCAATACTTTCCATCTCATACTCCGATCCGACCAATATGCAAAAGGAAATAATGCGACTCCCAGTCTAATGCATCTTCTTGCAAGCAAATCTGTTAAAATTAAATGCCTAAAAAATAGGATTTACTTTTTGCGCACATACATGCATACACACACAGACATCACTTAAAGTTGATTGGTAAATAATACGATGGGTCTCCGGATCTCCTATAAACAGTTTACCTTTACGTATACTTTGTATATGATAAAGGCAAAACATCTTTAACAAACCATACGAGAAGTGCCCACCATCGACTTAAGGGGCCCCACACACGCTCCGACATGTTGTACAACTTTGACTCCACCCCCAGCAAAAAATTGTCCATAACGCGAATCAATTCAATATCTTGGATCGGTACAGGCCGATTGCGCTAAAATTTTGACACAAATCGTAGAACTTTTTGGGGAATCGTGCTGTACGAAGCTGCAAGACTTCATTTTGCAAGACTGGAATTGAGTCTCTGCGGAAAATTGTTGAATTTCTAAACTTCATTTGGCGAAAAAGATTTTCTGGTAGAAAATGGTTTATCGGTACGACTGAGCTGGTAATTTGGCTGAAGTCATTTGTCCAAAATAATAATTTGGCCGATAGGTCGTGGTCGAAAATTTAATTTGGTAATAAATGGTAATTTGGCAGGAAGGGGTATTTGGTCGAAAATGTCATTTGCTGAACAAGTAATAAGGCCAAAAATGTCGGCCACATGGATTTGTGGCATTTCGGTCCTTCTCGTCGATTGACGATTGATTTTAAAAGCCATTAGGCCAAATAACATGTTAAGGAAGGCGAGAGTTATCCAGCAAACTTCCATTTGGGCGAAACTGATAATTTTGCCGAAAAAAATGTTTTCCGTAACAGATTTTTTGTTCGAAAATGACGTTTGGCCGAACATGTTGTTTGCCATTTTGTCATATGGACAAAAATGTCACCTCGTTCGGCTAAATGACCCTTTATGCTAAATAAGCATCTCAACGAAGCGGTATTTTTGGGCCAAATGAACTATTCGGCTAAACGAATTTTCCGGCAATATGAGCAGTTCGGTCAAACAACACTTTCGGCCGAATAACCATTCCGGTTAAATAACATTTTCGGCAAAAAGACTTTTGTCCCACGGGAATTGCACTGGTTCTGCGGATTTTAATCGGCGTGGATAATTGTAGATCAGCGGCGTGATACGTTTTAAACGGTGGCGCATCGCAAAAATGTCGGCGGCGCACTGAGGAGTATTTCAGCCCAAATCCTGGCCAAAAGTCAAAAACAATTTTTTTTAGATATTTCCATATTATATTTCGTTTTCGAATTCTCAAATAGTGATACTAATTTGCCATGGGATTTTTGAAACAATATTGTTTACTTGTAAGCGATGCTGGCTGTCAAAACTTCACCATAATTTCAATGCTAGTTTTATCGCAATTGTGCATTGGGAAATGTTCACGTTTTCTTGTGTTTTTCTTAATTTTTAAGATGAAAATCAATATAGGTATCAATAATGAGGGTATTAAAAACTTGTTCAAGCATGATTCGATCTGAAACGTTTTCAGGTGATCCATAATCATGATATTAATTGCTAGCTTTTTTCTACCTTTTTACAATAATATGTTTTACAAAATTAAGCCAAACCAGTCCAAGCAATAAAATTGTCAGCGTTGGAAAGATTGGAGTTTCCTTAATAAGCTCCATAAAAACATTTCACGCATACTCACGCAATCGTGACTTATTTTTATTTTAATATAATGAAGTTTGCTTAAAAATCCTAGAAAAAATCATGGTTTTGAGTGATTTTTGCCAAACCTCACATAAATTCTGTTTCGCTTCCAAAGATAAGTGAAACTTTGATGAACACATCGATCCATAAAAGCGTACGCATTTTTCGAATGTTAAGATTATTAAGAAAAATAGTGGTTGAGTTGCATTTCGTATTTATTAGACCTGCTCCATTTGATATTACAAATCATTATCCAGGGACTTAAACACGATCCGAGGACAAATTTATATAGTTGAAGTAAACAAGGAACATCTTTTCAGAAAATTTGGCAGATATTAATCAAAGAATAAAGATTAAAATAAGGAAGATCATACTCACTGACGAAGCCAGATGTGGGCACCACTCGTTGCAAGCAGGCAGTAGTTCTCAAAAACAGCGTTCTTGCGCCAAGTGGTGCTCTATCAAATAACAATAACTGACGCCGCCAGTGGTCATACTTCAATGCTAGTAGAATGTAAACAACATAAGAACAACAAATATACTTCACTGTTTCTATTTAATGCATTTACAGACGACAAAATTGTTGACATAGTTTTGGCCACGCTTTTACACTGCGTACCTACTCCTATGTGCGGCGGCATGATTCCATAATCTGATGGCAGTGGCGCCCACCTCTAACCACCGTGTGGTCGTCCGGAAGATCAGGAGGATCCCACAAAAAGGCAAATGTGCGAATCGAGAAACCACCAGGATTTTTTAAATGCATTTGTTTTCATATTCTTAAAATGGATTTGATGTTGTGGCTAAAATATGTTTACTGTGACCCTCCGGAAGATCCGGAACATCCGCAAAGCACCATTTGTGATAACATTATTAGAATGGAAATTATTACATTCCATTTATTCAAACTAAGGCCAGTAGTGCCAGGCCTCTGCGATACAAAACATCCGTCTCCCTCCATTCATCTTCACAAATCGTCTTCCACAGATTCATTCCACCTTGCTCGCTGTGCACCTCATTTTCTTGTTCCCGTCGGATTACTATCGAGAACATTTTCCATTGGGAAATTGACCGACATTCTGAGTATGACCCATGTTGCGCATTTCTATCGAATCTGGAATACAGCAATTTGATTGTGACTAAATTTAATATAAGTTACGGCAACCAACCTGGAACATGTGTTCTTCTACAACATCCATTTTATCGTGAGTTCGAGCACAATTTTTCTTATTATGAGTATGGAGCTGGTTTTGTAATTCATGCATGGCACCAGTGGTGCGAATTATCAATCTCAGTGACTGAAATTTGTTGAAATTGATACCATATCCTCTTCACACTCACTTCCTAAAAGTGAAAACTGAAAATGGTTAGCAGCAACAATCAAAGAAAGAGTAAACAAAAGACCTCTCTTCTCATTGCACACGCAGTCCGCAGTGACAGTCCATTCAGTTCACTCGCTGCTGCGTGAATGCGACGGCCCTATATAAATGCATGGGTGAATACTATCACTTGAAAGACAGTGACAGGAAATTTGTGCCAATTGATCATCAGCTTCAGCCCGCTGTTGGCAAACCGAGTAAGCTAATCTACTCCTGCTTTGTCTTACTGACTGAAAGACACCGTCATAGGCGAAGAGGAGCAGAGAAAAATACAAAACAGAAGAATCACACTCAGCAGGCATTGTTGATAAATTGCACCACTGCATGACACACCTTAAGTGGTTAGCCATTTTTTTTTCATATAAATATTCAGGAAGACCATTTGGTGACATTAGTAACAAAACCAATGCCGTACTCAGAATGAACTTACAAATGTTTCTAAAAAGTCTCGGTGCTTTGAAATGAAGTTAATGAATTTGCCACTTTTATGAAAGTTTGATTTTGTATCCCTTAGAAAAGCGAGAAAGGCACTATCACCACTAGGTGCATTAATCTGGCTTTTTAATATAAGTGCTAGACACATTGGATACGTTACGGCTGCGTACGCCTTGATTTTGTGTTATGTTGTGAACAAACACGGCTAATATTTTTAACTTTGTATGATTTCGGATAACCAAACCATTTTCTCCGGATAATCAAGTCCGCCCTGTAGTTAGAAAATAATAGATCGTGGGGTAAAATGGGCAATATTTTAGCTTCTTTAGTCATAGTGTGGACAAAACTAACTCCACTAGATTCCCTGGAAAATTCTAGATCAAACTAGTAATGTGACATCGTGCAGTAAACAGAGCTCACATAACACGATTTTTGGCAAAATTTGAGGTCAAATATGTTATGTTTTGTCGATTATCTGTAACTTCGAACTTGACGAATTACATAACAAATAAGGAACATTAGGATAAAACAAGGTCTTGCAGCTTTGTGCGGTGAACTTAACCACCTTAGCACGCTTGTCCAGAAAGTTCTACGATTTGTGTCAACATATCTGCGCAATCTTCCCATACCGAACCAAGATATTGAATTTTTTGGAATGTCTTTTCTTTTTTTTTTCAAGTTCGTTTATTTGGTAGGCTCAGGCGTGTATAACACTTTACGGAGCCATATTTCTTTGTGATATATACAATAAATGTCATTTTGTTCAGTTAGTAAGAGAGGGATAGGAGCCAGCGTACTCGTGGTGACTCGAGGTTAGTTTACAATATTTAAGGATGGACGAGGCTTAGGATTCGGAATCAAGGAATTTCGGCTGCTCATCCGGGCATTTGGCGTCAGGGACGATGTGGCGTGTCGTCGTGCTCGAGGATTGGTTCTACTGGGAGCGTCTTCCGGATGGCCTGAGTAACGGAAATCTACGGAACATAGAGACAGGAAATGTCTTTTCTTGTCATAAGACGAGTTCGTACAATTCCATTTAATTCCTCCACTTGATTGTGCTTCAGTGTCTCGTATTTCTTGTCTTTCTTAATTGGTCGACTTAGTTGACAAGTCGAGTCAAACAAGATACACTGAAGACGGCCTAACTGATGATGTCGAAATACGTATCAGTCAAGGCATAATCAAGTGGTGGAATAAAACGCGTCATAAGACGCGTTCGTACAATTCCATTTAATTCCACCACTGCAGAATTGTCTACAGCTAGATTTTTTTTTACAAAAATTTCAAGATTTTTTTTTCTGGATGTACTTGAAATTAAATGTCTACAACAAATTTGTGACCACTCTGTCTATCTCTCTTTGTCATTTTAATTATTCTCAGCTTTCTAAATAACGACACAATTAAAACTTTCGTACATGGTTAGATTAAAGTAGCAAATTTTTACTTTTTTTCTCTTGCATCTCCCGACCCTTTGTTGTCATAATATGAAGAGCAAAACTACTCTACAAGGGCAGTAAAGTTTTTTTTTTTTTTTGTGTCTTTATTAAGGAGACTTTCAGCCCGAGGCTGGCTCGTCTCCGAGGGCAGTAAAGTGTGGGAAGCCAACGTTAAGTAATCTCATGCATAATCTCAAAAACAAAGTTAAATTTACCTAACTTTCTGTCAGTTTCTATTTAAAATTAAGTATATTTCAAGAAAAAAATAGTTAATTTACGGTGCCCGCTCTCGGTTTGAGAGTAATATTAGGTAGGGGAACTGTTCCGATCTCAATCTCACTGTACATATATCAATCTCATCGCTAAACAAAGAAATACGGCACCAAATTCGTCGCTTCTTTTTGTCAACACGCGTGCTCACTGATGAAAAAAATCACAAAAATAATAAACAAACCAAATTTCTTTCCATTTCTTTGTTTTTGATGGGATGAAAATAGGAGCTATGAGATGAAGTGGCGAACCGTTCCCCTACTTTTTTTCTAACCGTGTAGGATTTCCCATATTTGCTTGATTAGCAAGAGTGAGGCAAACTTAAACAAAACAAGAGTTCATTGCTGGGAGCAAACGTTTTTGTGCGAATCGGTGTGAAAGTGAGCCGATTGTTTTTGTAAATCGTTTTTTTTTTGTAATTTGTATGCATTTAGTTGAAATCATACATTGCAAAGCTTAAACCAAAGTCATTTTGTGAATTCATATTTTAGAACCAATTCCAACTCCATTAACCACCAGGCTCAATCAGCCAACCTTATCACCAATCCGATCATAATTCATCAAACCGCCACCACCCACAATCACGCTTCATAATTGCTTAATTCGCGGCACAAGCCAATTCCATCGTGATGAATCTCTGTTTTGCTTCCCCGCATCACTAGGGCATGTGATAGATACTTTCTACATTGGCGATAATAAAAACCCACCGAAAAAGGGAACGTCAAGCTCCTAAGAACCATAACCCCTGTCTCCTTGCACCGTCTAGAAGAACCGTAAACTTCGGTTGAATGATTCACTATTTAAAAGCTAAAAAATACCATCAGTTTTTTTAATGAAAAATATAGCGTGATGAAATGTTTCGCAGTACCGCATGATTTCTAAATATTATAAACAATATTTCAAACTATTCCCATATGCAATATCACGAAATTCACCTTAACAATAATCGTGTGGCGAAGCTAGGTACATTGATACCTGGGACAAAGAATTTAAGAAACAAAAATAACGTTTCTATATTCAACACCAGTTGACGGTAACCTAAGTGCAGTACCCTCCTCTGTTGGCAGTAAAGTGCGACACAACGCTGCCTCCAGGGAAAACAAGATTGATAACATCTCTTTCTAGGTGGGGTGAAAGTACCCTCTTTGCAACACATGGACCAAATGATACTTTTGCAGGGGATGACTGCCTACCGCTGGATATTCGCTGGAGAATGTCTGGAGGTTGTTATTACAATGATAATAATATCGGGAACAAGTGTATCAAAATGAAATCAGCTACAGAGGGGGACTAAAAGCGGTTTCCTGGTCTTTCCGTCAAAGTATTGGCGATGCACTTAAGATGAGTTTGAATGGTATGCATTAAGAGACATTAAACTTAATTGGATTATCTTTGTTGATAAATAAATTGATCGACTGTGGAAGGGCACACGTGTAGTGGGCCATATGGCGTGTATCAATTGGTGTGTTAGCGTTAACCCATTCAATAATTAAATTTGAATTCTCAGTAGTAACTCTATTATTACACACGTAATCTTCAAATTATCAACACAAGATTAGTATCAGATTTTCACCAAAGTTCTTCAAGCGTCGACTACCATCCGATACCGAACCGCTCACCAATGCTAACGCGAACATAGTTCCATCTTCATAAATTGGCCATTAATCTTGCCAGACGACCGTAGTCCGTAACTTTTGTACGGCACTTCCTGGTTTCTCAATCGACACAATCTGCGGCGGCTGCTGGCTGTGGTGAAGTTAATGCAGAAATTATCTACGGATATGATGGTGACCTTACGCCGGATGGCTCGGTGTGTTGGCAAACATGAGAAGTGTTTTCACCCGGCACGTGCCCCGGCTTTGCGGATGGGTGATTCCGATTCGAGGGCGCCACTCTGGCAGTGATAAAGTCAAAAATGTAAGAACGTATCAATTTGATGTGGCGTAGTTTCTCCATTGCTTATGCAAAAACAGAGCTATCCAAACTATGGTATATTAATTCTATATTTTGCTCTATCACGTGGTCGAATTGTGATGGTTTAATTAAAGATGGATAAAGCTGGATTAAAGCATTTTTGACATTTAAATTAACGTTAAATTTCGAATGTTACATTAGCATATAAACGTCGTTCGCAACGAAAAAAAAATTGAAAATATTGTATTTTCATACAATTATTTTGCACAAAACTGAGCTATTTATCAATGTTCATGCTGTAATAGCGTTCTCTGTGCGTCATGCTCATGCAAACACATCGTCACTATCGTCGTCCATGCTGCCAGCTACCGTTCGACCACCGTTGCTTCATACATTTAGCTCCGCCTACTGTTTTTGCCGTTTAAATCGCACCATTCGCTTTACACCGTCCGATGGCAAAGAGTGCGTTTAGTGCTTACAATGCACAGTGTTCGATTTCGTGGTTTCAACGATCAAAATTGAATAACTTTCAAACTGTTGGTTTTGGATGTTTGGTATCTTCTACAAAGTAATGAGACATGAAAAGACATATCTTTTGATGTAATGAGTTTGATGAAGTGAGATGAAAATGTTCTTTTCACCGCAAACATAAATAATATATTCATTTCAACAGAAAAGGTTGGAGTTCGATATTCCGAGAAATTTTGTAAAGCATTCCGAAGCTCTATCTATTAAAGGTATAGAAATATGAGCGTTATCTGAGGGTGACCCTCTTAAAAACAGTTTTTATAATATAACTTTTCAACCCGTGGTCTTCAACAAAGTTTTTCGGGCCAAAAAATACGCATTTTGATCACTACAGGCTCTGGACATGGCCAAGAAAAGGAATATTCTTGCTATTTTCCCATGAACTTATCACAAATGATCCTTAAATCTTTGGAAAATGACTATATTTTGATCCATAAAAGTTCCAAAATGCTCAATTTTTATCGTGCTGATGAACCATAATTTTGGTCATATGATCCATCATTTTGGTAATATGATCCATCACACTTGGAAAGAAGGGAAATAAAACTATATTAATTGAGCCTCAATATTTTTGAAATCCCATAGATCATCTGGGCAAATTTAGAATTATTCTCTATGGAGACAGCAGACCCGCCTTTTTCAGGAGAAGAAACGTCGCCTGGAAGAAGCGGAGTGCGAGGAGATGGAACAGCTGTGCCGTTCTCAAGAAACATGCAAGTTCTATCAGAAGCTCAACGCATCCCGCAAAGGCTTCGTGCAGCGAGCCGAAATGTGCCGGGATAAGGATGGGAGCATCTTGACGGACGAACGTGTGGTCATCGAAAGGTGGAAGCAACACTACGAGGAACATCTGAATGGCGCTGAGAGTACAGGCAGTGAAATTCAAGGCAGCGGAGGAGATGACTACGTCAGTTGACGATGGAAGCCAACGAGCCCCCACCTTGAGGGTAGTTAAGGATGCCATTCAACAGCTAAAGACCAATAAAGCAGCTGGTAAGGATGGTATCGGAGCTGAGCTCATCAAGATGGGCCCGGAAAAGCTGGCCACTTGCCTGCACAAACTGATTGTCAGAATCTGGGAAACCGAACAGCTACCGGAGGAGTGGAAGGAAGGGGTTATATGCCCCATCTACAAGAAAGGCGACAAACTGGAGTGTGAGAGCTTTCTAGCGATCACTATCCTTAATGCCGCCTACAAAGTGATATCCCAGATCATCTTCCGCCGTCTATCACCATTAGTGAATGAGTTCATGGGAAGTTATCAAGCCGGCTTCGTTGACGGCTGCTCGACAACGGACTAGATTTTTACTGTACGGCAAATCCTTCAAAAATGCCGTGAACACCAGGTCCCAGTGCACCATCTGTTCATTGATTTCAAGGCGGCATACGACAGTATCGACCGCGTAGAGCTATGGAAAATTCTGGAGGAGAACAGCTTTCGTGGGAAGCTTATCAGACTGAACAAAGCAACGGTGGATGGTGTGCAAAACTACTGTGTGAAGATTTCGGGCGAGCACTCCAGTTCGTTCGAATCGCGCCGGGGACTAAGACAAGGTGAGGGACTTTCGTGCCTGTTGTTTAACATTGCGCTAGAAGGTGTCATGCGGAGAGCCGGGTGTAACAGCCGGGGTACGATTTTCAACAGATCCTGTCAATTTATTTGCTTCGCGGATGACATGGACATTGTTGGCCTAACATTTGCAAAGGTGGCAGAACTGTACACCCGCCTGAAACGTGAAGCAACAAAAGTTGGATTGGTAGTGAATGCGTCAAAGACAAAGTACATGCTTGTGGGCGGAACCGAGCGCGACAGGGCCCACCTGGGAAGCAGTGTTACGATAGACGCCCAAGTAACAAATCGGAAACCATTTGAATTTATTCATAATTTGAAGTGGTTTTAAGAATGATTTCAAAATACTGATTTGTTTTAAAGGAGCTCTGAAACTTGATTATGCATATGTACAACATGTGATAGCTTTAGTTCGGAAAAGGTATTGGAGGGTAACCGCCCCTTCGGTGGGGTTTGATCCCACGACCCCAGTTCGCATGACAGGTGCTTTCCCTACTAAGCTACGAAGGACCTCCGTCGTCCACCGCAGCTTAGCGGGTACTGATGAAACCAAATTCCCAGCACCAGGTACCAGCCGATCTCTCGCAATACATTTTCAGAACTAACTCTCCCAAATGTATTTTTGTACACATGTCAACCAAGTAGGATGAGTATTTAGTATTGTCCGGCTCCTACACACTTGTTTCATCAGCAACGGCGCTCAATGAAGTAGGGTTGTGTGAGGTTGTGCCAGTTCATCCTCATCCTACTTGGTTGACATTGTGTACAAAAATACATTTGAGAGAGTTAGTTCTGAAAATGTATTGCGAGAGATCGGCTGGTACCTGGTGCTGGGAATTTGGTTTCATCAGTACCCGCTAAGCTGCGGTGGACGACGGAGGTCCTCCGTAGCTTAGTAGGGAAAGCACCTGTCATGCGAATTGGGGTCGTGGGATCAAACCCCACCGAAGGGGCGGTTACCCTCCAATACCTTTTCCGAACTAAATCTATCACATGTTGTACATATGCATAATCAAGTTTCAGACATAGTAATTAATTTCCACTCCGGGTGGCTTAATACCCGGCATATAGGCAATTAACTTTGAATGTACTTAAAAGAGCTATCAATAAGAAAATGATGCATTAAAGTTTTATGATTTTTAAAATAGTGTAGGAAGTCTCTTCAGTTTATCAATAAAAACTATGACTGATCTAGCGCTGAGGCTTTTATAAATGTTTTTAAAACACTCTCCAAGATACAATAAAAGTTTGAACAATAATTTCAAAACAATGCTTCTTATAGAGTTCTTTTGATACACTGGAATAAAATGTTACTTTTTAATGAACTCACATTAAAACTGTAATGAATCTTTCAAGTCTGTTTTAAATTATTACGTTCTAGAATAAAACTAATTGATATCTGTCAAAAATGGAACCCAACCGATGGAAAAAATTCAAGTCAAGTGGATCTTTCAAAAGAAAAGTTAATGATAACTTTGAAAAAATAGTTAATTATTCTACAGTTCCAAAAACTGTTAGCTCTTCGACAAAAAATATTCAAAAATGTGAAAATCAAACTTCCTCTATAGTCCCCAAATCATTAATAGCCGAACAGTCGGCAGAATTCGCACAGTTTTATGACACTGAACAAGCTACACTAGAAAAGTTGGAGGATGAGTTTCTGCAAACAGGATACGAAAATGTTAACCGGGACGAAGATGATGAGGACGATGACGAAAATGAGGATGAAAAAAATGAAGAACTTTCAACAGCGCTTAAAAATTGGACACTTGAACACAATATCAAACACAGTGCTTTGAAAGACTTGATCACGCTTATCAACAATCGCTTGCCAAACGTATTACCCAAGGACCCCAGAACGCTTCTTGGAACTGCTCATGATATTTCTTTATCTCCAATGGGTGTTGGTCAATACTGGCACCATGGTATACGACAATGTCTGTTAAACTTGTTTCCGGATTTGAATGAATCTATGTTCATTTCAATCAATGTAAATATAGATGGGTTGCCAATTTACAAAAGCTCGAAGGATGAGTTCTGGCCGATTCTTTTCAACATTTATGAATTACCACATATACAGCCAATGATAATCGGAATATATAGTGGCAAGACCAAACCAACCGATTTGAATGCATTTCTGACCCCTTTTGTCAATGAGCTTATCGATATTATGGAGTGTGGTTTACCTATTAATGGTCATAAAATCAATGTGAAGCTTCGTTGCTTCATCTGTGACTCCCCCGCCAGAGCCTTTGTAAAAGGTATGTATACTCTCACATATTTTAACAATTGTTTCCTTAAAAGTGATACCAATTTATTTCAATTTACAGGTGTAGCCTATTTCAACGCACAGAATGGGTGCCAGAAATGTACTGTATCCGGAGAATATTCGTACGTTTCACACTGCAATTTTTTTCCTCAAGCAAACAACCGGAAGCGAACCGATTTGGAATTTCGGAATCGTACTTATGGGTCTCACCACAAGATAGATTCTCCTTTACTGCGACTTCCGATTGACATGATTGCTGATTTCCCTGTTGGAGATTCTCTTCATTTGATCGATCTAGGGCTAATGAAAAGGTGCCTGCTTGGATGGAGAGACGGAAAGCTTGGAAACTATAGGTGCAAGTGGTCTGCAAAAGATACGTTAGACATTTCGCAACTTCTAGTGAAAATTAAGCTACCTCGTGAAATTCATCGATCTGTGAGGGGACTTGATTGTTTAAGCCACTGGAAAGGGTTAGAATTCCGGTCATTCCTGTATTATATTGGCATTGTTGTACTGAAACCATTTCTACCCTCCGATGTTTATGAACACTTCTTGACATTATTTTGTGCAGTTACTATTTGTTCCTCCGATGCACATGCCAATCTAGTCGAGTTAGCACATACGATGCTTATACACTATGTAGAATGTTATGCAAAGATATATGGCCAGGATTATATCACTAGTAACGTCCATAATCTGAATCATTTAGTTGAAGACGTGAAACGATTCGGTATTCTTTCTAAATTTAGCGCCTATCCCTTCGAAAACAAGTTATATAAAAGCGGAGACGAGCCAGCTGAAAGTCTCCTTAATAAAGATAAAAAAAAATAAGTTATATAAAATCAAAAATATGATTCGAAGTGGGCATAAACCATTAGCACAGATTGCAAAGCGCATCAGCGAACTGAATCAGGTGGTGGTTGAGGATATAACGCCAAAAAAACAGATTCCAGTTTTGAAGAAAGCTATTCCGAGCTATGGTACTGATACAGGTTCAAAAACATATTCCAGAGTAGATTTCGATAAATATTCCTTGAGCAATGATTCATCGAATCAATGGTTCTTGACAAAGTCGAATCAAATTGTAATGTTTGAAAGTGTGACCCAATGTAACGAATCTCTAACCATTTCCGGATTTCCGTTACAACATATAACTGATTTTTTCAAAACTCCTATCAAATCAAGTCATTTGAACATATTTCATTCTACTTGTGCAAAACATCATCTAAGTAAATTTGACATTTCTACAATCAAATGTAAAATGGTTCCAATACCATTGAATGTAACAGAAATCGTATTCATACCATTACTTCATACTATTTTATAGATAGATCAATGTTGAACAATGTCAACAGTAGTTGAAGGAAACCAAAATTTAAAAAATCAATAAAAAATATAAACCCTAGTATAGAATTACATTACAGCATTACAAGAATAACGTGTTTTTGTAACTTTCTTTGTTAAACAAAATTAATTAGATGTATTGCTATTACTTTATTATTTCAGCTTATTCAATTCAATCGATTTCAAATTATGATTTCGTTTAATCACACATATGTTAAAGGGCGTCGTCGGGTTTGCTTGCATCGCACGAAGCTGAGTTGTCCTGTCGGTTTTCGTCATTATTCTTGTTCGTCTTGTACTTCAAATTTCTCGGCCGGTTCTTATGTTTCGATGTAAAGCTTTTGGCCGTCGTCCTCTGTTTGCTGTTCTTCAAAACCGTTTTGAAGAATTTTTCACTTTCCAGCTCTGAGAAGTCCTTGTCCGCACAAATAACGAGTTTCAAAAACAGTTGCCGAGTTTTCTTGAAAAATTTCAGTGGTACCTTTCCGACGTCTGATGTAGGCGGTCCAATCTCGTTCTGTCCACCATTTCCATCGATCAATTTTGCCGCACCTGTCCAGGAGCACTGTGTCAAAAATTGTCGCGTGAAGAAGTAGTCAACCAGCTTGTAACAGCAGTCCATTCCCTGTGCCACAAATGAAAGCCATACTACATGAAAGCTTCTGCATCAGAAAAATATATTAAGCTCTTTTAGTGGAATGTATTAAACCGTCTAAGACGAATTAAGTACTGTCCATATTAACTGGTGGAATTAAATGGACAGTACTTAATTCGTCTTAGACGGTTTAGCTTCTGCATGTTTTTTTCGTCGTTCAAAAATTGCTCGAGATCGTTTAAATCCTGCAAACAGCTCACTGGGGTAATAATATTCTCGGTGTCCTGCTCCTTCATTAAGTGCACCTTCCGCGGAGCATCACACTGAGCCGTTGATTCCACTAAGAAGTCCAATGTAGTTTGCATACGTGCAAATGACTGCATAAGCTTCGTCTGGTTATCCATGATTGTTTTTTGGTTTCCAATCAATACCTGAAATTTTTCAGAATCCGTTCCGACGACTGTTCCGTTGTCAGTGTTCAAGTAGATTATCTGCGATGGATCGTTAAGACCGCCTTCCGTAATCGTGCATTGTGGCTCGAGGTAAATTATCTGTTCTTCTTCAACAGTTACTGATGGCTCCGGATCAACGATGTTTTGAACGACATCTGCCTGTGTTTCGGTTGGGAACGATGCAGTAGCAATCAACGAATTGAAATTTCTGGGTTGAAACTTCTCCGAAGACTTGGACGGCTCCTCATGCCGAATTTTCTTACTTGCTGAAACCATGACAATGGAATCCTCTACTTCGGTGTCGGGTAGGTTTTCCATTCTGGCGATTTCAGACTCCGCTTCCAGGCGAGTTTTGAACTCACGCTTGCAGACGCAGTTCATCTTCTCCCACTTATCGTCCGGCATCGATGACTCCAATTGACACAGCTTTCCCACCAGGTGTTTTTTCGGCCAACGGAGGATGCCTTTAGCTTCCCATCCACTGGGGATGACACTGAGGCAGATTTCTCCATCCTCAATTGTTTGGACCACCTTAAAAGGCATGCTAAAAATAGAATTCACGTCAAAATAATAGACGTCAAAATAACCTACTCTTACTACCTACTACCCTACTCTACCCTACTCAAGAGTGCCATAAAAGCGTTGGTACTGGAAATGGATTTAAACTGGATATAACGGTTTTATCAGAGATTTTTTAAGAGAGAATTGTTTTATTCAAAACTAGAATAATTTGTAATGGTTTTATTTAGAGGAGATAGATAAAAATGGTGATTTTGCTATTGTGCTTGACTGAAAGTTGACAACCATATTAAGGGTATGTGATAACACCCTTTTTCCTAACGAAACGAAACGAAACGAAATTTCAAATGTCTATGTTGATTCGAAACGAATCGAAACGAAATACAGATTTACTTTCGAGATTTCGAAACGATACGAAATCAAGGTCCATTGAATTCGAAATTTTACGAAACGAAACGAAATTTTATTTTTTTTTCCGCGGATTTTTTTTTTTTTGAGTTAGTTTTACATTATATACGCAATGCCCATGATCGCATATTTGTAACACTCGCATTTTTGTTCATTTTGTAAAAAGCCTGTGAATAGTTAAGAAAGCTCAATCTACTGCATCTAATCCCACAACAGTAAAATAGACTTTACTATCTTGTTTATCTGTGGTAAGCTGGAAATGATTAAGTTTCTGGGGATGATTGACAAACGATTTACAAAATCAACCAGAATGCAAATGTTCCAAGTATGCGATCATGGGCAGCGCAATTCTATTTTAACTTTTTCGAAGTTAAATATCTGTTTTGCAACCAATAGAGCTATAATTACAGAAGAAGCAGTCTATGATAAATTGCCGCGTTCCCGTTTATATACTATTGGCGATAAGGCGATACCCCAGCATTTTTGTCGCTTTCAAATGAATTCATCGTGGAGCGAGTGGTCCTGAATTTGATAAATTTTTTTATCAATTAAGTTTTATATCAGTAAGTACAAATATAGAAATTGTTGTAAGTTTGTCCTTGTATATGTGTGTGCATATGAGGCATGGAAAAAGCTCAAGACTCCGCAATGTTACTTACATATTGTACAAATAGTAAAAAATGGCGTAGCTTAGCTTGACTAGTTGTACACATCGTAGTTGCTGAATATGATTGGCCGAGAAACAGCGAATATGCATAGTAGAGTGATTCAAATTTTGACTTTTTTGCCCACCGATGCTTTAACGATTGCATTTGCCATTTTAATAATCCTCCAAGCAATTTTGGATGGAATTTGACTGTGCACACGTCATTTGAAGTTTGTATGGGAATTGCTGTGAAAACTGACCCTTATGTGGAAGATCGTTCCGAGAGGTGGCCCATGAACTATTTAAATATGATCAACACATTGCCTACGCAGAATACTTCTCAAGCTGAATGGCAGTTGTTGTTCCGAAGCGATTTCTCGTTTAGAAGCAAAGTTATAAAGAAAACAAAAATGTTATTCTTTTACGTGTTAAATTGAATTTCCCACGAATCAGTATTTCCTTAATAACTTTTCTTGCGGGCATCCAATCGTTTCGCAACAAAGACTATCTGTTTCCTTGTAAAATTTCTTATGTTGCCGATGTACTCATATGTTGTTAGAGCTTAAAGAGAAGCGTTGGGGAACGGTTTTCCATTAAAGTTATTGTTTTCGTAGTAATTTTCATACAAACTTCAAACCGCGCGTGCTCACTCAATTTACATCCAAATTAGCAAAAAATTTAGGTGGGTTAATGAAAAGGCAAATGCAATCGTTTAACCATCGGGGGGCAAAAAAGTCAAAATTTGAATCACTCTATTGCATAGCTTACCAATTGAATAATCTGCTTGGGATAAAAAAAATCTCATTGTACTTGCTTCGGAGTTTCCAATTCATGACCAACAACGATAATGGCCACGTCCTTACAGTCAATTAAGGATTAGAAGAGGAAGATTAGTTTCCCGAGCACATGATGCACAACAACTTATGTGTCTTATACTCGGACTTATATACAACCGAATTTGATTACATTTGAGTTGCTGCATTACCAAATCGCGAATAGTTGGTTAGTTGAAAAGGTAATTCATGTGAAGCCACTTTGGTAAGCGACTAAACGAGGTTATTTTGAAAACCCGAAGACGAAAACCGTGTTTCAAATCAACCCGACGCACAATCAATGTGCTTCGATTAATAATCCTTTACAACACGATCGATTCTGCACTACATAATTTTGTGCTCTTCGATGCAGACATTATTTTTTTAATCTCGTATTCTCCCGCACTAGCTAGCATGACCAACATCAAGCGATCGATAGCACACCGATTTAAAAAAATCTGCTCGCGAGGCAGAATTTTTTCAGTTTGCGTTTCCTAGACTAGTTGACGTCCCGTGACCAGCAGCAACACGATCGATTATGCACTCATATTGTGCAAAAAGCCAAATAATATCACAGAGTTTAAATCTAAATCTTGGGGGTTGTACGTACATTTCGAAGATTCGCCGAATATTGACTGTTGTGTTAAGTACCTTCAATCCTCTGAACTTTTTATGCTTACCTTTAGGTAAGATTCTGATTTTTGCTTGAACGTAAAACGTTGCATTATGTTTTCCTTCGGGCATTCCTAACTCTTAAGCGGTGCTTACTCATGCGCTTAAACCTGGTTTGAGGCCTAAGCAGAGGTGAAGAAATTGGCCTTTAATAAGAAAGAGGCGCTAAAAAAACTTCACAAGGGCCCTAGGAATCCACACCACGACTTTGACGCTCCAACAAAGTTAAACTGATCTGATTTATAACCAATTAAATTTACACTCTGAGCCTGACGTTCTAAATATTGAGTCGGATCACTTTTGTAAAACATAGGATAGAATAGTTAAAGATACTTTTCATTTTCTTTTAGATATTTCTAACAAAACACTGAAGACGTTTCATAGAAGAAAACTAAACACGTATTTGTCGACTCATAATGGGATTACTAAGCGTTAAAAGAAAAAGCTGTATAACATAAAAATATAAAATCAAAAAGCTGTATTTTATGATTTTGTTCAGCGGCGCAGCCAAATTTTTTGATAATACAAAGCATGGTTCAAGTTCAAATTTGTTTCGAAATTCCGCGAAATTCCGTTAAATTTCGTTAGAAGCTAGTTTTTTCTAGCGAAATTTTTGTAATTTTACGAAACGAAACGAAATCAAAAAATCAGATTTCGCCATGCTCAAATTCTGCGAAATTCCGCGGAATTTCGTTTCGAACCACCTGAAACGAAATTTTACGAAATACCGCATATGCTTAAACCATATACGAAATTTCGGATTCTTTAAGAATAACATTGCAAATTACAGCTCGTATAAGCTGAAATTCATTGTCACACTAAATTTATTCCATGTTACAATGAACTCTTTCACAAATTCACTCTATATGAACAATTTTTACGTTTTAATTTAAGATCGTATTGATTATCGTAATATCGGTGAATGGAAAAGTATTGGGTATAGATACTAAATCGTGTAAGTTGATATACGATAATACAGAGCAGTTCCCAAGGTCTGCCATTCTTATTAATGGGAATGTTAACATAATTCCCATTTCAGAGTTTGTTAAACGAGACATTGTAGCAGCAGCTGTGGAAATTCCCACCACACGTGGAAAAACGGAGATTTACATAGCGTCTGCATATTTTCCAGGGGACGCAGACAATGTCCCTCCCCCTGAAGTTTCATCATTCGTGACCTTCTGCAAAACGAGGAATAAATCATTTATTATTGGCTGCGATGCAAACGCGCATCACACTGTTTGGAACAGCACTGATATCAACGCAAGAGGTGAGTGTTTATTAGAGTATCTAACTTCACATAACGTCGATATTTGTAATCAAGGTGATAATTTTACATTCATGAATTCTATAAGACAAGAAGTATTGGATTTAACAATTTGTAGTAATACAATCTCAGAAAAAAATACAGAATTGGCACGTTTCCGATGAAATATCGTTATCTGATCATAAGCATATACTATTCGAATATAAAATAAATGATATCATTAAAGAGACTTTTAGAGATCCCAGGAAAACAAACTGGGAGCTCTTCTATATAAACCTCGAGGCCGGAGGAAGTTTTCATGAAAACTCTATCAATACATGTGAGGATCTTGAAAATACAGCTAATCAAGTTACAAATAGAATAATTCATGCCTTCAATAACAGCTGCCCAATTAAAGAACGATCAACGGATAGAGATGTCCCTTGGTGGAATATCAGACTAGAACATCTAAGGAAACAAGCTCGCAAAATGTTCAATCGAGCTAAGCGTACTTTACAGTGGGATGACTATAAAAAAGCTCTTACTTCGTATAATACAGAGTTACGAAAATCAAAACGCAAAAACTGGAGGCACACCTGTGAAAATATTGAAAGTACTCCAGTAGCAGCTAGGTTACAGAAAGTTTTATCGAAAGATCATTGTAATGGTCTTGGTACCCTCAAAAATAATAATGGATGTTTTACTTCTAACGCAACAGAAACTTTGAATTTAATGATGCAAGTACACTTCCCAGGATCTCTACCAGTTTTGAGTGAAGAAATGACTACCAAGAGTATTCATACTGGGCAAGAAAATACCAGGTCAAGAATATTTGTGGAAGCTGATGAAATTGCGGAAAGCACTGCACAGCAAAAGAGTCCTAAATCTTTTAGACCTATTAGTCTTTCGTCATTCATGTTGAAAGTGATGGAAAAAATCATTGACGACTACATTAAATCAAAATATCTAGTTTCGATTCCATTGAATAAGTACCAATTTGCGTATCAGCATGGAAAATCGACAATAACAGCACTTCATACACTGGTAACAAAATTGAGAAAACTTTTGATGCCAAAGAGATTTTGTTGGCTGCATTTCTTGATATTGAAGGAGCATTTGACAATGCCTCTCATACTTCCATGAAAATGCGATGATCAAACGTAACTTTGATGAGTCTATAGTTAATTGGGTTTTGGAATGTTAGAAAACAGGAAATAACTTGTAGCCATGGGAATTCATTAATTACGTTTAGAACAGTAAAAGGTTGTCCACAAGGGGGTGTGCTTTCACCTCTATTGTGGTCATTACTAGTGGACGAACTACTATCAAATCTTGAAGCGCTTGGATTCGAAATAATAGGATTTGCAGATGATATAGTAATTAAAGTACGTGGTAAATTCGAACAAGTGATTAGAGACAGAATGCCATACGCTTTAAATTTAACTTTGCATGGTGTAAAAACGATTATCCGTAAGCCCTCATAAAACTATTATTATTCCTTTTACACAAAAAAGGAAATATAAAATACCTGATATTTTCTTAGAAGACACAAAAATTCTGCTGTGTTTAAAGGTTCAATATCTGGGAGTAACTCTTGATAGCAAACTAAACTGGAACGCACACTTAGATCAAATATTGAGTAAGGCCACAAACGCCTTATGGATAAGCAAGAAAAACCTTTGGTAATAAATGGGGACTAAAGCCAAAAATGATCCACTGGATATATACGGCTATTGTAAGACCCAGAATAACATATGCATCATTAATTTGGTGGCCAAAACTAAAGCTAAATTCATTCAAAAGAAGTTGGAAAAGCTACAAAGATTGGCTACAATTTCTGTTACAGGGCTATACGTAGTACGCCTACTAAAGCACTAGATGCAATGTTGAATCTTCTACCCTTACATTTATTTGTACAACTAGAAGCTGAGAAAAACGCACTAAGATTGACAAGAACAAAAACACTGTTTGATGGAGATCTTAGGGGTCATCTTAGTATTTTGAAAGATTTTAAAATCAATCCTTTAGTCACTCATGAAGACTGGATGGAGAGGAGATATAATTTCGAACGACTCTTTAATGTGACTTTCCCAAGTCGTGCTGAGTGGGAATCTGGGGGGCCCACTATTCGACCAGGTTCAGTAATCTTTTTTACAGATGGCTCCAAAATGAATGACAGGGTTGGAGCTGGTGTCACAGGCCCTGGAGTCACCATATCAGTATCTATGGGTAGATATCCGACTGTATTTCAGGCAGAAATACAAGCAATTATTGAATGTGCCTCTGTCTGTTTACAGCGTAACTATAGAAATGCAAACATATGTATATTTTGTGACAGTCAAGCTGCCCTAGAAGCATTAAAATCTTTTACATGTACTTCTAAACTAGTTTGGGAATGCATTCAATTACTACACCAGGTGGCTAAAAATAGTTCTGTAAGTCTATTTTGGGTACCTGGGCACTGTGGAATTGAAGGTAACGAAAAAGCAGATTGTTTAGCAAGACTTGGATCATCAAAACCTTTCCTAGGACCAGAACCATTTTGTGGGGCCTCAAAATGTACCCTCAAAATGGAACTAAAAACCTGGGAAAAAATGTGATTGATGAAATCTGGAAAAAAACAATAACAGCAAGGCAATCTAAAAGGTTTATATCACCCAACAACACTGTTACTCAAAAACTGCTCAGTCTATCTAAAAAAGATTTAAATACCTTCTGCGGTTTAATAACAGGACACTGCCCGAGTAAATATTATTTGAAACAACTATGTAAAGTTCAAGATGATACCTGTCGTTTCTGTGAAAGGGACACGGAAGATTCGGAACATTTATTGTGTAACTGTGAAGCACTTTTCCAAAAAAGGCGCAAATTTTTCGATAAAGGACTAATACAACCATCAGATGTATGGATGACTTCTCCCAGTAAGGCAATACATTTCATAAGATATGTTATACCTTATTGGGAAAATGCCTACAATCAGCAAGTGGAAGTCACTCAAATTCATAGTGATATGACACACTGACAAGGCACAAACATTAAAACGGGGCCTGCCACAATAGATCAACCAACTGGTCGCAGTGGAAAATGTACCCAACAAGGAAAAAAAAAAAATCGTAATTTTTGTATTACCATGATTCCGCAATATTTTCACGGCGTTAGTCGATTTTTCGTAGTTTTACGTAAAAATCGAGAGAAACTTTTGAAGCGCAAGTCGTTTCTTTGTATTATTAAACTAAAAGTTCCAAAAATATAAAATGCATTATGAGATAAGAGACATGGCGATAATATTTTTTGTGAAGTGTTTACATTGTATTTTTCTCTATGATTTCCCCTTTTTGTTTTTATTAATAAATATTATTAGACCTGAAGTGTTCTCAAATGAGATTATAATAAATTAGTTCGTGATTAAAAAGACTTTGAAGTAGTTTTATGAAAGAGTAGGAAACCATGATAAATACATTTTGCATGAATCTTAATAGTTTTAAGATATTCTTATTCTATTTCTCTACCACTTCTTGTAGAGTGGGCCAAATTGATCTTATAGATGATTTACGATAAGTTTATTAAGGTGTTGAAAGAATTTTAGATTTATTTGTGGTTTTATCAAGTGGTGCTTCAACTCTACTTCAGATGTGGCTTAAAGCAATATTTGTTACTTGGGCGGGGATACCTTCGAGGTGGTCGAGGAATTCGTCTACCTCGGATCCTTGCTAACGGCTGACAACAACGTTAGTCGTGAAAAACGAAGGCGAATCATCTGTGGAAGACGGGCCTACTACGGGCTCCAGAAGAAACTGCGGTCGAATAATATTCGCCACCGCACCAAATGTGTCATGTACAAGACGCTAATAAGACCGGTTGTCCTCTACGGACATGAAACATGGACAATGCTCGAGGAGGACTTGCAAGCACTCGGAGTATTCGACGGGTGCTGCGGACCATCTCAACCACGAGCTCGCCCAGCTCTACGGCGAACTTAGTATCCAAAAGGTAGCTACAGCCGAAAGGGTACGATGGGCAGGAAATGAAATGAATCGAAGGTTGTTAAGCGTTTTCTTAGAAGTTATTAGGCATGAAGAGACACATCTTTTGGAATGAAAAAGATTAGTTATCAATCCTCCTAGAAGTAAGTTGAAAATTTTATTTTCGCAAAAAAGTAGGTACTGTTAATGTTTTTATTAAAATTGTAGAAAATTCCGTTACGAAAATTTTGAAGAGTATAGCAAAACTCTATCTGATCCAAGTGTTGAGATATGAAATGTTTTTGATCTTCTCCAAAGTTGTTTAATATGTTTGGATAACAAAACACACATTTCCTAAAGATAGTAAGCCTGTATCTTATAAATTAAAAAAGAAACAGAAAATATGCAAAGCTCACCAATTGAATAGCCTTCTTGGGATTAGAAAACCATTCTCACTGTACATTCTTTTTCTTTGGAGTTTTATTAACTCAAGACCAACGATGTTATCCCTTATGCGGTCAACAAAAAACACACGTGGATGGCCGACAGGGTGGGGTAATGGAGGTATTTTGGACCACCAGTTCGACGGCTAATATTTTGGACCACTGAGTGCCAATTCCTCATGGTGGTCCAAAATAAGAGCCCCCGTAAGGGTGGTCCAAAATACATCCTTTACCCTACCCGTGTTCCCATAAATAGATATTCTCATAACTTCAACAATTTTCAACCGATTTGGATAATTTTGACAGTTTTGGAAACAGAAACTCGTATACTTTACCAATTGTCATATATACATACCAATTGTCAAGGTTTACAGCTCATGTCCATGGTTATACAAGAAATCTTTGAAGTAAGGCTTAATAGTCCACACGCGTAATTAAAGGCCATTCAACCGGTTTCAAATATGCTACAAGCTGTTTGCGCTTCTTAGAGTTAAAAGTGTTCACAGCATATGCTTCAGGTAATGAAAAAAATCCATTAAGTGAGGTCTTAGTCATCCGAGAAATCTCTGGAGTAAAGCCTAAGGATCTACTCGCGTAACCAAAAGCCCATTATCCAAATTCAAATACGCTACATGCTCTTTGTGGTACTTAGCATAGAATGCGTTCACAGTATATGTTCCGAGTCATCCAAGAAATCTCTGGAGAAAGGCTTTAAGGTAACGTTAACGTAACCATGGACTTGTCTCAAAAGTGGTACATCCTCTTTGTGCTCCTTGAAATCAAATGTGATCACTAAATGTTCTTCGCTATCGAAGAAATCTCTCGGATAAGTCCTCAGTCATACAAGAAAACTGGAGAAAGGGTATAGGGTAACGCGTAACCGAATGTCTGTCAATTGGTTTCAAGAGTGGTACATGCTGGTACATGTCCTTGGAAAATAATACGATCACAACATATGTACTGCGATACCTCTTTTTGCCCCCAAAAAGGGGGAGCGTAAATTGATTCAGAGCGTAAAAAGAAGGGAGCACTATTTGGAATTTGGAGCATAAAAAAAGCTTGCCATCTTTTAGGTATGCACAGTTTGATATTTAACTTACTTTAAGTCATAAGGTGTGTCTTTTGCCAATTTCGATATAAGGGTCCTCCAAATTGTTTTCGTTATCATGGTCGTCCAAAGGTTTGAGTGCTGAGGCCTTAAGATGTTCTTGACATGCCGAGAAATCAAGAAGTCATAAGGGGCGCAGATGCTTGATGACGCACAGTAAGACGTTCAGCATTATTTTCAAGTATTTAAAGTTTTTCGAGATCCTCCTGGAGCTTGGACCTATGTGTTTTGTGTTTAAGATCTACACGCGTAACCAGAGTTCTTTTAGATTGTTCCAAAATTGGTACTTGCCCTTTGTGGTACATAGAACAGAACGTCTTCATTGCATATGTTCATGGTCATCCAAAAATGCCTTAAGATCTACAAGCGTAATCAGAGTTCTTTTAGATTGTTTCAAAAGTGGTGCATGCCCTTTGTGGTAAACAGAATAGATTACGTCCATTGCATATGTTTATGGTCTTACTAGAAAAAAAAAGAAATGCTAGAATAGGCCTCATGATCTTCACACGTAACCAGATACCTTTCGGATTGTTTCAAAAGTTGCATATGCCCTTTGTGGTACATAGAATAGACCGCTTCCTTGCATATGTTCAAGGTCTTCCAAGAAAACCCTTGAATCTTTAGGATTGAACTTTACGGAGCCCACGACATCGAAAATAACTACTTAAAATACAGTGAACTCTCCCTAACTCGATGTTTTGTAGCTCGATATTTTCCCTTACTCGATGAAATTCGAAGTCCTTTGAATTTAGCATACTGCGCTCCCTCCGTAAGTCTATATCTCCCTTGCTCGATATTCTCTAAGTCGAAGTAATTTTCCAATGTATTTTCATCTCGATAACTCGATGTTGTCAAAAACAGTACATGCACGATATAGTTAGAAGTTGTAAGTAAAAAATAATAAGCGAGAAGTGAGAAATAAGTAGATAGAAGTAAGAATGGAGAACGGAAACATGAGTAGTGAGAATTGAGAAATCACAAATTCTGAGTGAGAAGTGAGAAGTTAGAAGTGAGTAGTGGACAGTGAGAAATGAGAATTGTCAAATTTAAATTGCGAAGTGAGTAGTGAGAAGTGAAAATTTAAAAGTTAGAAGTGAGAAATGAGAAGTCAGAAGTGAGATATGAGAAGTTAAAAGTAAGAAGTAACAAGTATGAAATGATAAGTGAGAAATGAATAGCAGGATGTGAAAAAATAAAAGTGAGAAGTAAGAAATTTGAATGGAGAAATGAGAAGTAAGTAATAGGAACTTAAGAAGTGAACACTGAGAGGTAAGGAGTGAGAAGTTCGAAGTGAATAGTGAGAAGTGAAAAGTAAGAAGGGAAAAGAGAAATGTGAAACTTTAGAAATTAGAAGTGACACGTGATAAGTTAAAAATGAGAAATCAGAAGCGAGATATAAGAAGTTGTAAATGAGAAGTGAGAAATAAATAGTAAGAAGTAAGAAATAAGAAGAGCTAAGTGAGAAGAGGGAAGTAAGGAGTAAGTAGTGAGAAGTGAGAAGTGAGTTGTGAGAAAGGAGTAGTAAGAAGTGAGGTACCTGGAATCAATGACAACACCAAGAACTACTTGGATTGCAAACATGGTTTAAGAAGAGGTCATTGGATGAGATTCATTGGATGTACCGTTTTTGAATTTGCACGATAGACCTTTGGTTACGCTAGCAGACCTTAAGATCTTATTCCAGAAATTTTTGAGGTCTTACTCCAGAGGTTTTTGAAGACCTAGAACATATACTGTGAACTCCGACTATTCTAAGAAGCGCAATGAGCATGTAATATATTGGAAACTAGTTGATAGTCTTTTGGTTACGCGTGTAGACTCTTAAGCCTTGCTTCAAAGATTTCTTGAATAATCATGGTACTTGATGGGCTACAGCTCTTCGATGAACCTACGCCGAATGGAGTATCCTTCTCCACTGGACTCGATCCTGGGCCAATCGCTTCCAGTCGCTCTGAACATTGAGCGCCCTCAGGTCCTCTTCAACTGCAAAAAGCCATCGTGTCTTCCACGAAGCCTGCGGCCTCTTCCGGGTTGTCTTCTAAATATTATCTTCGCTTGACGTTCTTCCGGCATACGAACAACGTGACCAGCCCACCGTAGTCGTATAAGCTTGTGTTGTATAAGCTTAATAATATCCACCCCTTTATACACCTGGTACAATTCGTGGTTCATGCGACGCCGCCAGATACCGTTCTCCTGTTTACCGCCGAGTATTGTCCGCAGCACCTTACGCTCAAACACTCCGAAAGCTCTCCGATCAGCCTCCTTTAACGTTCATGTTTCATGGCCGTATAAAGCCACCGGAAGAATCAAAGTAGTATACAGCGCGAGTTTTGTTTTCGTTTGCAGACTACGGGACTTAATCTGATTACGAAGTCCGTAATAGGCCCTAGGCCAGCTGCAATACGCCTTTTAACCTCGCGGGAAACATCATTATCGCACGTCACTAATGTTCCAAGATACACAAATTCTTCCAGCACTTCAAATTTTTCATCATCCAGCACCATTTCACTACCCTCACCACTAATGAACCAACGTTGATTGCCAGCGACCATGTACTTCGTTTTGCTGGTATTGATCGTGAGTCCAATCCTCGCTGTCTCCCTCTTAAAAGGCACAAAAGCCTCTTCCACGGCACGTCGATCAATCCCGATAATATCGATATCGTCCGCAAATCCCAGGAGCATATGCGATCTTGTGATAATGGTACCGCTTCTTTGCACACCAGCTCTCCTAATCGCTCCTTCGAGCGCTATATTGAACAGTAGATTCAAGAGTGCATCACCCTGCTTTAATCCATTCTCCATTCAGACTAAGGCCGGAGTGGCCTGTGCTGCACATAAAAGTCTTCTCCTTCTCTCTTTATCCATCTAAGGTAACAAATGACGTCGATATTTCATCCGCAACTGTTACACTTGATTTCGATCCGTCCAATGTTATACGAATCAGCCGTATCAGTTTCGCCGGAAAACCATGTTCAAGCATAATTTGCTGTAATTCATTCCGATTCACTGAATCGTACGCCGCCTTGAAATCAATAAACAGATGATGTGTCTGCAAGTTGTACTCCCGGAATTTATCAAGGGTTTGTCTCCAGGGTAAACATTTGATCCGTCGTTGATCGGCCCTCACGAAAACCTGCTTGGTATTCGCCGACGAAGGACTCTTCAAGCGGTCTCAATCTGTTGAACAGAATACGGGACATAATTGTGTACGCCGAATTAAGGAGGGTTATTCCTCGGTAATTGGCGCACTCCAGTCTGTGCCCTTTCTTAAAGAGAGGGCAAATGATGCTGCTCAACCAGCTAGCAGTCATTTCCTAGTCTTCCCATATTTTCGACATAATATGGTGCTATGTTTGAGGAGTTGAGCCGGGAGCTGGTCCTTCCCCGCAGCCTTATTGTTTTTCAGCTCTTTAACAGCTTTTTTAACCTCATCTAGTGTAGGCGACTCCACAGCTTGTCCATCGTCGTTAATATTTCTTCTGTTCACCGATACACCGTCACTTTCACTATTCAACAAAGCCTCGACTTGTTGCTTCCACCTTGCAGCCACTTCGGTTTTATCTATCAGCAAATTCCCTTGTTAGCCGTTGCACATGACTGGATATGGCGCTGTCTTTCTCCGCACGCCATTGACAGACTCATAAAAGCTCCGCATATCATTCTGCTCCATTTTTTCCTGCGCCTCGCTAATCACTTGTTCTTCATATTCTTTCTTATTCCTGGGTTTATTCGGTGGGTTCGTTTTTCAGCTGCTCTTGCTCCCTTGTACCGATCTCTATTCGATCGGGTACACGACACCAACACCCAGTTTCTGGCAACGTTCTTCCCGTCTGTCACTCTCTGACACTCCACGTCAAACCAAGCCGTCTTGGGTCGCCTCTGTGCAGTGCCTACCATTTCTCGTGCTGTTGTGCTCACCGCTCCATGGATCGACTCCCATAGATCGTTGATGTTGTCGCTAACGTTGATTGCAATTATCCGTTCGTCGAGCTTCTGCCGGTTCTCAGCCGATACTCTTTTCACCGACAATCGCTGGATATTGTTACGCGGCGTTCGCTGTGATCTTTCGTTCAATACAGTTGACAACCGGGATCGAATTTTACTGACAATGAGGTAGTGATCAGAGTCAATGTTCGGACCTCTAATTGTCCGCACATGGATCATCCAAGAAATTGCGCCCATCCACCAGAACATGGTCTATTTGGTTGCAAGTTTCACCATTTGGGTGTCTCCAGGTGTGCTTTCGGATGGTCTATCGTGCAGAGTAGGTGCTACTGATGGCCATCCCTCTGATAGCAGCGAAATTTACTAGCCGTAGGCGGTTGTTGTTGGGGCCCTCCTTAGCCGTGTGGTAAGACGCGCGGCTATAAAGCAAGACCATGCTGAGGGTGGCTGGGTTCGATTCCCGGTGCAAGTCTAGGCAATTTTCGGATTGGAAATTGTCTCGACTTCCCTGGGCATAAATGTATCATCGTGCTAGCCTCATGATATACGAATGCAAAAATGATAACCTGGCTTAGAAACCTCGGAGTTTGTGGAAGCGCTTAATGAACACTAAGCTACGAGGCGGCGAGGCAGTGTGGGCATGTAATGCCAATAAGAAGAAGAAGAAGGCCGTTGTCATTGATAGCGGAGTGGAGGCTCCACCTACCAATTATGGGACGAAAAAAGTCTTTTCTACTGACCTGAGCGTTAGCGTCTCCGATAACAATTTTCACGTCATGCTTTGGGCATCGGGGAGATTTAATTGTGGGCACCGTTAGGTTATGGGACCCCTACGTATCTTTTTACAGATAACAGATGCTGACATTCTGACGGCTTTGGGACAGTTCGTCGAATGACATTTCGTCGAAGGGACATTTAGTCGAATGGACATTTAGTCGAATGGACATTCAGTCGAATGGACATTTAGTCGAATGGAAATTTAGTCAAATGGACATCTAGTTGAATGGACATTTGGTCGATTGGACATTTAGTCGAAAGGACATTAAGTCGAATGGACATTTAGTCGAATGTTGAAAGTGTAGAGTCGGTAATTTGTAGTTAGTTAAATAGATAATTCTTCAATAGATGTTTGGTTAAATTTGAATAAATAATCCAATAGATACATCCACTGATTAGAGGAATTCAGTGGACGTGAGGAAGTTCAATCAGCAGCGGAAGAAACGAATACGGATGCTGATGAGGATTTTTCACCTGAGTTAACAGAAACTTCTGGAGAGCCTGGTGGATTATAGAAAAATTAAAAATCTACAGAAATAGCAAAATATTAGGTACTGATGGTGAAATACCCTCTATTCTATTTTTCGGCACATGGTAAAAAACTAATGATTTTAATGTTATTTTGCCAATACTTCATCGTAGTCGGCTTTGGAACATTTAGTCTTTAGTCTAGTCAAATGACATTTCGTCAAAAGGACGCTTAGTTGAGGGGACATTTGGTCGAATGGAAATGGTTTTCTTATTCTTTTAATTGAATATGTATCTTTCTTTCACTCAATATTTATTCAATAATTTATTCAGAATAAAATTGTCCTCCAACCATAATTCGTAAATTATTGTCCGAAAATTTAATTCCGACCATTTCTGCCGTTCTTCGCATGCTTATACCAAATTCAAAAAACGACAAATGAGAAAATGGCATTTGAAATTGAACCCTTATTTTCATTGCTGACGTTTAATCTGAATGAACTGAAAGAATATTACATCACATAACCATTCAGAATACTTAATTTCATTGAGTACATTCTTATTTTCCACCCACAAATATAATTTGCAACAAAGATCATTAAAATAGTTTTGCGGGACAGTTATGCCAAGAAATAGAGCACTTCTTTTGTGGTTTCTACGCATATCAGCCCCGTTCAATGCATGATTTCGTGAATGACTACTGCGATTGACATATGTCTCCACATGCTTTATCTATGGAAGTGAGCCAACCACGTGGTTGAAGTGATTTTGTCGCTTAGAATGAGTATTGTACAAATTGCTCCCATTGAACCAGTGGGACAGGCTAAGATTGGAAGATCTAAACAGAAAATGGTATTTCAATGTTTGTTGCTCCATAAAATAACATCCGCCATAATGATGAATTTAATCACCGCAAGACAATAATGCGTAAAAATTAAGTAATGGGATAAATAGACTTGATGTTGAACAAAGTTGTTTACTTTTGTTTACAAAAGTTTTACTTTTGTCCCATTGTTTACTTTTGAAAATTTGTCAGATCGGACTATGGGATCAAAATTTATGGCCAAAGTATTAATTTTTGTAATAAACGAGAAAGGCACTTTTACCGCTAGGGTGAGTCTACCTCTCCGAAAGCCAAATTGCTCGCTCGATAATCCTCCTACCTCCTCCACGTACGGCGACAGCCAGTTCAGGATAAACTTCTCCAGTAGCTTCCCTACCGTGTCTATTAAACAGATTTATCTGGTACTGGCGTGACCAGCATAGCAGCAACACGATCGCAAGATTTAAATTTGAATCTTGGAGGCTGTACGAATATTTCGATGACTTGCCGAATATTGACTGTTGTGTGGAGTACTTTTTATTCTTACTTTTAGGTAAATTTATATTTGAACGTAAAATGTTGCTTTTTTAGGGCCTTCTTAACTTTTAAGCGGTGCTTATCAATGGTGAAGAAATCGGCCTTCAATAAAAATGAAGCGCTCTGAAAGACTTCATAAGGCCAAGGACTTTGCCTCTATGCCAAAGTCATACTAATCTGATTCATATCTGATTATATTTACATTCTAAGCCTTTTTGCCACTTCTGAAAAAAATGATAGTATAGTTATAGATACCTTTCGTTTTCTTTGAGATATTTCTAACAAAACACTAATTACGTTTCATAGAAGAAAACTAAATACCTATTTGTCAACTTAGAATGGGATTATGTAGAAAAAAAATGTATAACATTATGTTTTGCAAATAGCTTTATAAATTTGTTCAGCGGAGCAGCAAAAAATGTTGATAATACATGACCGTACGAGACATGGTTTAATTTTAAATTTGTTTCGAAATTTCACGAAACTCCGTTAAATTTTGATAAAAGCTAGTTTTTTCTAGTGATTGTTTTGTAATTTTCAAACAAAATCAAAAAATCAAATTTCGCCACGCTAAAATTCCGCAAAATTCCACGGAATTTCGTTTCGAACCAACTGAAGCGATTTTTTTCTTCGAAATACCGCATATGCTTATTTCGCGCGTATGCGGCGTTTTTGGTAGGCCAAAATACATTCATTTCTTACTCGTGAAGCCTTATAGTGAATGATTTGCTTGTGCATATTTGCGCTTTTACGAGAACGCTGCATTAAAGCGTAAACATTTTTTTCTGAAAATTGTGGTTTTTATTCTCTATACCTCGTAATGATTAGAAAATGAACAACATTATTGCAAGTAAAGATGTGAACAATAAAAAAAATCGTGGAGGGAAAGGGTTCCTTTATATAATATATGTTGCATAGCAACAGTTTTTATTGAAACAAATATGTTTGGCCACCCAGTTGTATAAGAATTCCTCTTAGTGCAACTCAGCATTTGCCATGTCATCATCATCTAAGTATGTAGATATATCCATGACTAAAAGGTTGCTTTTAATATCGACTCTTGGAGGGTTGTCTATACGTCCATACCATGTTAAGTTGTTCGTATACACTGGGGTCACTTTTTTACGCGGTTTGGTTTTGCTTGTTTCTGGACTTAATACAATGTATAGTTGAGCCGATGAAACATTTCACAAAAAATCGAAGAAGAATCAGACGTTATTAAATATTAAATTGAGGAGACCGGAAAAATCCATTCGCGTAAAAATTTCCATCTCACATGAGTTTCACTTTTCTCAAGGATCCTCTGAAATTGATATAATCCCTACTGGCACATTGCCGCCGCGTTGCTTAGTTTAGCATTTCCACTGTAATTAACCGCGAGGTTTCTAAGCCATTATTATTATTTATTCAGACTAAGGCCGAAGTGGCCTGTGCGGTATATAAGAGTCTTCTCCATTCGGCTACACGTCGCCAACCACGCAGTCTACGGAGGGTCCGCAAGTCATCTTCCATCTGATCGATCCACCTTGCCCGCTGTGCACCTCGCCTTCTTGTGCCCGCCGGATCGTTGTCGAGAACCATTTTCACCGGGTTACTGTCCGACATTCTGGCTACGTGCCCGGCCCATCGCAGTCGTCCGATTTTCGCGGTGTGAACGATGGATGGTTCTCCCAACAGCTGATGCAATTCGTAATTCATTCGCCTCCTCCACGTACCGTCCGCCATCTGCACCTCCCTCCATAGATGGTACGCAGCACTTTCCTTTCGAAAACTCCAAGTGCGCGTTGGTCCTCCACGAGCATCGTCCAGGTCTCGTGTCCGTAGAGGACTACCGGTCTAATGAGCGTTTTGTAGATTGTCAGTTTGGTATGGCGGCGAACTCTATTCGATCGGAGCGTCTTGCGGAGTCCAAAGTACGTACGATTTCCAGCCACTATGCGTCTCCGAATTTCTCTGCTGGTGTCATTTTCGGCAGTCACCAGTGAGCCCAAGTACACAAATTCTTCTACCACCTCGATTTCGTCACCACCGATGCAAACTCGCGGTGGGTGGCTCACATTGTCTTCTCTTGAACCTCTTCCTATCATGTACTTCGTCTTCGACGTGTTGATGACTAGTCCGATCCGCTTAGCTTCCCTCTTCAGTCTGATGTAGGCTTCCTCCATCTTCTCAAAGTTTCGTGCCATAATATCTATGTCGTCAGCGAAACCAAATAGCTGGACGGACTTATTGAAGATTGTACCACTCGTGTTAATCCCTGCTCTTCGTATTACCCCTTCAAAAGCGATGTTGAATAGCAAACACGAAAGACCATCACCTCGCCGTAACCTTCTGCGGGTTTCGAAGGGACTCGAGAATGCCCCTGAAACTCGAACTACGCACATCACCCGATCCATCGTCGCTTTGATCAACCGTGTCAGTTTATCCGGAAAACCGTGTTCGTGCATTAGCTGCCATAGCTGGTCCTTAGCTGCCATAGGTTTCTAAGCCATGCTACCATTTTTACATTCGTTTATAATGAGGCTGACACGATGATACTTTTATGCCCAGGAAAGTCGATACAGTTTCTAAACCAAAAATGCCTAGACCTGCAGCGGGAATCGAACCCAGCGACCCTCAGCATGGTCTTGCTTTAAGCCGCGCATCTTACCGCTAGACCAAGGAGGCCCACACAGCGCTAGCATTAAATCTCAGCTCTGTTGCGCGTTGCTGTGCATTTTACCGCTGAACTACAGAAGACCTCATTTTGGTTACATAAAAGCTCTCTTGTCTAAATCAATCAAATAACAATCGAATAAAAGCAAAGCTTGCTGAGCGTTCACAAAGGAGTACACATATGTAATATTTTATAACCTTCTTCTAACCACAAAGATGAATCTGTTACAAACACAAACCTGTATGCACAAAGCGTCATCATATCAATTTGTGTATTCCTTCTTCCCAAATGCAGTCTGGAAAAACCGACCAACTAGACTCTTTCTACCGTTTATCTTTAATTCCTCACTCTCGGCGCTGTCCAAATTGAATGATCTTCACCCACTGGATAGCCCACAATCAAACAAACAAGCATTTACGATATCACTGATTGTGCCGCGCTCAGCCGTTCTCGACCAATTCACGTAGTAGACAGGTTTAGCGTCGCACCCGTCGAGATTGAAACCAGTTTCCGTATTCTGATCACTAATCGAGAGACACCCTAGCGGTTTCAGCTCATTTCGGTACACTGCGGCGCCCACTTAGTAGGGCGCAAGACGTTAAGTAGAAAGGAAGTGTTTGAGCTGAAGTGTCCGTAGGCCGCATTTGCACGTCATGGACAACGGGAACCTTGCCGAAGGCGAAAGTAATGGATCTGCCGTTACGGCTGTAGTTGCCGGAAAGGACGCGGAATTCGGACCGCGGGAAGGTTATCGGATAATCAAGAACATTGCGATTCTTGGGTTCGCCTTCATGATCCATTTCACGGCATTCCATGGCACGTCCAACCTGCAGAGTTCCGTGCACAGCGATGGATCGCTGGGGGCGTTTACGCTAGCGTCCATCTATGGGTCGTTAATTTTGTCAAACATCTTTCTGCCGGTTATGGTGATCAGGTTTGTGTGGTGTGATTAATTAGTTGAAGCAAAGCCGTTGATCGGTCATCTGGCGAATGAAACTTGTTTGCGGCGTGAGCCGTATCGAAAGTGAATGCAAAATGCTGTTCTATTTGTTTTTATGTTTCGAATGTCTCATGTGCAAAATTTCAAGGCCAATGTGATTGATCGAATGTTTTGTACTCGTTGAATTTCCAGGTGGCTTGGATGCAAATGGACTATCGTCGTATCGTTCGTGGCCTACATGCCCTACATTGCGGCCCAATTTTACCCACGATTCTACACGCTGATCCCGGCTGGGTTGGCAGTTGGCTTTGGTGGAGGTCCGTTGTGGTGCGCAAAATGCACTTATCTGTCGGTGATTGCCGAGGCTTTTAGCTCCATCAAGAAACATAAGGTGAAGGCTGATTATTTGATTGTGAAGTTTTTTGGGCTGTTCTTCGTGTTCTACCAGTTGGCTCAAGTGCTTGGAAATTTGATTTCATTTTCGGGTGAGTCATTAATAAGTGATGAAGCTTCAGAAACAAGTACAAATAATTTAAATAAACCGTGATTTACATGTTAGCAAAACTGCTGAAGTGCTATATCTGTAATTAGATTTTTTTTAATTCTTTATTAGAGTGTTTTTTTTTTAAATTAAGCTCGACACCAGTAATTAGATAACTCAAATAACTATCTCGTGTATTTCAGTGCTTTCGTATGGAGACGAAATCGAAGTGGCTCAAAATGTCACCACTGCAAATACCGTCAACATTTCGGAAACATGCGGAGCCAACTATGTTGCTCCGGTTGATCGTCAGCTCCAAAACGATTCAAATTCGAACTTCCATCGACCAGACACTGCCAAACTGAATGCGTTGACTGGCATTTTCCTGGGCTGTATGGCACTGGCTAGCATTTTGGTGGCAGTTGGCGTGGATTCGCTCAAGCGATACAATAGCACCCGAACTGGGTCAGGATCGGGAATTTCCGGCGTCCGAATGTTGGTGATCACTATGAAACAATTGGGGAACAAGTATCAGATTTTGTTGCTTCCAATTACCATGTTCATCGGTGTCGAGCAGGCATTCATTGCAGTTGATTTCACAGCGGTATGTTCGAATTTATTTTCAATGTAGGAATGTTGGTTCAGTGGATTGGCATTCACTTGAAATCGTGGCTTGAACCATTCTAATAAAATGTAATTATTCAAACTAGTCGTTCGTCGCCTGTGGACTCGGGATCAGCTATATAGGTTATGCAATGATTAGCTTTGGACTGGCAAATGCATTTGCAGCGGCAGTTACCCCATCGATCACCAAAGCGATCGGACGCTTCCCGATGATCATTGTGACGGCAATCTTCCACCTGGCGCTGATTGTGTTCATGCTGCTATGGAAACCCACCGATGATTACTACGCCTACTCGATTATCGTCGCTTGCTGGGGTCTAGCCGACGGTGTATGGCTCATTCAAATAAATGGTGAGTATTTTCAGTCCAGCGCTTGATTAGTCGAGTGGAGTTACTACTCATTACTAATGTTGGACTATGCTTGAACTCTATAGTAACCACCATTTTTGAACTATAATAATCATAATTTAAATGTTTAAGCAGCTTTCGTATTCAGGACATCAGTTTTCAACTATGAATGTTTTGGATATTATTGCACATTGCACACCAACACGCTTTTTCACAGGATATGTCTCACCCCAATCGTTAATTTCTCCCGCGCTGAAATGTGAACGTATGTGATGCTAAGCTTTAGATAAATTTCCCCTCTTGCTTTTTTTGTGAAGAACGCTAACTCCATCTACCACATTTCCATCACAACTTTTCCCGAAAGCTTCCCACATATTTATCCGTACATTGACTGACTGCGTTCTTCTTTTCCCATCGCTTTTATTCATTCAGCATTGAGTGGAATTCTGTTCCCCGGCAACGAAGAGGCTGCGTTCAGCAATTTCCGTTTGTGGGAGGCAACCGGATCGGTGATTATGTACGCAACCAGTCCAGTATTGTCGACTTTCACGAAGCTTGTTGGAATTATGTGCGTTATGCTGGTTGGAACTGTTGGGTAAATTAATTTAAACTTACAACGATTCAGTCACGATTGAAATCTAATGATTTTATTCTGTTTTCCTTGTAGCTATACAACTATCGAGGTTATGGAGTATCGAATAAAGAAAAGTGCTGCCGGTAAACGTTTCGAAATGATACAGCAACAAAACTAATGTAAATAAGATGATACGTATTCCAAATAAAAAATCCAGAATAATCCACCTAGCGGTAAGGGAGCCTTTCTCAAGGTTATAAAAATAGTATTTTGGCCATAACTTTTAAGCCCATAGTACGATATGGCAAATTTTCAATTGGAAACAATGGGAAAGGATTTCACGTCGAATGCAATCTGTTAAGGATAAATGCCATAAAAATGAGTGAGAAATTTTTACGCGGTCGTTTTTGGCATAAAAAAATGGTTATGGTTATAGCTTCTGAGCCCATCCGGCCAATTTTCAACAGAAAACAATGGGGCAGGATTCTACGTCGAATTCAACAGCGGTTAAATTGGTTAAGGGCAAGTGCCTAAAAAATGAGTGAGTTTTTTGGCGGGTTTTGCTCACAGACACACACACAGACATCACCTCAATTCGTCGAACTGAGTTGATCGGTATATAACCCCATAGTGCCTTCCGGGCCTTCTATAAAAAGTTTGTTTTTGGAGCAAACATATAGCCTTTACGTATACTTTGTATTCGAGAATGGCAAAAACCAATTTAATGAATCTTGTAGTGATATTGCCTTTCTTTCATTTAACAATTTTTAAACAATGGTCAATGGTTATCAAATTCAAAAGTGATCAAGGAGACTTTGCCCTCTGTAAAATGCAACTTATTGCAAGAAAATCAATTGAAGATTACAATATGAAAAGTTGGTTAATGTTTCCCTTAGCTTTTGTGCATACACATTTAGAGAAATGGTAGCCTTTCGGTTGTACTTTGTTGTACGAGATAGGCAAAAATACTTTCGTATAAACTATTCTTCTCTTTTATGGCTAATTTTTTTGGCTAATGTTAATAAATCTGTAGAGCTGTAATATACTCGAGAATATTGTATGGCAGTTAGACTAAGGGCGTTTAAGGACACGGAATACACATTTAAAAGTACTCGTGTTTTCAAGGGCACGCCACTCCGTGCCTTATTTTCCTTATGTTATGTTTCCTTATTGAGTGGTGTGCCCTTGAAAACGCGAGTACTTTTAAATTTGGATTCGGTGAGGAGTGTCCTTAAGTGTGATAAGTTGAGAGTTGTTTAGTAGGCGAAGAGTTATGTGAAAAACAAACGAACGAATAGACGCGTGGAAGTTTGCTTGGGAGACTAGATTCAACAATTTGGCGAAGCCGCCGAGCGCCACTAAAATAGGCAAAATAATCTGGAAGATATACGTAGCGCAAAAAAAAAGTTAGTCCGGAATTCACCGGAATATGTCGAATTTGATCATTCGGAAATTTGCCCGTAGCACGAAGAAAGATGCAAGTCCGGTTTCATCGTGGCGTCAATATTCCGATATTAGTTACTCCCGATGTGAATATAGTGATGGCGAAACATGATGGCCTGATCTACCTGACCATCTTTGTAACGATCGTAAAGTAAAAAGAAGAAGAGCATAGAATTAATCGTAAGGAAATGAATATTATATAACAGGAATAACATGCCAGTCGAAACGATCTCTACCACTATGGGAAATAAAGACGTTGAACTAGTTAGTTAGCTTCGGGCTTGTCATTGGTCACCGTTCATAGTCATAGTCAATCAATAAAGACCAACGTTTCACTTGCAGGATCATTCAATCGCAATGGGCTCGTTTAATTACAAATCCGCGTTGTCAGGACAAGAACACAATTTGTTTGTCTCTGGTTTCGTTACGTCCCAAGCCATGTGCGGTAAGACTCTTCGCTGAATGAGCTCGTCTCGTTATCATGGATGACGAGAACGATGTTTACCAGAGATTGACCCTCACTGGATAGATAAAGGACGGTCGCGAAGCACAATGCAGTGAATAAGAAACCTATACGGCATGAAGGCTATGTTACCTGTAATTTATTTGTCATTTCATACCGTTACACTGTGCCACCAAAGTACCCTTTAATGGGTAAAATAGTACCCATTATGAAGTTAAATAGTTCAACTCATTAAAAGAGTAAACGTCGTTTACTCATTAATGAGTAAACCGCTTGTACGTCAAATTAACGAGTGATTTTTACCCACTAATGAGCAACAGCTTTCCTGGACAATGGGTAAAATTTACCCCTTATTGTTTTCAGAAACAGCTACAAAAATCAAATATTCCATCAATCGAATTGTAAAAGAAATTATTTATGGGGAATATAATCGTAATTTTTATTAAAAGTATTTATTAAACGGCATAATGATATACATGAACTACAACATTTGTGTATTGTTGTTGCACTGATGGATTGGGACCTCACTTTCACTTTCCCAACAGTATAAATATGATCTGCCTAGAAGGCGATTCCAAAAAATCCACCAAACAGGCTCCTTTTTTATCACCGGATCCAGCGGTTTACAGGTATGCGGTTGATACGGGCTTCATCATTCATCGCGAAACCAATCCTGTGAGGCTCCAACATTTGTATACGGCGTGGCCCTAACATTTGTATATATCCTGTCCGGTGATGTTTTCTTTTTGTTCCCCGACGACCATAATTTAACAAAACAAATTGAAACGCCGTTAGCTGCAATACCAAATGATTTAATTCTCTTGAATAACGCAAAAAAAAACTAAATTGAGCAAAAATAAAACTTACATTTAATCCACACGAAACCTCTTAATACAGCTCGTTCAGCTTCTCCGCTTTTGCTCTCGATTTGGTTGTCACAAAAATATTTAAGTAGATTTTCACCCGTTAATGGGTAAAATCTTTTAACTCCCAAATGAGGTAAAAGTACACATTATCAAAAATTTCAAAGTACCCATTATTTTGACAGCTCCATATATCATAAAAAAATGGGTCTTTTCAACTCTTTAATGAGTATTGTCGAGTTTACAGTGTATAGTGCACAACCATCACTGATCTGAATTGGTACAAAAGCTAGCGTTTAAGCCAGCAGATCTGAATTCGATCCTCAAATATATTTTTAATCAATATTTTTTGTTGTTATTATTTTAATTTTCGAATGATCCTAATTTTGATATATAGTCGGGGTTCAGCGAAACCGCAGCAAGCGCCTTTTAGACTGACTTATGCTATTTTGTTTGTAGAATGAAAACGGGAAAGAATTCATATTTTTTTTTCGTATGTACGCAACCAGTCCAGTACTGTCGATATCCAACAATATCCCCGGTTAGGGTAGACAGATTGATATACGCTATTTGTGGCCAATTGAATCTACTACACCCCCTAGGGGCCCTCCTTAGCCGCGCGTCTTACTGCACCCGCATGCTGAGGGTGGCTGGGTTCGATTCCCAGTGCTAGTCTAGGCAATTTTCGGATTGGAAATTGTCTCGAGTTCCCTGGGCATAAAAGTATCATCGTGTTAGCCTCATGATATACGAATGCAAAAATGGTAACTTGGCTTAGAAACCTCGCAGTTAATAACTGTGGAAGTGCTTAATGAACACTAAGCTGCGAGGCGGCTCTGTCCCAGTGTGGGGATGTAATGCCAATAAGAAGAAGAAGATGAATCTACTACACGAAAACTTGTGCAGGAAAATTGATACGATTTGACAGAACCCCGGAATGGAATGAAATAAGGTGTGACTGGTTTGAAATGCTAGTTGGGACCCGATATACTAAATATGTTCATATCCGGGAAAGTAACATCGGAAACACCAGCAGCACATTTGGAAGAGTCATATAATGTGAAACAAGTAGGACAATTATTTTCTCAACTCAATTCATTGAAGTTTTGGTCTTCAAACCTCTCGCTTTGTTTCAAATGTAATTTCCTATTACAGAAGCAAAATATGACACAATATCCATCCAGTTGCTAACAACAATCGTCTTTGCGACGTAGCAACGAAGTAGAAAGCAAACCGGTTACTAATAATACGCATCACGTGTTTGTCTTTGCCTAGAATCCAATGAAAGGATTCAAATCAATGATGTAGCACAGACAAACAGACATAACACATTCAACATTTACTCATCAAATTCATCGTCGTTCAAACACTAACGACATCTGTTGATTTCAGTTAGCTGGGCAAATCGCGAACCAGATGGCGGTAGTCAGCAAACGTCAAACTCGAGCAATAACGATGCGCGCGCCACCAGTGATCGATTGGCCAACTAATGATTATTTGAATCGACCAGTAAATCAGTAAACGATTGAAATTTGACCAGTGTTATGTCTGTTTGTCTGTGGATGTAGTATTTTCCAAAATGATGCAAGTGCATCAAAGCAATGATCACTTGACAAATAGGGAGCATTCATTCTCCTGCTCCTTGGATTTTGCATCAATGCAACGAATTGCAAAGGAACTTTTGAAGACTGTTTTTAGTTTATATTGATTAGTTTTTTTTTCAAATGTTTGTTTTATTAGGCTCAATTGTTTAATTTAAAACTCCACGGAGCCAAAGACTGTTTACATATTACATAATATTATTCTGATGATGTTTCAGACAAGCGTCGTGAAACATTTTTACGAGATGTCTTCTTTGGAGGCGACCGATCTATGAGTGTAACCTCAGTTGGTTGAATTCTCAGCTGACTCGTTGTTGGCTTTTGGTGCTTCTTATCTCCATTTTCAATTTATTCAAACAGTCCGTGTATCCCATTATGCCTTTTTTCACGAACCACATCCGATCTGTTTTGTTTTTGAAAGTCATAGTCTCCGCCATTTTTTCCCGCTCTATCATTGAACATGGGATAGAATCTGGATCCATTTGACGTGTTCTCCTTGTTTATTTATTTATTTATTTATTATTATTATACATCAACAGGCTTGTTGCTTCCCCAATGATGTTATGGATGAAATACAATATAATACAATATTAATAATAAAAACATACAGATAGTCAAGTCATGGCAACACACATTAATATAGCTAATAAGCTTGGTCATTGAAAAAACAATAAAATTTACGCCGGAGAACCTCTCGGGACAAATGGAAATCAAACACTTGGGAAACTTGATTGAATATCCGCTGCAAATCGCCTAAAGCTCCTTCCTGATCGTAATTTGTTCGATGGTGTCTTGGCCTCAACATTACATAGTTACGAAGAGCTCTCGGATGGGCGTTCAGGTTGATAAGCTCAAGAAGAACCTTTGACTCAACCCTGCCTTGTACGACGTCAGCAATGGTCAATGCTCTGGTGACGTTCCTTCTAACTTGCAAAGTGTCAAGGTTGATCAGGCGACAGCGGCTCTCATAGCTTGGTAACTGAAAAGGGTCACTCCACGGCAGCCTTCGAAGAAGAAGAAGCCTTGCGAACCGAAGAAAACGACGCTGAACGGATTCCAATCATTCCACACCATTGTTGTAGTATGGGCTCCAAACGGCTGAACAATACTCTAGAGTGGGGCGCACTAAAGAGCAATATAGCGATTTCAAGCAATATATTGCAGAGAAAGTTTTAGCGATTCGAAACACAACAGCAAGAGCTCTTGAAGCCTTATCGACGACGTATGCGATGTGCTGCTTGTAAGTCAGTTGTGAACCCCGAGATCCTTCACGTGATTCACGCGCTCGATTCTCGTTCCTCTCAATTCATAGTTATACATGATCGGCTCTTTCTTTCGAGAAAAAGTAATAACGGAGCACTTTGCCGGGTTGATCACCATTCGATTCAATGAACACCAATTTGCGACGGCGTCGAGTTGGCGTTGCAGGTCTACGCAATCTGCATATGAGCGGATCTTCAGATAAATTTTGAGGTCGTCTGCATAGGACAACCGTGGGCCTTCGATAACAGAATTCACATCGTTGAAATAGAGCAGAAAGATCAATGGTCCCAGGTGACTGCCCTGCGGAATGCCAGAGGTGGCACTTAACATAGGTGAATAACAGTCTTCTAAAATAACCGTTAGTTTCCGATCCGTAAGATAGGAACGAAACCAGCTAAGAAGATTGCTTTTCGTTGCTTTTTAAGGTAATTCCAAAAGGATTTTGGATGTGATCGGAGCCTAGATTGAATTCCCTGTTCGTATCGGTGATAAGAGGTCTTACTCAAGCGTTTGTATTCGTAGTTCAGCCTGACATAGTGTTGTTTTAGCTGGAGTGTACGATATTTGGTAAATCTTTTGAGTGCGGCCTTCTTTATTCTTTTTAGCAAACGTAATTCATTTGTCATCCAAGGAACGCGGCAGCCATCACGAACAATCTTCTTCGGGACATGCCGATCTATAACATAAGCCAAGACTTGCGAGAAAGTTTGTGCAGCGAGATTAACGTCGTCTGAATCCAGAATATGCTCCCAATCCAAATTAGACAACACAGCTTCTATACTACGGTGGTCTGCCTTCCGAAAATCGTACGAAACTGCCGATGAAGTGATGGAGAATTCAAGAGAACCATAATTCTTGACTGCGATAACTAATGCGGGATGATGTGGAACGAGCTTTACTAATGGTGCGGGTGCAGTTGAAATGAAAGGGGCAGTGTCGAAGCCGTTAACAAAGCAAAGATCCAAAATGCGATTGTTGTCATTAGTCACGTTGTTGATCTGGAACATATCTGCAGAACTATAGCTGTCAATAAACGTGACGGCTCCAGTCGGTTGGGTGATGATGATGATGATGATGATGGTCCCGCCACATACCCCTACAAAGGTTTGAGCTAGACGAGTTATCTTTTAGATAATTAATTAAGATCAATTTAATCAGATTTGCCAATAACAAAAAAACGATCCGATTATTTTACAGATATAAATTCTAATACTGTCCATCGCTATACAGCAAAAAACTAAATTTAAAAAAAAATGAACTGCAGTTTTGATTCATCACTTAGCAAACACCGGTAGTGATACCTCGAGGTCTACAGAAATGCAAAACTTGTGATACCTCTCGCACAGATTTCAAAAGCTTCGCCAGGAACCGCTTTACGTCTTATCAACAAAACCGCGTTCTACATCTCGGAAGTATCTTTCAGCATTTATTTTGATTTTCGACAACAAAACGCCTAAACTTGTGATACCTCTCCGTCGATATCAAAAGTTCGTCTTCTATCGCGTACAAAGACAATCTACCAGGTAGCCAAGGCCAATCATCTATTTCCACTCATTACTAGTCATTCAAAATTCACTTTCATCCATCACGCAAACAGCTCAAAAATGTCAATGATTGGAATAAATTATAAACAACTTATATCTGTATTGCGCGCGCGAGGCCCAAACTTTTGTAGACTACACAAAAAAAGATTCAATTTAAAATTACGTCAACAATATAAAATCCATCATCATCATCGAGGCGATCGTTGTAGTCAATTAATGCCTCAATAAATAAGAAATAATTCAGATTACACCTAAACATCCGTTGGTCACAACTTCGTCAAGATTTTAAATTAGTCAATTATAAAAACTTGTCGAGCAGCCGTTCAAAAAGCAGCTTTGATGTGTGAAATACATTGTCTCTTAAACTGTGTTAGTGTTGCTGCACGTTTGATCTGTGTAGGCATCGAATTGAATACATTTATACCCTTGAAAAACAATGAATTTTGTGAAGCACCATGTAAAAAGAAAGGCGTTCTTACTTCATCCGCGTGTCTTGTATTATACCTATGTATGTCACTTCCTCTTTCAATTCGATCACACAAATATCGAGGCAGCAAACCATTAATTACTTTAAAAATGAACACCATAGTTAAATATACAATTCTTTGCTTCACTGACAGCCACTGCAAGGCGTCCAACAAAAATGTTGAAGAAGTGAACCTATTGCATCTCAAAATCAAACGCATTATTTTATTTTGCAAACGCTGTAATCTCGATATTTGTGTTTCACTAGCCAGAAAAAGTATGGAAGGGCAAAAGTCGAGATGAGGGGAGATGATTGATTTATACAAATATATTTTACTAGCAATCGTTAAATCTTTTTTCAATCGGCATAATATTCCGTACTTCTTGGCAATTTTCTTGATGACATTGTCAATATGGGTACCAAATTTTAGTTTGTCATCAATAATCACGCCAAGATATTTAATTTCCCGCACGCGATCAATCGTATCATCATCCATTACAACAGAGACGTCTGCATTTAATCGATTCCGTGAAATTACCATGAACTTGGTTTTACTAATATTTACTTAGAGAACGTAAATCTTCATTCAAGTGTTGGACGGCGTCATCTAAATTCTTAGCTGCAATGAATATAACGGTATCATCAGCAAACAGATTTATGTCACAAAATCGTAAAACTCGCCGCATGTCATTGATGTACATCTTCTTCTTCTTCTATATACATAAAAATGAATTTCTGTCTGTCTGTGCCTTATAGACTCGGAAACTACTGAACCGATCGACGTGAAAATTTGTATGTAGAGGTTTTTGGGACCGGGGAAGGTTCTTAAGATGGTTCGAGACCCCTCCCCGCTTTGGAAAGGGGGGGTCCCATACAAATGAAACACTAATTTCTTCATAACTCGAGATCTAATCAGAAAATAAATCAATTTTAGGCGAAACGAAGTTCGTCGGGTCTGCTAGTAATAAATAAAATGGGCCCTAATACACTTCCCTGTGGCACGCCGAGAGTGTTCTCCACGGGACTCGAAACAAAATCATTAAAGGCAGTCCGTTGAGTTCTGTCAGCCAAATAGCTTTCAGACCATTTGTATGCAGAACCCGAAATTCCAAAGCGCTTGATTGTTTTCAACAACAAGGGCCGAGAAATTGTCTCAAAAGCGCGTTTCAGATCCAAAAACACAGCAACAATCGTATCTTTACGCTCCATTTGTTCTTTCCATTTTGCCAATACCAAATTCAATGCGGTTTCACAAGAATGACCTTCTCGATATCCCGATTGTTCCGGTATCAGCAAGCTATTGGTATTCAAATAAGTTAATAGCTGGTTGGGTCGGTTTGCAATGCAACCACTTCCTCCTCTAGCAATTCTATCACGTCGTTCTCCGAGACTTCAATGTTTGGCTGTTCAGCTACTGTTTTTTCGTATCCAATTACAACTCCGGAATAACTTTTCTTTCCGTTTTTCGATTGCCTATTATTCACCTCTCCGTTCAGATTTTTGTTCCTCAATTGTGGACACGAGTCTTTTCGGTGTCCTTCCGCTTGACACACGAAGCACTTATTCCGCAAATTTGGATAGTATATCCGTGCCGTCCATTTGGATACCTGGAGCGACGGAGGAACTTCCTTTTCCACATCAATATACACACCTCTAACTCCGGTGTGCATATGGTCCAAACCTAAGTCTGGTGGGAATTTCTCCCTGATAATCACCCTTATTCTTGTTTACGTACGAACGCGCTTTCGAACGAAAGCTGATGCGCATTCTCGTTTACGCCAGCAAAATCAAATGGGGAAACGATTCAAACGAACTGCATTCGTTCGAAAGTTTCATTCGTCCGTAAACATGAATAGGAGTGAATACTTTCTACTTTCCCGTATTCTGCAAAACGTTCTTTCAACTCGTCGTCCGGTAATTCTGGTGGCAGATCAAATACTCGAATGTATTGTACGTTGCTGCTTGCCACCACCATCTTCACTTCCACGGAATTCCCACTAGAATACTTAGTGGAACTTGCGGGGCTCCTTGTTCCTGACAAGCGAATTTTTCATAGCATCTAATGAAACGAATTTTACAAACAACGAAATAAGGACTATGATTGGAATCTCGGTACCTGAAATGTTAGGATCCTAAATGAACCAGGACGAGTGAGCCTTCTGGATCGTAAACTGCAGAAGGTTGGAGTGAACGTTGCCGCTATTCAAGAAGTCCGATGGCCGAGTCGTGGAAACCACGACCAACACTGCATTCAAATGTAATATCTACCACAGCGGCGGCGGAAAAGCAGAGCATGGAGTTGGTTTTGTAGTGATGAGCAAGCAGATGATGAAGCGAGTGATGCGGTGGGAACCCATTAGCGAACGAATCTGTGTGTTGAGGATACGGGGCAAAAACTTTAATTACAGTCTATTAAACGTTTACGCACCGACAAATGATGATTCCGACGACGTAAAGGACACTTTTTATGAATGTCTTGATGAGGCCTATGATCGGTAGAGAGGACTTTTTCCGTCCCATAATTGGTGGGGAGAGCCCTCACTCCGCTACCAATGACAACGGCCTACGCCTAGTCAATTTCGCTGCTGTCAGTGGGATGGCCATCAGTAGCACCTACTTTGCACGAAAGAACATCCGAAAACACACCTGAAGACACCCAATTGGTAAAACTTGCAACCGGATAGACTATGTTCTGGTGGATGGGCGCAATTTCTCGGATGTTATCGATGTGCGGACATTCAGAGGTCCGAACATTGACTCTGATCACTACATCGTTGTCAGTAAAATTCGATCACGGTTGTCAACTGTATCGAATGAAAGATCACAGCGAACGATGCGTTACAATATACAGCGATTGTCGGCGGAAGGAGTATCGGCTGAGTACCGCCAGAAGCTTGACGAACGGATAAGTGCAATCAACGTTAGCGACAACATCAACGATCTATGGGAATCGATCCATGGAGCGGTGAGCACAACAGTACGAGAAGTTGTAGGTAAGCATATGCGGTATTTCGAAAAATTTCGTTTCAGGTGGTTCGAAACGAAATTCCGCAGAATTTCGCGGAATTTAAGCATGGCGAAATCTAATTTCTTGATTTCGTTTCGTTTCGTAAAATTACAAAAATTTCGCTAGAAAAAACTAGCTTCCAACGAAATTTAACGGAATTCCACGGAATTTCGAAACAAATTTGAACTAATCCATACTTTATATTATAAAAATTTTTGGCTGCGCCGCTGAACAAAATCGTTAAGTTGTTTTCAAAACTTTAGGTTATACAATTTTTTATATTAACGCTTACTACATAATCCCATTCTTAGTTGACAAATACGTAAGTAGTTTTCTTCTATAAAACGTCTTCAGTGTTTCCATGAGTTAAATTTTGTGATATTTTTTAACTATTTGCACAATATGAATACAGAATCGATTGTGTTGCTGCTGGTCATGGGACGGCAGCTAGTCCGGGAGAACGCGAAATGAAAAAAATCTACCTCGCGTAGCAGAAATTTGTTTAACCAGTGTGCAATCGACCGTTTTGATGCTGATCACGCCAGCTAGTGTGGGAGAATACGTAGTGATAAAACTAATGTCTGCATCGAAGAGCACAAAATTATTTAGTGCAGAATCGATCGTGTTGTAGAAGATTATTAAACGAAGCACATTGATCTTGCGTTGGATTGATTTTAAACACAGTTTTCGTCTTCTTGTTTTCAAAATAATTTCGTTTACAATAAATATTTTGTCGCTTATCAAGGGGTTTCACATGAATTACCTTCTCAACCAATGATTCCTTTTCCGTAGCGCTCAAGGAGATGCAGAGCATTCCTCGGTCGCTTAAAACAATGAGTGTTAAACTAATTTTCCTCTCCTAATCCTAAATTGACTATAAGCACGCGACCAGCATCGTTATTGGTCATGAATTGCAAACTCCGAAGTAAGTGTACAATAAGAATAAATTTTTGTATCACAAAAATATTATTTAATTGGCATATTTGATGTTTCTCGGCCAATCATGATTAGCAACTATGATGTGTACAGTTAATTAAGCTAATAACAAATATACTCTATTACCAATATAGTCCACTCTGGCTGATTTGAAGAGAACAACGCAGTAGCGCCGCGGTGTCACAAAAGGCAAGCAATGTAGTGAAGAGGTATTCCGGGGGGTGCTTAAACGTTCATTTTAATATGCAGTATAACATTTCGGAATAATATGCTAGAAACCATACCATTACCCCATTTTGAATTCTGAGTAAAAAATAAAATTTTGAAAAATGTAATTAAAATTAAAAAAAATTAGTGTAATTTTTGCAATTATCGCACCCCTTGGTTATCGTTTTCAGGCGTTAGTTACCTTTTACGACGCAAGATGGTGTGAATGTTCTGTGTCTTGCCTAATATATGGAGATTTACGAAGTGGACTATATTGTTAATATACTATATTTGCTAATAAGCTCTTCTTTGACTATTTGCACAATATGTGAGGAACATTTTAGATTTGTGGGCATTTCTAGATCTTCGCATTAAATTTGCGAAAAAAAATTCAGAGCGGATTGAAAGATCATTAAAATTGTTGAGAATTTTTTACTTATGATTGCTTTTAGCACATACTGACCATAACAGCTGTTGTCATATGCCAAGGACACACACAATAACTCAGTTTGTCGAGCTGATTGTATATAAGACTATGCTGCCGCTAACCGGTAGTCGGATATGGACGCCCATATACAGATATGCTCGACTTGCGGTTTGCGGCAGTATGGGTCTGTGAAATTCAATCTGAAATACATATCTTTCAGGGTGTCTATTACCTGGAAAAACCTGGAAAACCTGGAATTATCAGGGAATTTTTGACATAATCAGGGAAATTTAAATACCCGGTGATCATGAGTGAAATTCTTTCAAAAGATGAAAAAAATCATTAAAAATGTTTGAATAAATATACCAATCAAATCTATTGAAAATGTAGTGAACGTTGATGGATCTTTGTTCCGCAAAAAAACGTTTTGCCATCTTCAAAAGAATTCCTGGAGAACTTCCGAAGCTATTCTTGATGAAATCTAGGAATTTATTCGGGACATCAATAAGGGATTACTTTGTAATTTGTTTTGAGTATTCCCTCAGAAATTCTTTATAAATGAATATATTAAAAAATACTAAATTAGTTAGGATTTTTCAAAGCAATTCCTGGAGGAACTTCCGAAGGAATTTCGGGATCGGTTTTCCAAGGAATTTTTCAAAGAAATCACTAAAAGAGTGTCTATAAGAATGATTAGCTATTTTCTCAATTATTTCTGGAGGATGAAGACCGAAAAGAATTTCCGGAGGAATTTCAAAACGAATTTCCGGAAGATTTTTCGTATGGTTTCTTTAAGAAATTCCCGAAAGGGAACCTGAAGGGATTTTCAAAAAACCGACTTAATTCACCGAGTGGTGATACTGCTTTTCTCCAAATATACTCTATTGCCAATATAGTCCACTCTGGCTGATTTGAAGAGACAACGCAGTAGCGCCGCGGTGTCACAAAAGGCAAGCAATGTAGTGAAGAGGCATTCCGGGGGGTGCTTAAATGTTCATTTCAATATGCAGTATAACATTTCGGAATAATATGCTAGAAATCATACCATGACCCCATTTTGAATTCTGAGTAAAAAATAAAATTTTGAAAAATGTAATTAAAATTTGATTTTTGCAATTATCGCACTCCTTGGCTATCGTTTTCAGGCGCTAGTTACCTTTTACGACGCAAGATGGTGTGAATGTTCTGTGTCTTGCCTAATATATGGAGATTTACGAAGTGGACTATATTGTTAATATACTCTATTTGCTTTCTCGTATTTCGCCAAGACACCAACCTTATATGGCGCTAATATAGTTCGATTCCATTTTCTTAATAACTTTTAAACGCAATAATCGATCGTTATCAAATTCAATAGTGATCAACAATGCTTTGTCCCCTGTCGAATGCAACTTGTTCGGTTCGGCAACAAAATCGATTAAGAATTACTATATGAAAAAGTGGCTAATGTTTTTCGGTTTTTGTGTGCACACTGCACACACACAGAAATTTGTTCAGTTTAAAGAGCTGAGTCGATTGGTATATAGCATCATGGGTCTTAGAGACTTCCATAGAAAGTTAGATTATGGAGTGAAATGATAGCCTTTCGGTACAACTTTGTTGTGCGAGAAAGGCAAAAAGTGTAAAGTGATTTGTGAAGGGTTTTTGCTAAAGGAATTCTTGAAAGAATAGCCGAAAGAATCCCGAATGGATTTTTCAAAGGAGTTTCTAAAGGTATTCTCGAAGAATTTCTAAAGAATTCTTGAAAGCAAAATTTCCGGAAAAACTCCTCCAGGTGTTTTCTAAAGTTTTCCTCAAGATTTTTCTGAATGAGTTACTCAAAAATCCCAAGGAATTTCAAAAGAATATCCGAAGTATTTTCCGAAGGTTTTTACAGTAAAGCAGTAATAGAACGCTAGTGGCCGTTTGACACTTATAGTACCGGTACCTTGACTGCTAGGTCCAAGCAAACTAGATGTTGGTCACGCGAACAGGTATAAGGACGTTAGGCATGAGTACGTTAGGCATAAAGGATGTTAAGCTTAAAATGCCCCAAAAACAGCCCACGACATTAAGAAGGTATTATGCCTAACGTCATGGACCCAGTAATCTCTTGAAGGAGTTTTTGTAAGAAGTTCTGAAGGATTTCCTGAAGAAATTCCCAAACATAATTCCGGAACATTTCCTTGAGAAGTTTTCTTAACTTTCTTAAAAGAAGAAAAAAGCTAAAATAAAATTCAAAGAAATTTCCGAAAGAATTCTTAATCAAATTTCCAAAGAAATTCCTAAAAAAAATTTTAGAAGAATATCTGAAGAAATCTGCAAAGTATTTTTTAAAGGTATTTCCGAGGGATTTTCACAAGACATTTTTGAACAAACACCTAAAGGAATTTAAATAATCGTAAAGTAATCGCCAAATGCATCTCTAAGGGAATCTCTGGAACAATTCCTTGAGATGTTTTCTAAAGTTTTAGCAAAGAAATTCTGAAATTAAATCCTTAAATCCGGAGAATTTTCCAATGGAACCTATGGAGAAATTTTCAAAGGAATACCTGGAAGAATCTCCTATGTGATTCCTGAAGGAATTTTGATTGAATGGCTGAAGCAATTTCTGGGTGAACTTGCGAAGAAATTCCTGGAGGAATTTCTTAAGTAATTTACAACATTGTTTATGTGAGGCTACCAAAAAATTCTTCAAAAAATATTTTTCGCGACATTTACTTTTTTGATTTGATTATTTTGCTGCTAAAATCTATATATGACACGTTTGTTTTTACCTGGAAATTAATGTAAAACACCTGAATAAGGAATAAGTTTTGGCAGATACGCCCTTTTCAAATGTTGATTTAGTAATATCAAATATATAACTGCGTATACGCCTGGCAGATGTGGATACATAATTAAGTATCCCACTAAATAAAAAATAAATCTAAGTTTTCTTTTTCAAATTTTGACTAAGTCAATACTGTAAAACCACGCTGACAAGACAATATGAAGTAAGCTTCAGCATAATTACATAATTCTTAGGTGAACTAAGGTTTTAAACGAAATTTGAATCCGTATATGAAAAATCCCACAATTTCTTTATTTTTATATACTTACTGATATAAAACTGATATAAAATAGATCAGATTCGGGAGCACACGCTCCACGATGAATTCCTTTGAAAGCGGCACAAATGCTGGGATATTTCCTTATCGTCAATTGTATATGTGGCGATAATGTGTCGATTTATCAGATTTTTTTTTGTCTTTATTAGCGATACTTTCAGCCCTGGGCTGGCTCGTCTCGACCTATCATAAATTGCCTTTTCAGTTATTATAACTCTTTTGGTCGCAAAACAGTTATTCGACTTCGGAAAAGTACATAATGTAAAACCAATTCAATAAAAATTCCGCGGAAAAAAAAATCAAAATTTCGTTTCGTTTCGAAAAATTTCGAATTAAATGAACCTCGATTTCGTATCGTTTCGAATTCTCGAAAGAAATCTATATTTCGTTTCGTTTCGATCCGAATCAACATAGACATTTTAAATTTCGTTTCGTTTCGTTTCGTTAGGAAAAAGTGTGTTATCGCATACCCTTAGTTGTAGGCACTGCACAGAAGCGACCCAGGACGGGTTGGTTCGATGTGGAGTGTCAGAGCCGGATGTTGGTGTCGGGTACCCGATCGAATAGAGATCGATGCAAGGAACCAAGAGCAGCTGGAAAGCGAACCCATCGCAGGAAGAAGAAAGAGTATGAAGAACTAGTTATTAGCGAAGCGCAGAAAAAAATGGAGCAGAATGATATGCGGAGGCAGTGAGCAGCTTTATGAAGTTCTGCACCATATTATGTCGAAAATATGGGAAAACGAGGAATTGCCTGTTAGCTGGTTGAACGGCCTCATTTGCCCTCTCTTTAAGAAAGGGCACAGACAAAACTATGTCCCGTATTCTATTTATCAGATTGAGAGCGCTTGAAGAGTCCTTCGTCGGTGATTCCCAAGCAGGTTCTCGTGAGAGCCGATCAACGATGGATGATATGTTTACTCTGAGACAAATCCTTGCTAAATTCAGGGTGTATCCTACCATTACATTCTTTTCTACTCTTGGATCCAGTTTTTCACGCTTTTGTTTTTGCACCCAGGTGAAAGCAGTTGAACCGAAAACACGCATCCTATCTACGCTCGGCTTTCTTTTGTACCACATTTCATATGGGGTCTTTCTTTCTTCCAGAGCACCTGTTGGACTTCGATTCATAATGTAGGCAGCAGTGAGGACAGCTTCACCCCACATACTCTTCGGCAAACCAGAATCTTGCAGAATGGATCGAGACTTGTCTAACAGAGTGCGATTTAGGCGCTCCGCCACACCATTCTGCGGATACATTCCGTGCGGCAAAACTTCTTGAACAATTTTCCAATATACTCCCCGCCATTGTTGCACCGGAGTCTCGACACCCGTGTGCCGAAGAAGATGCTACCTACTTTTCCTGCGCCTCAACCTTCGATTCGAGCAAATAGACCATCGTAAAATGGCTATAGCCGTCCATGAATGACACATAATAGCGCTTACCGTTCCACGTTGTATGGATAAACGGCCAACACATGTCAGAGTGGATGAGCTCCAATGGTCTAGATGAACGTTTATCCACTGCGTTGTTGAACGGTTGTCTCGTTTGTCTACTTGCCAAGCAAATTTACACAAACATCTATAAGGCCAATATTGAATTTTTGATTGCGTTTCGATCATCTTGTGCTTCCATAGGTTCTTCAGGTTCGTCTCTCCCAGGTGGCCATACTGTCGATGCCACAATTCAAAGCTTTCATTCTTCTTGTCATTGTGCTTGCTAAATTCTTGCTGTCATGGTAACACACATCCAAAGCATAGAGTTGGGAGAACCATCCATCGTTCACACCGCGAAAATCGGAAGACTGCGGTGGGCCGGGCACGTAGCCAGAATGTCGGATAGTAATCCGGTGAAAATGGTTCTTCACAACGATCCGACGGGCACAAGAAGGCGAGTTGCGCAGCGAGCAAGGTGGATCGATCAGGTGGGGGACGATTTGCGGACCCTCCGTAGACTGCATAGGTGGCGACGTGCGACGTGCTTTTATGTACTGCACAGGCCACTCCGGCCTTCGTCTGAGCAAATAAATAAATAAAGCTTTATTTCCCATTACATTGCTCCTGCGTCACGCTAAATAAAAATGTGTTCCAGTTTGGGTTATGGTTATACTGGGCATGCATTTATGATTCTCCAGCAAAAGAATTTCGGAAGTAATAAATATAGTTCCATATTTCGTAAAGTTTTATTTATCGAATTCCATACAGCATAATATCCACAGGTTTACTCCATACAACTATTTCCCCAAACCCATCCCCATTAGTGCATCGTCGCTTCAACTCAATCACCGGCTTGCTTTCCTTCTACTTGGACTTATGACAAATGCAATTGAGTGAGTACTGAATGTGACTTGTGTGAGTGAGTTTACTTTGATCTGTTTTGGTTTCTGAAAAGTAATTGTTCTGTCTGTTTTACCACCGTTCAAAATGTATGCAAGTATTGTATATTTTACATATCACATCCAATATGTTTTTTTTTCTTTCCGGTACAGGGATACTAAACACTCATCTTAAACAACTAAATCTATGAGGCGCGTGTTTTCCGTATTCTTGACGTTTAAATATTCTATTTCAAGTAATCTCTGGCCGGTATGTTACAGGATAGACAAATTTACACCGGTTTTGTGTGATAACAGCGTTAGGATGATTTTTTTTCTCCGATTCGTAGACTATTTACATTTCAGACGCAGTGTGAGATATGAACCGATTTTGTTGGCTGAGATCCTACCACGATGAGCTGAATTCCGACGATCAAAACTATGGTGCAGTTACAAAAGCTATCATTTGATGCCTTTTCGTAGAAATTTTTCTAATTGTGATGGTACATACACGTTTACGGGCACATGACACAGGGAGCATCGGTGATTAGGAAGAGGGAAAATTTCGAATCAGGGACTGTTGCCAATTGGAGAGACCATTGAGAATCTCGTTTTTTGAGTACTGCCAATTTATTTTCACTTCTTAGGATTTTTTGAAAATTCTTATCGTGTTCATCGCTTTCTACAGCTCACTATACATAAATTTTTTTTTGAAAGTCTGACCTTTTTATTGTAATTTCAATATTAGAAATAATTCTTCTGTTTGTTTCCGGTATACATGTCATGTTAAATTCTCATTTAGTCATGTTTTGTGTTTTGGGCAAAACGAAACTTTGAAAATATTTCTGTTCCATAAATTTCTTATATAATTTCAACTAAAACTATGGCACGTTCAGCTGACGTAGATGAAGATTTTTTGGCACCTTTCTTGAGTCCGAAACTTTGTTTACTGAGTAATTTTCAACTGTTTGAACAAAGAAGATGTGGAAAAGTTAGAAAACGTAAATCGATCAATATCATACAACTATTACTATATTTTCGCTCATTATAAAATGTATTAGCATCATCTGTTTTTATAACTCTTATACTTAATTTCATAGGAACTTTGGTTGCATCATTTCTAACTCAATTGAAAACTAGTAGAAAGTACATTCTTAGTACGTTTACGCTGCCTAATTGAACTAATAAAGTGATGAATATTTCGTTTTCTTAAAATAAATAGCAACTTTTATTTCTCAATCAATAAATTCCACTAAATCTCTCGAATAGTTTAAATAAAAATAAAATATTCAAACAAATGGCACGTGTTTGCAATGAAAATAAGATGAATCACTTCAAAACCGAAACAGTGAAAAACAAATCCTTCTTATGAGCTTTCCATTTTGAAATTTTTCGACATCATTCGTACCGTGTTTTTCAGGGCTTGCCGTTTGTTGCAGAACCAGATCCGAATCACCTCCCGCTCGTAGCCTAGCTGGTGCGCCAAACCAGTGATTTCCGTTCCTGGAAAAGAAGATATAATTAGTTTAGCGCTCTATTTTTTTAGTGTAAATATAAGAAATCGGGTTTTTGGGTATGGAAAAATCAGATTTTTTTATTATTCATTTTATTTATTAGTTTTTAGACCCTTTTTAGGCTTCGAAGTCGGTTTTCGCCGAGCTAGTTACATGTCATAATTTTTCATGGATTAGATTTGATTGCTGGATTTCTCATGTAGGTAGGGGAACGGTTCGGCACTTCATCCTATAGCTCCTATTTCCATCCCATCAAAAACAAAGCAATGAAAAGGAATTTGGTTTGTTTTTTATTTTTGTGATTTTTTTCACCAGTGAGCACGCGTGTTAGCAAAAAGAAGCGACGAGAATGGTGATGTATTTCTTTATTTTGCGATGAGATGAATATATGTTCAGTGAGTTCTCCTATATTCTTCGAAAATATTATACAGGGTGTTCAATAAGTTCGAATACACTTTCAAAAAATGTTCAAAAATTGAGATTAAATTATTTCTTATCCCTGTTCCATTTCATTGAAAGTATTGTTTATAAGGAACGTTTGTAATATTTCTTTTGGAACAACCTCTATTTTGTACTTCTTCACGAGCTTCAAACGTTTCTAAAATCCATCGCAAGCGGCACGCACGGTCTGCATGGGCATTTCGTTCCAGATTTTGAGAATTACGTCTTGAACTGGTCCAAGTTCTTCTTCTTCTTCTTATTGGCATTACATCCCCACACTGGGACAGAGCCGCCTCGCAGCTTAGTGTTCATTAAGCACTTCCACAGTTATTAACTGCGAGGTTTCTAAGCCAAGTTACCATTTTTGCATTCGTATATCATGAGGCTAACACGATGATACTTTTATGCCCAGGGAAGTCGAGACAATTTCCAATCCGAAAATTGCCAAGACCGGCACCGGGAATCGAACCCAGCCACCCTCAGCATGGTCTTGCTTTGTAGCCGCGCGTCTTACCGCACGGCTAAGGAGGGCCCCTGGTCCACTGGTCCAAGTGACTGACCTCGTATTCGTACAGCTTTAACATAATAAAGGACCAAACAAGAAAGTTGAGAAGGTTCGAATCCGGGAAGCTGGGAGGTCGCAAAGTTTTGTCCAAAAAGTCGATTAAATTGTCCCCATATAAGGCTTAAATCGCATTTTTCGTGTATAAAGGATTATCGTCCTATTGGAACATGTAGTACTGATCTCCGTCTTATCACCGGGCCACTGGGGGCATTAATCGTCCCCAAAACCTGAGTTTTGTAGTACGCCGCAATGATTTCGACCTTCAAAAACGGCTGTTTACGATGCCTCAATCCATTTTCAACGCGCGTAATAAACGAACAACAAAAGACAGAATCTCAACACCACACACATCCGTTAGCGTATGTATACCGCTAACGCTGACACCAATACTAATACAGACTATGTACATTGGGCTTACAAACACAATGATCAAACATTCGTATTCGAACTTATTGAACACCCTGTAGGGCACTGCACCAAGGGCCTCATACGCCTGTCACTGGCGAACAAAGCTCGTGTACTCTGCATCGAAGATTAGAACCGGTGTTAGGGCGCAATCGTTAAGGTGAAGGTGGGTTGAGTACCAAAACAAAGCTTTGATAGTATTGGTACAATAAAAACTTTCATATACTGTAGTAGTATTGGTGTCGTATTTATAAAAAAACAAAGAATATTAGTAGGGTGGTTCAAAAAACGACCCAGCACCACCAAGCTCACTCGATTCCGTCCCATGCTCTGAGTGTCCTCAAAAAACCGATTTGAACAAAAACTGGTTGAGCGCAAGCCGGTTCAAGTTTGTATAAAAACTAGTATGGGAAACTAAACCTTTTATTACACTGGCTACGGCGCCTCCCCTCCAAACGCTGGCGAAAAGAGAACTCACATAGCTGAAAGCAACATTCCAGTGACTTCAGTGAACGAAAACCGCATCGCAGGAAAGATCCATTGATTACGTAACGCAAATATAGCATTTTATACTCCACTCACCCTTATGTCACACTTTTTGTATGAAGTATCTGCCCCTGGTACGATAGTGTAGACTAGACTAGACTAGAGGTATCTGCCCCTGGTACGATAGATATCACAGACAAATTCTGGGTATTTTGTTGAATTGCACGTTTCACTGATGCCTTCTGAGAAGCCTAATTATCATGCGAAAGAATCGCAACCTCGATTAAAATCGACTCCCAACTATTGGAACGACCATTCAATATGGATTGTCTATGGAGTTGAAGCTCTTTAATATTTCATCCAGTCATATGGTCGCCATTGCCCAATGACGGAGTGCCAGAATCAGAATAATGTTAAATTCAACCTCGCCATATCAACTGTCATACAAACCTGAAACGACCTTCGCACGGTAAGCCTCTATTCAAACCAGCCCAAACCATTGGATGACACCCAAATTATAAATCATAATCAACTGAGCGTGGCGAAGCAAAATTATTTTTTGAACCACCCTACTTATTAGTTTGCTGCTGCCGGTGCCGGTGCACCGCGGTGCGGTGTTTACATTCGCTCCGCGATCAGTTTTTAGTCGTTTTTTTCGGGCAAAACTAGCAGTTTATACTAAGTTTTCGGTTCAAATAAGTGACTGATTTCAAAAAGTGGTGTTTAATTTGCATTCTATCAACATTTCGGGCTGCTCATGTGCGGAGCAGTGAGTAAAAACTTGATTTTTCCAAAGCCCTTTAAGAAGAAGTGAAGTGCAGTGATGAACCCACCAAATCGCGAACGGCTATTAAATTGGCACGAAACTGCTGATTTATGCTACAATTCGAGCCGGAATACATAGGATTCATTGAAGAAACATGTTCATTATCACGGGAAGTAAGAAAATATGCTGTGAACAGGTTAGTAATTTGAATATTAAACTTTTGTTCGAAGCTGTTCGATGAATTGGAATGTTGGTGGGAGAGGAGTGCGGGAGGTGTGGGGTTGGCCCGTGGAAGGTCCGGTGCCATATTGGCTGCCATCGTGGTACTCTTCCAACTATGTCCTTAATGTGAACATTTTTATATTCGGTTGATTACTGCAAATAAATTCTTTTTTGAGTCCCTATTATCAAGCAGGTATGCCAAGCATATCACATCGTTATATTGCTGCATGATTGAGTGTTTAATTTTGATAAAATATCAAAAACAAAAGTGTTCATAAAAAATGCCTCGCCATAACAAAAAGGTGGTAGAGAATTAACTCTGTTGTTTACAGTTTAGAACCAAATCCAGATGTCGCACATGTTGGGGTAGGGATTCAGTGCTCCACCTTCTCTCCCTGCACTGCACGGACTGCTTTGTCTCTTTCTCGCTGCAAAGAAATTAGAAAACAACAAGGCCAGTAAACGTCAAAATTTATGAGAAACGAAAGAGAAAGAGATGTTTCCGTGCAGTGCCATATTGCGTTAAAGAAGCCCAAATTTTGCGTAATTTGTTCAGAAGTGGTTACTTGAAATTTTGATTTCATGAAGATTTCGCTGGAGTCAACATGGTGCGAGTCTCGTTAACAAATGAAACCATAGCATATTTTCGACGCTCTTACAATATTTGTATCCTAATTCAAGACAAAATTTTCAAAACGACTTATCTGCTTTTGTAAACACCCAACCGGCGGTTGTTAGATTTTCTAACAATTTTGTATAAGAATCTAACAAAACCTGTATAAGAACTGGGCATATGCGAAATTGTTAGATTCTTATGCAAAAATGTAAGAATTGCAAGCTTTTCTTCAATATTTGTATAAGAATCTAACAATTTCGCATATGCCCAGCTCTTTTATAGGTTTTGGTAGACTCTTATACAGAATTGTTAGAAAATCTAACAACCGCCGGTTGGGTGAACAAAGATTCAACCAACACTCAGCGAACTGGACTAGCGAAATTCATAACTGGCGCCTTATGAAGCTTCGACTGAATATTCCACCAACAGTGCTTTTATACGCAGTTACCTTCCCAAGTCTTCAACCGTCGATGGGCATGTGGTCTACATACAGGCGTCCTGATCCCGACGTCCGTGGTTCGAGCCCAGTCTTGCTGCACTATACTTTTTTTTAATGTAAATCATCATTCATAAGGCAACATATTGAAATTCATACCGATTCCTTGTGGCAAATTTTCATAAGGCGTTTGATTGGAAATCATGCGTCCAATTTCCTCAGTGACCACCATCAATAGGTAGGGGAAGGATTCCACTACCTGTTGATGGTGTTGGTTTGCGTGGGAGAGCTATCAGATTCGTCAAATCGTCGTTCGAATCTTTGTTTACAAAAGCAGATAAGTCGTTTTGAAAATTTTGTCTTGAATTAACAAGCAGCGTCCAACCAAGTCCGTCCTAATTTTCAAGGAGCATATTAGCACACTAGAAAATTGGTTTTGTAGGGGAAGACACTCCAAACGCACAGGTAGGAAAAACCAGAATTTCCTGCATTTGCATGAAACATCTTGACAAAACATTCCACAATGTACTTCGCGTCTCCACGCGTTGTAGCAGCATAAAGTCTCACCTAATCATAGGGTCTGTTCACAAATTACGTAACGCAAAAATCCTAGTTTTTGACCCCCTCCCTCCTCCTCGTTACAAAGAGTAACATATTTGGTACCCCTCCCTCCCCCATGTAACACGTAACTGTGAAACAAATTTTCCTTCCCTGAAGCATGTAGGTTTTGGTATTTTTTTTACATAGTTAGAATAGCGAACGGCGTATGGTCAAAAATCAAGGAAATCAAATACATTTTTATTCGCGTTATGCGTAACATTTTGTAGTACCCACCTCCTCCCCACCTTTTAGTGTAACAAAGTATAACGCAAGTTGGACCTCCCCCTCCCCCCTGAAGCGTTACGTAATTTGTGAACAGATCCATACACGACGGGACCGCTTCTATCGCTTGGCGTCTGTGATTCTGTCGCGGTTGGTATGGAAAGTGAAATGGAATATTGCTGAAAGATCCAAACGCGGCGACTAGTTGTCGACATCGCGGCAATGAAATCGCTTACGTCTGGGGGAACCTTAAGAACGTTAAAGGTGCTGTTGCATTTGTGATAAACTTGATTCAACCATAGTAGCCCGGATTTTACGTAGAAGGTTTGGTCGATACCTTTAAGAGCAATGCTCAAGGAATCCAAATTTAAATCCACTCGCGTTTTCAATACAGAAGCAATGCACAATTCTCGCTTAACTTTTCAAAAGGACCTAAGTAACATTTTTTTCATGAATTAATTTGAGTACTGCAATCAAAAGCTTATATGTTTTTCTGTTGATTGCGCTATTCAAATTAAATCATGAAAAAAATGTTACTTAGGTCCTTTTAAAAAGTTATGCGAGAATTGTCATTTTCATAATTTCAGCTTTGCTACATCGCAGCATGCGTGGAATCATAAAAAATACAGTTGCGCATTGTTTCCGTATTGATAGGAGTGATCTTGAAAACGCGAGTGCATTTAGTTTTGGATTCCGTGAAGATTGTCTTTAATGTCGAACTTATTGTTTGATTTGCTTATTCTCAAGTATGAAATTTGGGCTACAGTGATGAAAAACATGTTTATCTGGCGCATAAAGTACCGTCTAGAACAAAACTTGTTAATCACATGATTTGAAACGCTATTAGCGATCTAATAGCAAGATTAGCGGGCGCGAGTATTAGCTGTTTGACAGCGCAGTATCATTACTTGACACTTTACCGGTTACTAAACGCGCTGCTATAACAGTAGCGCAACTGACAGGTGACCAAATTTGGTAGCGCGGTAAGAGTGCTGCTATTTTATCAACTGTCAAACATCACCGGTACGGAATAGAGTAACCAAATTGAGAGCCGAAAATAGTGACCGATACGGAAACGAGTGACGAAACTAAAATGAAAGCACTGCGCGGGTGATTAAAATGCTCGCGACCGATAATGATGCTCTACTGTTCATACTAATTGCTTAATATCCGTGTAGTGCGTTATTCTCTTAGAGCCGCCAGCTAAAAAACGTTTTCTGGCATTCCAGTACGAACTAACGTAGTGTCGATTGATTGTGTTTTTCGCGATCGAAAGCGTAAGATTGCCAATCTGGAGATGGCGATGTTTACCGAGGTTTACGGATAAGAAACATTCTCGACTTCCTGGGCATAGTGTATCAATTGTACATGCCACACAAAATACATGTACATGCGTACATGTACTCATGCGTTATGGCGGGCATAGAAAAGCTTTCAAATAATAACTGAGGAAATCTCGCTTAATTTTTCTAAAGGACCTAAGTAACATTTTTTTCATGAAATAATTTGAGTACTGCAATTAAAAGCTTTCATGTTGTTCTGTTCATTGCGCTATTCAAATTAATTCATGAAAAAATGTTACTTAAGTCCTTTTTAAAAGCGAGAAATGCTTATAGGGGAAGATCCATAAAGTGCGTCACGCGAAATTTGGCGATTTTCAACCCCCCCTCTCCCCTTCGTCACACTTTTTGTATTGAACCTCTAAAAATTTTGTATGAGTCGTCACGCTGCTCGAAACCCCCCTCCTCCCTAGGAGCGTGACGTACTTTGTGGATGGCCCCTAGAATACTAGGTTGAAAAGCAGGCCAATTCCAGTTGGAATGTAGAGCCATATAAGAAGAGAAGGAGAAGCGAGACAAAAAGCATCGGTGCAATTGTTAGCAGCAAATCCTTCCCGCCCTTCTGCTGCAATGGGTAGCAAAGGAAACCACCTGAAGACTGAAGCTGAAGACCAGCAACCGAGTGGCTCCAAGCGGCCGCGACATGATGATGCCGACCCGTCGAAGGTAAACGCTAGGCTACTAGCAAACAACAAGTATGCTATCTTGCCGGACAAGCAGTCTCCGACCCCCCTCTTCCCCTCATCGAAGGATGTCGCCTCGCATCGCACTGAGCAGATGACAGATTCAGCCTCTGCTCAAGCTGTACAGCGTGTACAGTCCGTAAGTAGGGGAACTGTTCCATTTTCCATCTCACTGAACATATATTTATCTCATCGCAAAACAAAGAAATACAGCTCTAATCTTGTCGCTTCTTTTTGCTAACACGCGTGCTTACTGCTGAAAAAAATCACAAAAAGAGAAACAAACCAAATTCCTTTTCATTGCTTTGTTTTTGATGGGATGGAAATAGGAGCTGTGAGATGAAGTGCCGAACCGTTCCCCTACTTGTTGACCCAAAAGTGTAAGTTTTACTCTCACAATGTTTCCTTCCCGGAACGAAGCCTCTGAATGTTGTTATTCGTGGTTTCCGGAATATACTCCGGACTCCGCAGCCATCAAGCGAGCCGATGGAATCAACCACCGTGATGTGCTGTATCTGGCGCATTTGGAGAAGGACTCCTTTACAATGGCGGACCTTCAGAAAGTAAGGGCACTCATCCACAATCACAGAGCTCACCCTGAACCTATTCCGTCGGCTGTGAAGCTTACGAACAAAGGAACAGCATATCGACGTTGCCATCTCGGATGTCATGACCTTTCTGGCTAAATATGGGCCCTGAAGGCTCCGTCAAGATCCTTAATTGGAACACTAGTTTTATCCAGAACAAAAACATTGAACTGACCGTTTTTATCAACCAATGAGATATTTACACCGCAACCGTCACCGAGACACATCTTAAGCCTGTACCTCAAGCCTGAAGTGAACGTTTACCTTCCCGACATTCGCCTTGTGAGACTCAATCGGTCTGTTCCCGGGAAAGAGTGGTTATCACATTGCGACGAAACATCGATTGCCGTCTGTTGCCAAGATTTCAGCTTTAAATAATTAAAGTCATAGGAGTCGAGGTTTCCACCGTCGTCCCAATCCAATATGGCAATATGTACTATACCCAAAACAAGCCAATATGCGGGATGGATCTATGGCCCTGATGCAAGACATCATCAAATTAACCCGGCGGTGTGGTCGGTATATCATCACCGGTAACATCAACGCGAAGCATCAAGCCTGGGGAAATAGCAGGCTAAACCAAAATGGCGCCATTCTTCAAAGAGATCTGGAGGAAGGGCACTACGCTATCTTGAGCCCAGGTGCTTGCACTCAGTCGATCCAATATCCATGCGATTCTGGACATTTTTTATCACCAACATGGACAACAACACTTTTCAACCGGTGCACAGTGTTACTTACTTTGCCGATTTCATGCGCTTTTTTAATAGCATCGTTTCTGTTAATTTTTTCGCTGTAGTTTGTTTGGAGAAGATGTTAGATACGAAAAAAGCCTTTTTTTGAGAAAATCTGAAAAAGGATCAATTCACCTAAAAACCAGATATGAGTCTAGTGTCATCAGGAAAGCCACTTTGTCAAAGACACCCCATATCTATGACTTATATAGTACGAGATATGTGACATTTTCTGTGCAAGGTCCCTGAAATCAGTTTTTTAAGCATAATTTTTTTTTTCTATTTTTCAGGCATTTTTACCATCTTCTACAAAGTTTTTTTGGCTAACAATAATTCACGTTTTTGTAGAACATTGCGAAGCTCTATCTCGCCATTTTGCGCTGGAACAAGTTACACGAATCTAAAACACACCTAGAAAAAAAAACACATTTTCTCAAATAACTTTTCAGTTTTAAGATAGAGCTTCACAATGTTCCACAAAGACGTGTATATTTGTTAGCCAAACAACTTTGTAGAAGATGGTAAAAATGCCTGAAACATAGAAAAAAGTTTTGCTTAAAAAACTGATTTCAGGGACTTTCTACAAAAAATGTCACATATCTCGTACTATATAAGTCATAGATATGGGGTGCCTTTGGCAAAGTGGATTGAAATACCATCCGCTACATTTTTCCTGAAGACTCTAGGCTCGTATCTGGTTTCGATGGTTAAGCAAAATTTTTATCTCACTTTTAGGTGGATTAATCATTTTACAGATTTTATAAAAAAAGGCCTTTTTCGTATCTAGTGTCTTCTCTAAACAAACTACAGCGAAAAAATCAACAGAAACGATGCGCACAAGATCGGCAAAAAGCAACACTGTGCGGTGGTGTACAAAGAGCTCAGCTCTGACCACTTGGCAACTCGGTAAGTCGACATAATCTCACCCGACGCAACTACCATCGTGCCAACTGGAATCGGTTGCAGCAGTACGTGGATGACAACGTAAACTATGAGGCACTATTGAGACGCCTTAGGACATTGATCGGCAACTACATTCCATCGAGGAGGCGATCTCACGGGCGCGGAATCAACACTTATCAGTGGTCCTAACCATTGACACTCTCACCAAAGTTTTGATTCGTCTGCGGAATGTTAAACGAATTCCAACGCACCAATCTGCCTTCTTTGACCTCAGACTGCAATCGCTTGACCACAATTTTCAAGGCCAGAATGGTGGGACAAAGAAAAAATGATTTTTTCTAAGATGCATAGTTAACAATCATTGCACTTTCGCATGTATTTCGAATGATTTATGGACTTACATCGCATATTTCAAATATTTCAACCCGTCACCCATTTAGTTTTGAAACATGAAACGTATCGATGTTGCATCTATAGAGTTACCTTAGTAAACGCGTAATAAGTCAAATTCGCTGAAATTTTGAATGGCTGATGGTTTGATGGTTGAAATTATTGGCCGAATGGCTCTATGGATTGCTTTATACCACCTGCCGAGAAGGCTACTGATATAGGCCGGTACTTCATAACCTCCCACAATCTTTGACGCAGCATTATCAGTCAGTAAGAAGCTACTGTCGGACAACATACAAACAATCTTGATCAACTTCCCAGCGACTTCTCGGAGGAGTTGGCAATAACAGCTGACGAATTGTCAAACTAGGTCAAAGCCTCTAAAAGTTTGAAGGCACCAGGTTTGGACAACATCTTCAACATCTTCAACTCAAGCACATGAACAAACCGTTTCTCAACCATCTTATCATGATTTTCAATCAGTACCTCCGGATTAGCTATACTGCCTCTCCGCCTGGAAGTTTTCCATAGTAATCCCAATCAAAACTCTCCAAACTCCTCAAAAGCCTTCTCTCTGCGTTATTTAAGCTTTTTTTAAAACGATTTACAGCCGGCTATTCGAAGCTGTCGAACAAAATAACATCTTGCTTGAGGATCAGTTACAGGTTTTCTGATCTGAGTCAATAACATCCTCAGTCGAAAAAAGTATGTGGCCAAAGCATCCGCCATGGCCCTGCAAGACGTCGAAAAATCCTTCGATAATAGATATCCTATTTCCTCCTGCTCAACCTTTCTTGGTATCTTGCACAGAGTGTTACCATCGGTTTAGGGAGGGCTCATTGAAATAAGAGTATCAATAACTGACCTCTTCAACTTCAACGATCACAACCACTCTCCTACAACCATGGCCCGTGAGATTTTATCAATCTCGCATTTTATTCAAAACATTCAGTGAAGAGGTTTCACACTTGTACTCTGAGATTTCATTCATATTACAGTCTCATAGACTTGACCACTGGCTCCGGGTTCCCCAAAAAGAACATTATTTCTTAAAGAGTACTTCATCCCTAAGAGTAGTGTCAAAATTCAACGAGAAATCTTTCCTCAGAGTACCAAGTATCCTTTCCTCTCAGGAAAACTTTGTGGTCCGTTTTTTTCCGACAGCAAACATCATTTTGAATATCTACCATTGGCCAAGCCATCGCTCCGAAATAAATTTTCCAATTGATCCTCGTCGCCAAAATGTAGGAGAGAAAACACGTCTTGATCGCTTGGTAGTTTGGATAATAATGATTAGTTTATTGACAATCATATTTAGTCATAGATCTTCATATAGCAATGGCTACTGGGATCCTACATTCTGGCATGATAGTATGGTGTACAAGCTTCACAGATACAATCTTTAAAAGCAATCCAGCATCTTAATTAATTTCATTAAAAAATATCTGTCGATGAGGACATTCCTGGTCTGCAGCGGCGGAGCTACATCTGCTGCGCACCGCATCAGCGCAGGCGTTCCCCAGATCAACGAGGCCGATAAAATACTTCACCACTAGGAGATTTGCATTAACGCGGCTATGACACCAGACCATCATCTTTCCCCACGACTTGTTCCGGCTAAAGATTGCAAAATCATCCTAAACTGTACACCGGTGGAATAGTCCGATACGGCTGTTCTTCTGTTAACATTTCATTGGTGGAAACACTGGCAAATTTGTCAGCGACCAGTCTACTGATACTCTAAGAATTAGACACCGATAATTATAATCTGTTGAGCGCCATGCGCGGCTGTAGATGAGATTCATGGCTTTGTTCCAAACCTTTTTTAGGATGTGACTTCAGCTTCCTTCGTAGTCCAGGCTGATACTGTGAGAAGCAAATTTTGGCAGACCGCTTGTATGAATGTATGAATGATTTATGAGTAGTGCCGTTTCAGTGACTTTCTCAAGACTACTGTTTTATATAACTACAGTCGTCGAAGACAACTAGTTTGCAACATGTGCGTGATGAGGACTATACGTCACTGTTTTGGGAACGTGTCTGTCAAGATACAGGATACACGATACAGGCAATTAACTTTGATTGTACTGATCAACCTATCGACGGGCTCTTTAAAATTTTTCTCAACTACTAAAACAAGAGCTAAACATATGAAAATTTAAATATCACCGGGCACTGTTAAAAATCAGTAGGGGAAGGAGGGGCAATATGCCCTAGCTAAGCATAGACTGCTTCTATGCCTTAACTATAACGATTTTCATGGGTGTTTCTACCTCACGCAACAGTTAAATAATATAGCTAGTTGATGCCTTTCAAAAATTGTCAAAAATCTCAATCATATTGATAATATTCACATTTCAAAAAAGTGGTAATATTCAGTTGCCGGAAAACTCATGAGGCAAAACGCCTTTCAGCTGGCAGCTCCTAGGGAACAAAGCACCATGCGTCGGCGAATCAGCATTCTGGTATGGATAGTACGTGGAGACGCAAGTAGGGGAAGAGGACCCAAAACGCCCCCCCCCCCCCAGGCAAAACGCCTTTTGTGGTTTCCCTCATATTTACCGTCATTAAGATGACCGTAACAAAACTAGATCTGAAATTAGGTTAGGTTATGTAGGTTAGGCGAAAAAAGTTTCAAAATAGTGCATGGGAAGGTCGAAAAAACCGAAAATTTCCACGTTTTGAAGAAACATCTAACATTTTGACGAGGCAAAACGCCCTAGTGGCAATAACCTACAATGTACTTGCGTCTCCACGTACTATCCATAGGGGCCGTACACTAATTACGTAAGCACTTATGGGGGGAGGGGGGGTCGGCCATTTTCTTACGCTGCATATAAATAAAAATTTATTTGTATGGGAAAAATCTTACATGGGGGGAGGGGGGGTTGAAAAACCCAGAAAAACTGCTTACGTAATTAGTGTACGGCCCCATACCAGAATGCTGATTCGCCGACGCATGGTGCTTTGTTCCCTAGGAGCTGCCAGCTAAAAGGCGTTTTGCCTCATTAGTTTTCCGGCAACCGAATATAACCACTTTTTTGAAACGTGAATATTATCAATATGATTGAGATTTTTGACAATTTTTGAAAGGCATCAACTAGCTATATTATTTAACTGTTGCGTGAGGTAGAAACACCCATGAAAATCGTTATAGTTAAGGCATAGAAGCAGTCTATGCTTAGCTAGGGCATATTGCCCCTCCTTCCCCTACATTGTAGGTTGACATTCTCAGAATTTCAACTCGAAATTTTTCGAAATTCTGAAATTTCTTCGATTTTCTACAAATTTGAACCGGAATGAAGAATTATAGGTCAGATGCGTGACAGATTTTAAGCACTGGCGTGCCAAGTGTCGGTGGCGGTGGCGCACATCTCTAGGAGGAATTAAATTCAACAGAAAATAAATTAATTGGCTTCGAGATTTGGTTTCAAGAGCTATGGACAGATGATTAAATATGATTTTGTTTTGAATTGATATTTGTTTTGTTGGATTTTGTTCGGTTTGATTTTGTTATGTGAATTTTACTGTAATGTTTACAATGGATTTGAATAGCTAAATTGCTGAAGACGTGGTTGATTTCCATATTTTTTCAATCACATATGATGTTTTGTAATATTTGAAAAAGTCTACGTAGACTTCAAGGGGGTGGGGAGGGGTTTCGGAAAAATCTACGAAAGTCTACAAGGGGGGAGGGGGGTTTGAAATTGTGAAATTTCGGTCTACCTGGTTTGTGGACAGCCCCTTATCGAGTGGCCATAGCCGACAGCAGTGAAAATTCCACGCAATGTTCAGACTATGCTTTGGTAGCTGTTGTTGATATTGAAGGCGCATTGCGGATTGAAAATCGATTCTTTGCAAAATCAACACTTTATAAAGTTTTTTTTTCTCGGAGCTTAAGGAAAGTGACGCATCCTTAGCGGGCTTGGTAGTCATATGGCTACTGCTTCTGCCTCATACGCAGGAGGTCTTGGGTTCAATCCCAGGTCCGTTCCATTCTCCTACTTTGTATCTTTCTCTTTGTTTCTCATGTTCTAGCAAACGCTTAAACTGGAAATGGACTTCCATACCGTTTCCATTACTATTCCTATACCTTCAATTTGAGTATTCTAACAGTAATCTGATAGAATTGGAAATGTACTTATAGAGCTCGTTTCCTACATCCAATTAGAAATTCCATCAGTTATCTTCTCCCATCTATCACATTGGCAGCAGAGTCTCTTAATTCTCGTGTATACATGAATGAGACAGTGTGCCATGAGCTACAAAAGCTCACGTAGCACCGATTCAGTGCGACGAGAGAAGCTAGCGCGCGCATGAAATAACTAAGTGAGCGTGTCTCAATGTACGTCTCATGAGACTCATCTCATGCGCTAGAAATGCATAGCTGGCGTTACTTAGGCGACGATATTATTGAATGAAAATTTCCCGCCCAAGCTGTTTTACGCATCTCTGCTGTTGTTTGCAAAGGTTTGCCATGGCAAACAGCGCATGAGCTGATCGCATTGAGATGTCTCAATGCGACTCACCAATGTTAATGTGAGGTACACAAGCTTCGTGAGACTCGCGCGCGCTAAATTTTATGTGCGCGTAGCAGTCGTTGCTCAATCTCATCCTTTTTTGTACGCGTGCATGATGTCTGATTGGCAGCTCGTTAACCAAGACGGACCTCTGCCTCTCCAACCTAACCCAGAAATTCCAACAAATTCCGCATGAACTCGTGGCAAGTGCAGAGGTGTATTCGGCTTGCAGTGGGCGAGTGATTGCATCATCATTTCCTCCCCCTTCCCTACATTGACTTGCATTCTGACGTGGCAGGCACCAGTATGACCTAACAAATGAGATCATCAGTACTTGTACATTGAAGATGTGTGCTAGTCCCAAGCAAACATCTGTTGGTTCCCTGTGCAAGAACAGCTGATCTGGTCATAATGGAGTAGCAACTACGAGCAGTCAATCAAGCTCAAGCTCAAGCTTAAGGAAAGTGACGCATCCAGAATATCGGCGTTATTTTGGTGGCATCGTCACCCAGCAAACTTCATCGCCCCACGCCGGTATTTCAACGAATCCCGAAATACCATCAAATACCATCGCCAACGATCGGGTTCATCCAACACATACGACCGCGCCTCGTGACTCGTACCATCCAGCTGCAGTGACAGGTCGTTCAGTGTGATTGGTTTCGATCATACCACGGGTGAGTGGTCGCCAGTCCCGTGTGTGCGGCAACCGGTAGCAGCCGCAACGTAGAAGTGTGAAAGCTAGGTACATAGGGTAGAGAACTATTTGGGCAGTACCCCCTATTCCCGTCTACAATGGTCATTACTCGAGCGTTTTACAACCGCATTACTTGTTTTTAGTACATGGTTAGTTTCTGTCGATATCTAGTGATGTACAAAAAATCAAGCCATTTGATTGGAACGCGGTCGAGTTATCAACGTTGCGGTCTTTTTGATTAGTTAGATTTTCAGATTTTTTGATTAGTTAGAATAGTTTGTTTTTTCTTAATTTTCCATCTTTCTTTTATTATTTTGTGTTTGTGTTTTTTGTCCCTGTGTTTAGTGCTAAACTTTAAATTGTGCGCGCTTCGCTGGGGTACATTGAACTTCATGTCCAATGAAGTTTTGTTGCATTCTGGTACACCGAAGCAACAGAGAATGGACACTAGCAACATTGCCTCTCATACGACCCCCGCCCCAAGGTCTATCCTCCCGACTCTACTGGGCCGCATGTTGTTTTCTGTCGACCCAAAGGCAAGCGGTTGAATATAAGTCAGATCAGCGAAGATCTGGAGAAGCGATTCTCGTCTGTCACAACCATTGAAATGGTTGGGTCTAGTAAGCTGCGCGTCACGGTCAGTGACCGCAAACAGGCCAACGAAATTGCCACCTGTGAGATTTTCACTCTCGAATATCGCGGGGGTGGTGACGGAGAGGAGTATGACATGCGACGATCTGAAACACGGTTTGGGTCGTTTCAAGAACGTTTCTTTGCCTCCTGTTGCAATACTGGAGTGCAAGCAAATGCATTCCGTGTCGCATGAGCGAGAGAAGCGAGTCTGACTCTTTCTGCGTCACCTTCTCCGGGTCCGCGCTGCCTGACTACGTAGTGATTGGCAAACTTCGTCTACCTCTTTGGCTGTATGTACTGAAGGTGATGAATTGTGTTAATTGCAAGCAGCTGGGCCACACCGCTCAGTACTGCTGCAATAAACCTCGCTGTGCATCATGCGGAGAGAAGCATGTGGAGGGCGCGTGCAAGACGGCACCGAAATGTGTCTATTGTAACGAAAGCCCTCCACATGCTCTTGAAGCTTGCCCAACGTACATACAGCAGCGAATACACCAGAAGCGGTCTCTTCAGCAGCGTTCTCGGCAAAGTTACGCCGAAATGTTGAGGAAGGCCGTTTCACCAGTAGTCTCAGACACCATCTACTCTACTCTTCCTTTGGACGATCAAGGTAGTTGGAAATGGAGTTCCCTTTGTTTTCAAAGGCTCAACGAGGAAACGAGTAAAACAGAGCCAGCGACCCTCGAAAAAGCCTAGGAAACAGCCTGAAAGTGAGCCCCTAGCCAACATGGTCAAATCCAAAGTAGGTGGAAATGCTCAAAAACGATGAACAATGTGACCGCTTCCGGGAACATCTAGAATCCCAGATGTCCCAAGTTTTTCGAATTTTCAACCAGAAAGTGAGCATAGAGAACGAACGGAACTTTCTCCGGGCACTCCTGAGTTCACACTTTCTGACATCGTGGAGCTTATCCTCAACTTCTTTAATGCTCCCGACCCCGTTAAAAACATGGTGAAAACAGTTCTTCCTATTCTGACTCCTCTCCTGAAGCAGCTGGCTTCAAAACCGCCCCTTCTCGAGTAATTTGTATCCTTCGATGGCTAGCTTCGTCAATAAGGGTAACATGATTTCGATTTAACAGTGGAACTGTCGAAGTATTCGTCCCAAATTAGATATTTTAAAATTTTTAGTTAACAAATTACAGTGCGATGTTTTTAATTTATGCGAAACATGGCTTACATCACATGTAAACCTTCATTTTCCAGATTTTAACATCATTCTCCGGGATCGGGTAAATCGATATGGAGGGGTGCTTTCAGGGATCAAAAAACAGCACTCCTTCTATAGAATAGATCTTGCCCCGATGTCAGGCACCGAAGCTGTCGCATGTCAGGTGACTATCCGAGGAAAAGACCTCAGTATCGCCTCGATATATGTTCCTCCAAGCACCGCGATACCTCGTAGAGATCTCTCGCACATCTGCTCGGTTATGCCCGAGCCACGGTTGCTCCTGGGAGATTTCAACTCCCACGGAACAGGCTGGGGGGAACTGTACGACGACAACCGTTCAACAATGATATACGACCTCTGCGACGACTTTAATATGTCAATTTTGAATACAGGAGAAGTTACACGAGTGGCTACTCCAGCAAGATATAGCCGTCTAGATCTTTTCATTTGTTCGAGCTCGTTATCGTTAGACTGCACATGGAAGGTGGTCCAAGATCCCCATGGTAGTGATCATTTGCCCATCGAAGTCTCGATTTCCAATGGACATAATCAATCCACTTCTATCGACCTCTCATATGACCTCACAAAGTACATCGATTGGGGAAAATATGGGGAGGCCATCATTGATGGCATACAGTCGATAGAAACATTTCCACCGCGGGAAGAGTACCAGTTTCTATCTCAGTTGGTTATTGACAGCGCTCTCCATGCACAACGCCGGCAGGCGCCAGGATCTTCGGTTCGTAGGAAACCACGTAGTCCGTGGTGGGACACCGCGTGCACACAGCTCTGTTACTGGAGTTACTGGAGTGCAACATTGTTCCGGATGATTGAAGGGAAGTGAAGGTGATAGCCATTTAGAAGCTCAGAAAACCCATGTCGGATTATAATTCGTATTGCCCAATCGCGATGCTTTCCTACCTTCGGAAGGTGTTGGAGAAGATGATCCTCTTCCGGCTAGACAAATGGGTTGAATATAATGGCTTGTTGTCAGATTTTTTTTTTTCCTGTTCGGGTGTGCCACTGCGACCAGTTATTAGATCTATTGTAGCGTTACCCGTATCCTTAGTGTTTAAGTGCATGTCGAATTACTCCATTGCTATTGATAAGCAATGCAGTATCGGTTTCGATACAGTTGTTGTTTTGTTTTCTCAAGAGCACCATGACAAGGTCCCGCTATTTAGACCCTTCACAGAGAGCAATCCCATTGAAGGCGCGCCCCTTATCAATAGGAAATCAATCCTGTCTTGAGAAAACATAACACTAAAACTGTTTTTGGCAATGCATCGGAGCCCTAGTCACATCCTTGTCTTGCTTCTAGAGTATCACCAGTAAAGCTACAAACCCGGGATTTAGCTCTGTCTACAAGACCATTTCAAGCAAGAGAATTTGTTCAGTAATAAGAACTTCCGTGTGTTCCTCTCACTACCATTGTTCACCAGTTCGAGAAGAGTTAGTACGTATTTAAACCCCTAACTCGATTTTTCCAGCAATCAGTTCAGCCTAGAGACGGGTACCGAGGTTTTTTTAACTAATTGCTTGAAAAGTTGTTTCCGCTGCATACAGTTTAGCCTCAAACAAGAGGAATTCGAGTCTTTCAACTGTCTGCAAGGTAACATTAATTATGTTTTATTTCTGAGACTGCTGTTGGTAGCGGGGACTAAATACGATGAATCCTTAATTACCACACCTCATTGCCCTAGCTAGAAAATGGGCTCTGTTTGGTAGATCTTACACCGCAACACACTACGTCAAAGTGATCTACCGTGTTACGTGTTGTTGTCAGATACACAGTTTGGCTTTCGTAGGAGAAAGGAGACAAACGACTGTCTTGCGTTGCTTTCTTCAGAAATTCAGTTAACTTTCACTAAAAAAGTGTAAATGGGCTCAGTATTTTTGGACTTTGATTCAGTTTACGTCGATGTTTTATCCGATAAGCTCCACGCGTGTGGACTTTTAAACAACTATGTGTACAATTTGTTGTCAGAGCAGCGTATGAGTTTTTCTCATGGTGACTTGCCAACTTCACGAATTAGCTGCATGGGTCTCCCCCAGGGCTCATATTTGAGCAACCTTCTTTACAATTTTTACGTCAGAGACATTGAAGAATGTCTCATGCCAAATTGCTCGTTGAGACAGCTTGCAGATTATTGTGTTGTATCCGTTTCGGGGCCAACAGCGGTTTATCTGCAACGACCATTGCAAGATACTTTGGACAATTTGTCTACTTGGGCTTTAAAGCTGGGTATCGAATTTTCACCGGAGAAAACTGAGATTGTTGTCTTCTCAAAAAAACATAAGCCGGCAAAGTTCCCGCACCAACTAATGGGTGAGACAATCACTCATAGCATGTCTTCTGAATACCTCGGGGTCTGGTTCGACTCGAAATGCACCTTCGGGAGGCACCTTCGGGTGTATCTGACACAAAAATGCCAGAAACGAATCAACTTCATGCGAACAATAACCGGAACGTGGTGCACTCTAACTTTCACTTACTCAGTGACTGAGTAAAATTGTATTACCCTCTCTTTTTTTCCCACGGAAATTTTACTCAGTTTTCGTCAAAAGCAGGATTACTCATAGCTATGAAGAAAGAGAAGAAAAGAGAGGGCAATACAATTTTACTCAGTCACTGAGTACGTGAAAGTTAGCGTGTGGGGTGCGCACCCCGAAGATCTCGTCACGTTGTATCGAATAACAATTCTGTCGTTTCTCGAATGCGGTAGCTTCTGCTTCCAGTCCGCCGCAAAAACGCACATGCTGAAGCTTTAACGGGTTCAGTACCGCTGTCTCCGTATCTCGTTGGGTTGTATGAATTCGACTCATACGATGAGTTTATAAGTACTTGCGGGAGTACTCCCTCTGACAGATCGTTTCGCGGAATTATCCCTCCGGTTTCTTCTCCGTTGTGAGATTCTCAATCCATTGGTCATTACCAACTTCGAGAAGCAGCTTGAACAAAACCCTCAATCTCGTTTCATGAGTATTTACCACTGGTATATGACGCTAGAGGTAAGCCCATCTTCGGTTAACACCAATCGTGCTTACTCCTTAGACTCCTACAGTTCCTCTGTATCATTTGATCTGTCCATGAAGCAGGAAGTTTATGAAATACCAGACTTTCTTCGTGCGGAGCTAATACCTCCATTATTTGCAAGCAAATACGGGCACGCCAGCCAGGAGAGAAACTTTTTCACAGATGGTTCAAAAACGGATGACTCTTTTATGCTCTTTTATGCTCAAAGAGCATTGTTCCGCGTATACTGCTGAGCTAGCAGATATACGCCAATCTCTCGAGCAGATCGCATCTCTATCTCCTGACGGTCAATGAAACCGGTTAAGCACTCAGCGTATCTTCTGAACAGGATACGGAAAGCTTCGAGTGCTTTATCAAAATGGTCTTACGGTCCCTTTTCATTGATCGACTTCGCGAAAAGAGAAAGCGGACTCATTGGCAAAGGTGGGCGCTATGGAACTTAATATTTACGATCGACAAATCACCTACGATGAATTTTTCAGTTGGGTAGATGGCTGTATTCAATTCGCCCGCAGGTATCCATAGTTAAAAAAATTTAATATGGGACGAGACGTCATTTGAACCATGTGTCGTCTAATGTCCAATCACTACTCTTTAAACGCACATCTTTTCAGAGTGGGGCTCTCAGAAGGCAATCTTTGTGTTTGCGGTGCAGATTATCAGGACATTGACCATGTCGTGTGGGCGTGCGATGAGCATCGTGGCCCCAGATCGGACCCGCTAAATGGACATCTCTGGGTCCGAGGAAAACAACGAAAACTATTAGGGAAGTGTTGGCGGGTCTTGACCTCGAATACATTTCCCTTGTCCACCAATTCTTGAAAGTAGCAGATGTTAGACTGTAACCAATGTCCCCTTGCCGTACCCCATCAAAAATGTCTTCTTCTTGTTGCTTATCAATATCTGTCGTTATTCCCTCTCGTATTTCTTCCTCTTGTTGTCTCCCGAGAAAATATTTATTTGTTCCATTACAGATGAAAGCATCTAAACCATGTAACCATTAGAATAGTAATTAGTCAATACCTTAAATCCCTTTCTTTCCCTTTGTATTATTGTATGACCAAACCTCGAAAAAAACCGCGAGTTTTTCGGTTCCCTAAAACTAATATTATTTATAGGAATCAAGATTCAAATTGTACTAGAAACAGGAACTTCATTGGCACCCTATTAAAAAAGGCTGTAACGCCTTTTTTAAATGTTGGTCTAGTGTTATATACAAGAGAAAAAGGAAATTTATTCCAAATTACAAGACACAGCCGCAGAGAAATAATGAATTCTTCTGGTCAAAAAAACACCTTTTCATTCTCTACTAATGATTCAAACAAGAAAACCGCAAGGCATTATGGCATCGATAGCGGCCACAGCAGCCTTAGCCCAGTTCCAAAATTTCAAAAATAAATAGATAATTAAAACTTTTCGGAATCCTACCCCCAACTGGCTGTCGTTCTACTTTATGCCTTTTTCTAGTCATAGAAAAATGCCGCTGAAGAAGTATAGACATTGTGTTCGTGCTTGTTGTGAAGAGAACCTAACAGAGGGTATCAGAAGTCAGAACGTCGGCTCCAGGGGCACGTTCACCTCAATTTGGGTGATTTGTGCCATCACCTTCACAGCTTTTTTCGTCACACACATGACGGAAAGAAAGTTAACAAAGCCTTGCTCGTCGTAACTGTCAGCAAATTGTGGAGGCAGACCAAATTGGGGCGTGATAAAAATCGAGTCATCACTGTAACTTGTACATATACGATATTGTACCGCTCATGAAAAATCTACTACTCCGCTTATTTTCAACCACAACAAAAAATGAGCGTCAAATAGTCGCCTAATTAAAACATACCTCCAGGGAAAAAGCCACTTTGATATTCTAGAAAATTCGGCCGCCACGTAGTGGATTGTGGCGATGAATGCTTTGATAGCACGTGCTTTTTGTACTGCGGATGAATTTCCCACATCTATGAGAGCATTGGAAATAATCACAAGAGTTGTCATTTGGTTGCAAGGCACAATATCTTGTAAAGCAGTAAAAGTATTCTGATTTTCAGCATTTTTATTTGAACAAATATTCAAGTCCAAATGTGCTCTGTTTCGATAGAAGCCAATACTATACTGCCGCTAACCGCAAGTCGAGCACATCTGTATATGGAGCTCCATATACAGATGTGCTCGACTTGCGGTTAGCGGCAGTATAGTGCTTTATCAATTGATAAGAAGTATAATGATGTCAAAGTTCACATATTATATTATAGTGTTATATTGTATCTAGTTATAAAGCTTGTAATTTGAATAGAATATTAGCATCATTATTTCATATATCTAAACCATCCAAATGGTAAATAAATTTGAGCAAAACAAAGCTATCAAGAAAAACTTAAAAATAAAATATAGTCATCAGCTCATCAATAACACTTACCAGACGGATGAGTATTCCGCTCGAAATGTCCATTTAACAACTCCAACGCCTGAGGCGTAAAAGAGGTTCGCCTTTTCCGCTTCTTCGATGGTTCCACCCCAATGAAGTCGGTCAAATGGTTCTGGCCTGACTTAAACCTTGAAGAGTGGCTGTAAAACAACAACACGCGACGGGTTAGAAAATTGCATTCAAGTTTTAACGTCAGTAATCAAACACAAAAGACACTAGGCGAGATTTGAGTTGCACATCGAGAGTTTTTATGTATAAAAGATTTGGAAAGATTTGCAGAAATTCAAACAAACGTACCTTTCCTCGGCCTCCTTCATCCAGCGCTCCAGAACGGGCTTGATCTTCTGGGCGCTTTTCGGGGTAATGTCAAGTTTTTCAAACCTTCGTATTTTCAATTATTGAATGGTTGCCCGTAAAGGGTGGAATGGGGTGCAAAACAGCACAGACAATCGTGTGTTTGTGATTAGGAACATTATTACGTTTGAATGTGATTTTATTAAATTTCCAACAAATGAAAGGAAGAAAGAACAAGACAAAAATACATTAGGAGAAAAAGTTAAATCAAATTAGTAATCCGTTTTCGAATCATCTTTGATTAATAGAGTTTCCAATCAAACAAAAAGCAGCCAATAGATTTCAGTATATTTTGAAGAATGTTGATTTTACTGTTTCGTAAAGCATTGGAATTTGCCAGGACATTGAAATTTCGGTAATTCTTGTTGCTTAGACATTTTTTTTTTTGAAAAATAAACGTTTTACATAAATAAAATTTAAAGCAAAACAATGCCCTGGCCAATTCTTGGGATGATGTAAAAAATAATAAACGAAGCATTCCATGCACTTATTAGACTAAGCTATGAAGTTAGACACATTCCATCGAATTACTCACCTGAGGGTCTATTGTTACATATATTTTACTAAAAGTCTACTTATGCAAAAAAGCTAAGTAATTTGTGAGAAAGTTGAACAATGCCATGCCGCAGTGATTCATGAGATTAATATCCTTTGACCAAAAAGGAACTAAATGTTGATCCCAATGATAAAACTTGATGCCAAGCGGAACAGAAAGCCAATAAAAGTAGAGCAGACGGAAAAGCAAACAAACCAAACAAATAAATGAATGAAAATAAAAACTACAACCTTTTCTACACATTTATAAGGATAAAAAATGGAAAACCGAACGAAAAAGTAAGTGTTGACAAAATACATACATTTGCTGCTGCTGGGACGAGAGTTGAGCTGCACAGTACATCTGAGCTGCAAGGGCGCTGCACATCGGAGATCCCACGTCAGAGGAAAATTTGCATTTTGGCACAGTGGCACACACAGAAATAGTAGGCGACGGGCGGTGGTGACCATGGTGATGCGGTAGGCGGAGGCGGGAACGATGGTGTGTGACGTAGTAGCAGTTTGCATTCGTAAACGAAAACATTATGATGGAGCAAGAAGATATGATGTAGAGGTACGTATAATTCCGAATGCGGTGACAACGAGAAAACACAAACGTTGCCCGAAATCAAAATGAGCGAAAGAAAGAAAAACGAAAATTAATCCGCTAGTCCATTGATTATGAATAATGATTAACGTAAATGAAACATAAACAAGGAAGAACAATGTCCTGGCACCGTTTTTACTCATTCTGTCTCATTTTATTCTGTCGTAATCCTTTGCCGAATTTTCGCTGAGAGCTTTCCAATTTTCCTTTGCTTTCACCTGTGATTTTTTGTTCACCGGCGGCGTCTGCTCAACCTCAACCACCTCCACCCCCGTACGATTATTTAAAATTATTCGCAGCCTGTAATTTACGGACCTTGTGGCGATTTAATCAAATGAGGACGACGAAAAATATGCAAATTACGGGCACGAGGACGGTGGTGGTTGAAGGCGTTAAACAAGGACGGAATCGAAACTTTCGGGCGAGTCAAGAATCGAGCGTTGCGATTTGGGTTTGTGGAATGAGCAAATTAACGAGAATTTCACGGCGCATTTACCTGCAGATGGCACTTTGGCTGTAGGCCGGCCCCTCGGTGACGGATAGCGCTTGGCCCACTTGGGTTTGCGTGAGGCCTAGTGACAACCGGCGCAGTTTGAAGGCCTTCGCGAACTCCTTGATGTCGTCCAGGTCGATCCCGTCGACGACGTTGCAGTTGGTTTGGTTGATTGTGAGTTCATCTATTTGGGGAAATGTATTTTAATGATTTGATTTTGATCACTGGTGTTTGAGTTGTGTGAAATTATTGGTTGTGATGTCGTATAGATATGTCATAAAGTCATATAGGGTGACGCGACTCATAGCTGAGTATCAGAGCAAAAGGCGTTATGTAAATTCCTAAATATCAATTGAACTGTTGGATAGACATATTCTTATTTTGAGTGCTTCCAACTCATATGTTCCAAATCAAATTTATTGATATTACGGGGAAACAACTGCTAAAGATCAAATTTAATAAACAGGATAAGTTCCAGCAGGCATGGGAAAAATCAAATTTTCAAATAATCGAGGATGAGCAACACTCTCATGCGATCACAAATCCAAATTATCAATGAATTATTGGCAGTGCCTGATTTTCTATCCGCCGCTGTCACATCCAGGCGCTATAGTATATGCGTAAAATAGCCAGCACGAGTAAATCGCCAGAAATTTGTATGGCGAAAGACATCTAATGCAGGTTTTCTCAAAATTAGGAACTTTTCATGAAAAAATATTTGGTACAGGTGATATAGAAAGGTGTCCGCTACTACGCACACCAAATATTTTTTCGATGAAGGTGCTTAATTTTGAGAAATCGAACCATAGATGCCTTTCGCCATACTGATTTCAGAAAGTTAACTCCTAGTGTGCCGCTGTAAGCACGCTCAAAGCAGGCGATTCACTGATAAAAACTCGCTAGCGAGTGAGAATCGTTCGACAATGAATCGACTGCTTTGAGCGTGCTTACAGCGGCACACTAGGAGTTAACTTCCTGAAATCAGTATGGCGAAAGGCATCTAAGGTTCGATTTCTCAAAATTAAGCACTTTAATCGAAAAAATATTTGGTAGGCGTAGTAGCGGACACCATCCCTCATAACCGATACCAAATAGTTTTTCATGAAAAGTTCTAATTTTGAAAACCACGTTAGATGTCTTTCGCCATACAAATTTCTGGCGGTTAACTCTTGCTGGCTATTTTGTGCATATACTATAGCGCCTGGATGTGGCTGCGGCGAGTAGAAAATCATCCACTGCCAATAATTCATTGTATCTCGATTTAAGCACTTACCGTTACTTTTTGAACTTATTTCTCTACCTAACAATAAAACACAATGCCAAGCATCAGAATGACCTTCATTGTTGACATTAAATTTGTATTGGAAAGGTTTAAATTTAATTGATAATTTTGTGTTTATTATCAATTGATTCCAAAATTTGAAAAGTTATCGCTAAGGCAAACTCGCCTACTTTTCACACCTGAGATGTTATCAAATGATAACTCCAATCATTATCGTGTGAGAATGATTCAACACAACCCTGAGTTCCAGTATGAATGTAGAGCCATTGAAAAAAACGATGTAAGTCAATAATAGCTGCACAACAAATCAAAAGTAAAATATTTATTATTACCAAGCCGATCTGAGATTTCTCAACCATCGGCCCTAATTAGCCATGCAGCGGGTTGCATTCGACTGACGGTGTTAGGTTAGCAATCAATGTGTGATCCCAATAAACGCTCCATTAGGAATCGATTTAAATATTCTGTCCTCAATACCATTATGAGCCGTTGACGTTTACGAAGAATGCATCTACCACACACGCCAGTTGCTCTCGCTCTCTTTCTGCTCGCGCTTCGGTAATAACGAATAAAGCACCGCACTTAGACAACTGTTTAGCGTAAATTAAGCGTTAATGGAGAATGTCAAATTAATTGACTCGGAAATTGAAAAACTGTGGTGTTCTTAAATTGGTTGCTTCATCATCGGCGGTCTCGTGCTTATACACACACTGCAGTAATCGGAGGGTTGTATGAGCAGGCAGCGTTCAAGTGTGACAACATCAACCGTCTTGGCTAATTCGAGCTGCATCATATCATGCTGCGTACATAGGCGTGCCCAACGAACTAGCTGTGCTTAGTGTTTCACGACCGCCAAATTGTTCTCACATAATCATAATTCCTGGTAAAGTATGTGCTAACGATTTGTGTCATTCATCGATAGTTCTATACATAATAAAATTTGTCCCAGACAATTATTTAGCTGACAGGAATTTAACCAAACATTTCGAATGATTTAACGCTCATGATTTAACTATCAATTCACGTTTAATAATTCAAAATTATATATGTTTGTTGCATGAAGTTAAAGATCGGATCATTGCCGGTATGGTTTCTTTTTTTTTCAAATTGTTTATTTATTAGGCTCATTTCTTTACTACAAAAGTCTATGCCGAAAATGGTAAAAATGATGAACATGTCATTTGTTACTCCAACTATTAAAAAAATTAACTTATCTTCCTATGCACGCACTTCTTTTTCGGGCGCGAACTTTTTTATTACTCTTTATTAAAAAGACTGGCTCTTCCTGTTTGGCGATAATATAACATTCGATTTTACATAAGTATTTTAAAATAAATTGAGAGGCAAATAATACATTAAGTGTGGACTGGACGGACTTCGTGAATATCGTACCATTCGTGTCAATCCCTGCCCTTCGTATTACTCCCTCCAAAGCGATGTTGAATAGCAAACACCAAAGACCATCACCTTGTCGGGGTGCATCAAATGCATCTTGAACATAACATGAGCCAAGAGCGTGCCTTGGTGTGTTTAGTTTCGAACTCTGAACACAGTTCAGTGTGCAGTGGGTTGGTACGCATGCAAAAACGATCAACCTCTGTTTTGATTGGGTTACGGCTAGAGGAATTTTTGATATAATTTTTGTTATATTAACAACTGACCAGGTTGTTAAGAAAATTATTTTGAGTTTTTTAGTGGAATGTCTTCACTTGTCATAAGACGAGTTTGTACAATCCCCTTGAATTCCATTACTTAATTGTATCTTGACAGATACGTATTTCGACCTCAACAGTAAGGCTGTCTTCAGTATCTCGTACTCGTAAGTCGAGCCAAGTAGTAGTCGAGAGTAGCGTCACTTTCATCCGTTACCACAGATATTGATTTGGGACTAATCACTAACTTTTAGATGGAACCAATGCACTCTCCAATAGTCCAGATCTGTCCTGGCCACGTCCTTGCGAATGCTGGGGAAGGGGAAGGATGGTTAGTCGGACACCTACTTAAGAAAGATGCAGAGAACTCTACGACCTCTCATAGGTGCCACGGGAGGTTCTGGAATTGTTAATGTGGAAGGTTATAACAGTAGGTAGAACGTAGTAGTAGTTGGTAGAACGTGAACCACAGAAATAACTACGATAAAAATACAAAATAGGAAAGAGGCGAGCCTGAAATTGAACCCACGACCTCCTGCTTATAAGGCAGAAGCGGTAGCCACTAGACCACCGAGCTCGTCTAGTGTTAAAATTTTGTTATGCATTATTTATCGGGGAATGGGATGATTAGATGACATATGAAAACATATGGGGTGAAAACTTTTGACGACAGAGGTCCTTCGTAGCGTAGTAGGGAAAGCACCTGTCTAGCGTACTGGGGTCGTGGGATCAAAGCCCACCGAAAGGGGCGGTTACCCTACAATACCTTTTCCGAACTAAATCTATCACATAATGTACATATTAGGGTGGCTCAAAAAACACTTTTTCAAAAATTTTGATGGGCCGCCCTCTTATTCGGTTCTATTTGATACCCTGATGCTCTGGACAAAATTTCAGCCAAATCGGTCAACGTTTGGGCGGTGCTAAACTCGTCGGAAGTTTATATGGAAAAATGTATGCAGAAACATCCAAAAACAGTGATTTGCAGTTGGACGGTACAATTTACGATCAAGAACAATGATACTCATTCAGTTCTTGTAGAATTAAATACAAAATGTAATGCTGAAAACCGCGAGAAGATTAGAGTTTATTAGGCAAAGATATTAGAATTTTACTGGAGTGTTGTAGGGGTGAATTTATTTCTTTTCAAATGTAAAAGAAACGAAATTTGCTCAAACCCCACTACAGAGAAATGCTAATAACTTAGCCGGGCAAACTCTAATCTTCTCGCGGTTTTCTGCGTAATATTCTGTATTAAATTCTTCAGGATCTGGATGAGTATCATAGTTCTTCTTCCTAAGTTGTGCCGTCCAACTGCAATTCACTGTTTTTGGATGTTTCTGCATACATTTTTGCATATATACTTCCAACGAGTTTAGCACCGCCCAAACGTTGACCGATTTGGCTGAAATTTTGTCCAGAGCATCAGGGCATCAAATAGAACCGAATAAGAGGGCGGCCCATCAAAAAAATTGAAAAAAGTTTTTCCCATACTAATTTGAGCCACCCTAGTACATATGCATAATCGAGTTTCAGGCATAGTAATTATATTCGATTTACCAAATTATTTTTTGAAGGCCCATCTGACCAATGAACATTATTTTGATGGTTAATATGATACTACGAAGTTAGTTCCTTGATTTCATACACTATTCTAAACCAAATATGTTTCGAAAATGAAAAACATATCTACAACAGTATATTATTTGTAGGGCTCACAAGTTTTTGAGCATAACGGAACCGTATTCAAGTTATTGATAGAAAAAACATACACCTGATATTTTTGGACACAATGCATTAGCGGAAAAATAGTTTTAAAAAAGAAATCCAAGATGGCGGCCAAATTCAATGTAGCTGCTTTAACTTCTATAGGGCACTGCACGGAAACATCTCTTTCTCTTTCGTTCTTCATAAATTTTGACGTTTACTGGCCTTGTTGTTTTCTAATTTCTTTGCAGCGAGAAAGAGACAAAGTAGTCCGTGCAGTGCAAATTGAGGATACACTCTTCCTCTTTCTAACGATATGCTGATCTCTAAGATTGGTGGAGAAATGTTGGAGTTTATGACAGTTTTGGTGAGTCAAAAATTGACAAAAATCGAGTGGTCCAATAAAATGATTTCGTGTATAACTATAGAAAGGTTGTTAATTGACACGATTAGCGCACCTTAATTTGATCATTTCCCACTATCCCCAACAGCCAACGGTGAGTGTGATAGGAGTACACTCAACTGATAAGATACTTTTGCACTCATATGAAAGTTGGCGCGAAAGGTAATGAAAACAAAAAGCGAAATAGGATAGACAAAACTCTTTCAACGTGTTCAACATCTTTCCATACACTATTCCATAGCATATTAGTATAATTAATAAAATACCAAGTGAATTAAACCATACAAATATCGGCTAGCGATCAGATCATTTGCGCACACCCGTAGACTAGAAGTCCGTCCGGCTCAATTAATACCCGTAGCGAAGGCCAGTGAGGATACTAAATGAAAATTATATTCTCCAATTCATCAACGGATTACGTGCGTATCAAACTCATTTCCGTGACGGAGAATTATAATTCCGGAACCTCTCGTTGAAACGACTTTCAACATAATATAATTTTCGTTCGGACGATTCGAGCGTAAGTCGGGCGATAAGAAGGACAAGGGTGCGCGCAAAAAGTCATGTGATGGTGGTGCGGTAGGTGGTCAAAGTGCTGGTGCTAGTGAGATTCCAGAGGTGGTAGTTGTGGATGAAACTGTGGAAAGATTTTCGTGCAAGACGTGTAGAGGAGTGGATACCAAGGAGATGGTCCCAGGTATCTGGCACCCCCAATCCTACCCATTATGTTTGACAATAGCCAACATCTTTGATTTTCCCCTTGTTCGGCTGAAATTGGGTATCCCACTGACAATTCTATTTTGTAATCAAACCACTCTTCCGAATTGATTTTTTCCAAATAGACGTAATTATTTTTCATCATTTTTCGAGAACTTGTGCGAAAGATTGAATGTGAGGTGTATTTCAACCAGAATATTGATGCCTTTAATAAATTTTCATATTTCGATCGGCACCAAGCGCTCAACTTCGCCAAAATATCATGATATTTAAAATATATTTTCAATGGCAGATTTTCGACGACTATGATTACGCCTTCGTATTAAATTATTCGATGATTTTGATGCTGGCATCAGAAACATGGCAGCTTCGCAGACCCCTGGATGGTCCAGTGTGACAAATGCGACGAGTGGTTCCTTTTCTCCTTTGTGGGTGTATCCGGAGACATCGCTGACAAGAACTGGAGTTGAATTAACTGCGTTACAGCGACATGGGTCCAGCGAACTAAGGCGGCTTCGGAAAACGTCGCCAAGCAAGATGACGACAACCTGGATCGCAGGTTAACGAGAAACCAGCCAATTAGTAACATCTAGGGTGGTCTAACCGGTAGTACCGAAACCGGTAATACCGGTATTACCGGCCAATTTTGGGTATGGAAAGCACCGATATTAGAGACGGAAAATATAGGTATTTTCGGTATTTTAAATTTGGCTAAGAAATCTCAAATAATTTTCACCTACTTTTATCAACTTAACTGCCTGTAAGGGCTCGTGGGACAAATATTCGGTAACAAGCAGTAAAGACTCATCATCGAGCATAAAATACATCAATTAAATGCGCGCATGAGTAACTTTGCCCAAGTAAGCATCATTGACGAAGTTTACGCTACAACAAAATTCGATCATTAATCGTCATCAATCATACCTGTTGCTTTATTATCTTAGCCATCTGTCAACCTCATGTGACCAGGCGTCCCGTGTTTCGCGAGACGCTGCATTTTTCAACCTCGTTTTACAAATTTATTACAATTCATACAACCTTACAAATGTTTTCCAATTTTTTGTGCCAAAATCTATGCGAAATGCACTTTTGAAGGATCTATTTTCAAGCCAGTGACGTAATCCAGATAGGCGTCCCACGTTTCGCAGGACGCTTGCATGTCCCATTAGTCAAACTGCGAATGACTTTTTCTTCAATGAACATTGTTGATATCGTCGAGAATTTTCCCGCAATGTATGACATTGTGAAAAAGTATGAGCCGTAGTAGTTCTTTTCCGGAGACCACCTGTGAAAAACGATTTTCTGCAAAAATATGTCCGTTCTGAATTCGGACGTGGCGTTCCAATTTACGTAGGAACAATTATCAAATCAAGCCACTATTTCGATGCTTTTAACTTTAAAGGAATAAATCCAAGAGAGACGCTTCAAATACGCCGATCTTTTTCTTTTTGAATAATTATGCCGTGGAGCAATTAATCAGAAACGATTTTGGCATTTTCTTCGAGGCATCCAAAGCTGCTTTGATTAAGCAAGCGTATGGGATCTTGAAGCGTCTTAGGCTCGGTGCACACGTAACGTCTTTTCAACTCTGCGTGCACACGGAGTTAAAAAAAGCAAGTGTGTATCGGAAAAAAGCGTTAACGCAGCGTCACCTGTGTGCACGCTGCGTTGAAAAGACGCTACGTGGGCATCGGGCCTTATGATTCTTGATGCGATCGTTGGAACAGAGACAACAATCATACCTGACGATCGGTACGAAGAAGATGCCTCTATGGATTTTTTTTTCTGGTTTATCGGTTTAAGAACAAGTAGTGAAGAGACTGTAGCAGAGCAAAACACTTACGTTGCTGGTGGCAAATACGTTAAAGCCAGGATCCTTGCATACAATCCGTAAGGAATTTTCCTACTATGAATCGGAAGGGATTAAGGGCAAGTATTTGACACTGATTATTGATAGTCTTGGAACCATTCGTCCTACTTCGGTTGAACCAGAGAGGGCATTCTCAGTATTTGCAAACATTGCTAACAAAATCCAATGCAGATTGGGAGATGAGTCGCTCAGTACGTAATGTTTACTTTAGTTTCGCTTTGCCCAGCTCAACAAGCAATGATTTTAACATTTGAAATTTGTCAATAAATATTGTTTTTCATCCAAAAGTCCAAATCTAAAGTTTTTCTTTTACCACCTGAAATTTTCACAAAAACCGGTATTCTACCGGTATTACCGGTATTGATTCCATCAAATACCGAATACCGGTATTTGACAAAAATGGCCAATACCGACCACCCTAGTAACATCGTAACAAGTACGCGCACGAATCTAGTGATTCCTCCAGCAAATGAATTTCGAAAATCCGCATATCTGGATCAAAATCCAATCAACAGTGCGCCAACATTCGCGGCCGGTCAAACAAAGACCGATCAGCAGAAGCAGCAGTGGGAGTTTCCGGGTGGAAACAGTCGGATTATGGACCTTCCGGTTGTGGACGCCGTCAAAGCACTGTCAAAGTGCTCCATTTCGTCAGCGGTAAAACGTGCAAAGCTAGGGCTTATGCGACTACAGGAGGAAAGAGAATTTCAGAAGCAGCAGGAAGAGCAGCGTAAAATCGCCGAAGCGAAAGCAGCGGATGAGCATCGCAAGTACCTGGAGGAGAAGTATCGATTGCTTGAAGAAGCGTTGAGTGAGAAAGGATCAAGAAGAAGTGAAAAAGGATCGAAAAGTCACAGTGAAGCCTCAGGTCGAGTGAATGAATGGGTAGAAAGAGCTTGTCAAGTACAGCAGGACGAATCAGAAGCAGATGGTTGTCTCAGGGGTAATGCAGAACTTCCCATAGGCAACATGGAGCCAACTCACACTGAAGGGTGGTTCGGACAGCAACGCATTCGCTTCGAACCAGATGCTCAAACCGGATATGCTAGAAATGCAGAAATCGGTGTGCGATTCAATCCCCGTTCAGCGAACCAGCCGTTTCATTCAGCAGCCGCAGCTGCAGCGCAGTCATCGCAACCTAGATTCTCCAATCACTTCCGTCAAGGACGGCCTTCGTATCCAGTTGGCAACCTATATCCTTCAAAGCGGCATCCACGCCTTCCCCGGATCGTTTCACAAGGTATCTCGAGACGAATTCCAGCTTTCTCGGTCTCAAGTGGCGGCCAGACAAGCCGTTCCCAGGGATTTACCAACGTTTTCCGGAAATCCTGAAGAGTAGTCAATACTCCTGTCGATGCTCAATCGTACGACCATGATGTGCGGGTTTACCGAGGAGGAGAACTTAGTTCGGCTACAGAAGAGTCTGAAAGGCAAAGCTTACGAAGCTGTAAAAAGTCGTCTAATGTTCCCCGGGAACGTAACAGGCATTCTGTCCACCCTGAGGATGCTGTTTGGGCAACCCGAAGTCATAATACAGTCGCTGATCGTGAAAGTGAGCGCTCTACCGGCTATTAGGGAAGACAAGTTGGATTCACTGGTCGATTTCGCCGTACACGTACAAAACTTCTGTGCCACCGTAGATGCGTGTGGATTGCAGGAGTATATATACAACGTCACGTTGCTTCATCAGTTAGTTAACAAGCTGCCACCATCGCTCAAACTCAATTGGGCGCAGCATCGTTTAACGGTGCCTGCCGCCAACCTGGCGATTTTCAGTTGCTGGATCTACGCCCTAGCAGAAGCCGCAAGTATCGTGCAGCCCAAAAAGCTTTCCCGTAGCGAAGCTCATGGCTCCAAAAAAGACAATGCGTACCTCAACGCTCATTCCGAGACACCGTCTACCGAGGAGACTAAAAAAACTTCGATGAAGGAAGACTCTACCTCAAACCCAGCTCCGGTGAAGCAGGGTTTCCCAATCTGTAAAGGTAAATGCAAGTCCGCCGACAATTGTAAGCGCTTTTTGGAACTCTCCCGAGAATCACGTTGGGCTGTTATTAGAGAGTTTGGGTTCTGCCGTACCTGTCTTCGTACGCACAAAGGGAACGGCAACGCAAGCCATGCGGCAAAAATGGGTGCACCTACCGTCATCACGAGGTGCTGCACAAAGATTCGAAGGAGAAGCCTCAGAATGCCGCAGTCAAGATCAGGAATGAGAGTATGCTATCTGCTTCACCCTGTTCGAATCCATCCGGATGCAACACTCATCAGTCGGCTACCAGCTCAGTACTGTTTCGTTATCTTCCTGTCGTACTGTACGGCAAAACTAATGTAGTTCGCACGTACGCCTTCTTGGACGAGGGTTCCGAGCTTACTCTGCTCGATCAAGACCTTGCTGATGTGCTACAGCTAGATGGTGCCGAACGACCGCTATGTTTGCGGTGGACCGGAGGAACTGAACGCTGTGAACCGGATTCCCTAGCCTACAATCTTCAAATTACCGGAGCCAAGGAAGGAAGCAAACGTTTCGATCTCAACGATGTGCGAACGGTGAAGGAGCTGAAGTTACCGCAACAAACGTTGGACATGACCAAGTCTATAGCCCCTCTATCTATTTTCTCTATTTTGAGCTTCCTTTCGAAAATTCTCTAACATTTTACCAGCATTTACTCATTCAAATTTATTCTCTTTTCTCGAGCTCGTGCTTTCTGTTGTAGCCCACAGTGTCAAAGTGCGATTGTTTACCAGCCGATGATTGCTACAACGACTCAAATTGATAGCGTATGGTTATTCCATCCAAGTGTAGTAGCGCTCGGCTTGTCCCACACACTCATAGGACAATATGTGACGGATCGCCGTAAGGTTCCCACTGGTAGGCAGTGGATATTCTTGCATATTTCATAAATATTATAGAAATATTTTAGCTTTTTCAGTCTGATATATTCAAACGGGTTTATATTTGCATTGCCCGACGTTTCGGCCCGTTTATTGGGTCTTTTTCAAGGGAAAAGCCGAAACGCCGTGCAATGCAAATATAAACCCGTTTGAATATATCAGACTGAAAAGGCCAAAATATTTCAATAAACACCCCAGTCGAACTGTTATCAATAAATATTATATCTATCCCAAATGAAAAAATATAACATTCCTTCAAAGATTCCGATGAGAATCCTGTAGTGATTCCGACAGAAATGTTCCAGGGATTCTGACGAGAATCTCCAGAGATTTCGATGGGAATCCTCCAAGCATACCAAAAGAAACCTCCTGGGATTCTGAAGGCAATGCACCAGGGATTCTGACAGGAATGTTTCAGGAAGTCCGAAATGAGAATCTTCTAGGGATCCTACATCCTCCAGGAATTCCGACGGAAATTTCCAAGAATTTGAACAGGAATGTTCCTGTGATTCCGACGGGATTGTTCCAGAAAATCAAACGGAAATGTTTCAGGAATTTCAATGAGAATCTTCTAGAGATTCCGAATGGAATCCTCCAGGAATTTCAACGGAAATGTTCCAGAAATGCCGTCGGAAATCCTCCATGAATACCAAAGTGAATGTTTCAAGGATTTCGTAGGCAATGTTCCAGGGATGTAGAATCAAATCGTAGAAGGATTCCAAAGCAATCTGTTGAGGGATCCCGAAGCAAATAGTCGGACTTCGAATTAATCCTCCAGTGATTCCAAAAAGAATTCTCCAGCGGTTCCGAAGAGAATCCTCCAGGGAGGTTGAAGCAAATCGTTGAGGAAATCATCGAATGATTTCTAAGCAAATCGTCAGAAGGATTCCGATCGTCGAGTGATAAGCAAATCGTCAAAATATTCTGAAACAAATCGTCAAAGAAGTCCGAAGCAAATTCGAACGATTTCGGAAGAATACCGAAGCAAATAAACGAGAGATTCTGAAGCAAATCCTCCATCCATCTGGTATTGTGAAGTACCACGATTGCTTTGATTGATATTTTAGTGGCTCTCCATTGCTGTTCATATCAAGCTTAAGCTTACTTTCATGCTTCCAAATCAATTAGGCAGGAATTGATTTCGGCATGCAGTCTTTAAAGTAAGCTGAATGCCGAAATATCTATTCCTGCTTTAACATAAATCAGTCGATTACAGTAATGATCAAGTCAATTAGAAATTGTCTTTTTATAATCAACACCAAGTGCAGTTTCACTGATACACAGCCACAGGAATCTTTCTCAGAAATGAGAAACAAGCTCATTTGTTTTCCATTCATTTCATTATGATAGGGTAAATATGGGAGACAACATTTTTGTATTCAAACTTTTTCAGTAATTCATTATGCTATATTTTAAAAATTGATATCACTGCTGACTAACTTTTCAAATCCCCCCCCCGCCTCCCATAATTTACGCCAATGGCAAAAATCGACTAAATATATGGGAAAATGCATACTTTGTTATAAGTTGTTACACTAGGAATAGAGGGAGGGGGTGGACCAAATGTCACGCATTACGCGAATTAAATTTTATTTTAAAAGTTTTTTGAATTACTCAATGGAGCAATTGCGGACATGCCTTGATTAAGACCATGAATCCGCATCCTCATCTTTACGTCTTCTACGCATAATTGTACCATGTTAAACCGTCTAAGACGAGTTTAGTACTTTCCATTTAATTTCACTACGTTTTACGTTAAACGTAGTAGAATTAAATGGAAAGTGCTAAACTCGTCTTAGACGGTTGAATACATTCCACTAAAAAGAGCTTAAAATATCTTTTCTGTGTACCATGTTAGTTTTTGTAGATTTTGACTTTTCATCTCGAAGAAGGCTATTTCTATGATTTTTTTTTAATTCTCAAAGATACCGAGCTTTGTTAGATTGCCATATTCCAACGCATTTTTGTCTCCACATATTAACCATTTCTGCAGATTGTATTATTTATGGAATAACGCTTATTGGAATAGTGTTTGCTGTGAGACAATTTGCTCAAAATTAAGTTTAGTTAATATTTGGTTGTTTTGGTTGAAATTTTGCAGAGTTGCTTCGTATTCAATCAGTAAACGTGCAACGGTTCAGATCAATGGAAGAATAATTAGAATAAAAAAATCGGCTTATTTGAATTCTCAATGCAACTGGTATGTTGGTACATACCAGTTACAACAAGGTTGGTTTGGTATTGTTCACATTCTTCCCAAGTCCCATTTTTTATCATGTTAAATGGGAGTGCATAATATATGATATATTATGATAATTAGATAAAATTGAATGCTATTCACGTAGTGAATTCCAAAGTGACGAAAACCCAATTGTGACTGATATGCGAGAGCGAATTTAAAGTTTTTCTTATTCCATTCAATGGTGGAAAAGATTCAAAACGAATTTGAAAATTGGAAACTTTTCGAAACAATGCATTGGAATTCAATCGAATTTCGTTCCATTCTGCTAAAGCCATTTTTGCTAATGATATGTTTGGAACTTGGAAATTGTTGATTCAGTCTTATCTGTTTGGATGTAAGCTAAATAAATGAGATAAATGTTTGGAACTTGTTCTAAATGTTCTCCCAAAGATATATCTGGTAAGCCTACTTCACAACATTTCCCACAACAGACAAGCGCAGGTACAGCGCCATTATCTGCCTGAGATGTTGCGTCACGTCACCGTTCTCAGACATCCGGAGAGGTATCAGCTTCTGCACCACTTGAATTATGTTTGAAATTAAAGAATGTTAGTCGTAGTAGTCCTTCAGAGCATCCCATCAACTTTTCCATTACATGGATTAGATGAGTGTCTTCAAGTGCCAATCCGATTAGTGCCTGCTTCTTATTACCCTTACTGGTTCAGGACGCATGAGCATTCGTAGGCCACACCGTACAATACTTATCATGCCCCCAAAAAGATAAGGAAATAAGATTTGCAATGAGCCCTCTTCGGCATGGGATTGCATGCTCATAGTCAAATAATAGATTGAACAACATACATTCATACATATTACAAGAAAGCGAATATCCATAGCCCATAGGAGGGGGTTGCCTAAAGTGTGACGATCCTTACAAGTTTTTTTGGATGGTTCATACAAAAAGTTTGACATAATGGGGAAGGGGATTAAAAATAATTAAGTTTTGCGTAACGTAATGAATGGATCTACCCAACATTAAAAAGCAACTTTAATTTCACTTGTCATAAGACGACCTTGTACAATCCCATTTAATTCCACCACTTAATTGTACCTTGACAGATACGTATTTCAACCTCAACAGTAAGGTCGTCTTCAGTGTCTCGTACTTGACTCGACTAGAGTATCTGTCAAGGTAAAATTAAGTGGTGGAATTGAACAAACTCGTCTTATGACAAGTAAAGACATTCCACTAAAAAGCTCAAAATAATTTTCTTACCAACTTTAATTTACTTTTAAATCGACATGATGAACGAAGTGCAATCTTCATGAAATTGTTAGGAAACACATTTCAAATATGGTTCAAAATTTTAAAAATTCTTTTGTGGCTTAACACTCAATTAATTTTTATTCACTTTTTTCGGCTTGCAAAATATTGACAAAGAAAATTCCTTATTTGCTCTTCGAGCAGGTCGCTTCACAGAACGTCTTGATTGTAGACAACTGGTCAACCTTCTATGACTTTACAAATCTGTCTCGATCAACATTAGACAAAGTCACCGAAGAAATGAGCTGGTTAACCATTCACGGTATCCCACGAGTACTAGTTAGACAACGGGCCGCAATACAGTCCCCTTGCGTTTCAGAAGCTTTCAGAAGAATGGATGTTAGAAAATCGCACTTTGAGTCAACTACAAGTTGAGTAGAAAAGGGATTCAAAATGCGTCCCTAAACATTGCCTCACCACACTGACTTCACTCTTTCTTGAACGCGATCACACATATTATTATGTGCATATCGTCTGCTCATATTTTTCTAAATTAGCTATAATTGCCTCAAGTGTTCGCAACCCTTCTACCCTCCTCTTCATTCAACCCAGTCCAACTGATCTTTCGATGTCATGTGTGTTGAAGTGTGCATGTTTGTGAGTGAACTTGCTATTTTACTTAAAATCGGAATAAAAACGAAACCTTATCGCTTACTTGGAGAGTCATCCAGCTCATGGTTGGCGGAATGGTTGTCCTCGTCCTCGCCGTCGTCGTCGTCGTCATCGTTGTCGCCCCGGTGCGAGTGCTGTATCGATCCCGCAGGACTCATCTTTCGCGGTGGGGGCGTTAGACTTCGATGCCGCTTGGACGACGACGAGCCCACCGAGTGGGGGGAAATCTTCTGCTCCACGTCGTCCAGGGTGAGGGAGATTACACCGGGCGTGACGGCGGCGCTGGTGCTGGTGGACGACGCGGACGGTTTCAGCTGCAGACCCTGTTGCTCTTTCGCTAGGTGGTGGTGGTGGCTGTCGCCGGCGAGGAGGGCACAGGACGACAATGACGACGGGGCGGACTGGGTGCTGACTGTCAGCGCCGAATGTGTCGAGTTGTGACTGGATGGCACTGAGAGCTGATGGTGTTGCTGCTGTTGATGCTGCTGGTGGAGATCTCTCGCGTGATGAATCAGTGGTTGGGGCGAGATGGATGGATTGAAGTGCAACGATGCGGGATGATTTTTTTGTACTGATAGGGGTGGGGTGGGAGGTGCTTGTGACTTGGTCACCGTGATTTCGCCGTTTGACGTTGAGATTCTGTTTGATTTATGAAAGGGAAAAGAGAATAGAAAATATATGAGTAATATACCATTAGGGTAGACAGCTTTTTATATATACTATTAGTAATACACTTTTGACTATTCTGGGTCAGTAAACGATTTATTCTTTTAAAATTCAACAATCAATAACAAACTTTGGATTTATTCATGATTCAAACAAAGAAACCAAACTTCTGAAGAATTTCTCTTGAGTTTCAAAAATGTACTAAGATAGTGAATGGCTGACAGATATTTTATGTCTAGTTCTTATTCATCCTCACATATTAAAAATGCAGGAATGTATTAAAATCATTATTAGTAATCAGTTGTGTATTTTATACATTTTTGGTTCAAAAAGGCAATGGAAAGCTTATTTTCGAAAGAAACATAAAGAGAGTCTATGAGCCACCTCGCCATGGCCATTCTGCAACGCCATTTAGTGTTGAAAAGTCACATAATAAAACCTGGTAATAAAACCAAGTTACTATTTCTGCATTCCTATATCATAGAGTCAACAGTCAACACGATGATACTCCAGGATCAGGGAAGTAAAAGAAATGTCACATCCACTACCTTTGTGGTCGTGTATCTAATTGCTAAATCAAAGAAGCACCATGTAGAAGTTCTCCCAAAGCAAATTCTGGAGAAATTTCATTAGACATTTCTGAAGATGCAATCCAAGAGAACTTGTTGGAAAAGATCCGGAACGAAATTAAAGTTTAGAAGAACTTGCTTTGAAATTTGGAAGAATTTTCAATAGAAACGCAAAATATTTTCTGGTGGAAATTTAGAAGAAGATTACTCGCTGAATTTTGCCAGAGAATTTGAAAGAAATTTCCTTAGGGAATTCAGATAAATTTTCGGTGAAATATCAAAATATTTTCCCAGGGAAATTACAAACAAGTTGACGTGGAAGTTAAATATGCGAAGACATTAAAAAAGAAACTTCGAAAAATCAGAGGTGAACCACACAAGGGCTGAAAACCTCTTAAATAAAGACGATAATAATAATAACAATAATAATAACTTCGAACAATTGTCCAGAAAAAAAAAATAAACCATTAGGGTAATTCGCCAAATGTTGAACGGCTAATTTCTTCGCCTATTGTTGAACGCACATGCATTTCTTATGGGAGTTCAACAATAGGCGACATAGCCGTTCACAATTTGTCGGTTTCCCCTACTCATGAGAATAATTTTTCGAGAAAGCTTAAAAACCGTTTGAAAATAAGTAATCCTTGCTCACCATAGCTTAAAAAGCAATCGAGACAAGCCAGCTTCGGGCTGAAAGCCTCGGTAATAAGGAATAAAAAAAGGATAAAACATTATTAAAGTATCAAAGGCCAGCACTTATTTCAGTGGGATTGCCTTTCCGGCATACTTAAAGTTACTTCAGCAGACACTACAAAACCAATTTTTTCTCGTTCTCACCATCTCTCAGAACGGTAAAAAGTGACGGCGTGTAATGACGTTTTTTTTTTCAAATCGTTTATTTAGTAGGCTCAGTTGGCTCAGTAACAACTTAAATTAAGTAGTAGGGTTACTGCTCCTGGACTTCATCTCATAGCTCCGATATTCATCCCACAAAAAACATAGCAATGAAAAGGTGTTTGATTTGTTTCTTATTTTTTTATTTTTCAACAGTGAGCACGCATGTTAACAAAAAGAAGCGACGAAATTGGTCCCGTATTTATTTGTTTCACGTTGAGATGAATATAAGTTTCAGTGAGATGAAAAACGGAGCAGTTCCCCTATATAACAATTATTTTGCTTTGACACTTTGATTTGTATGCAAACTCTATACTCTATTGTAATAATTCTTTTTTTTCCAAAAGAAATAGGATGCGAATTTGTTTTGATTTATGTATTTATAAATGAAATAAAACAACATAAAATGAAAAACGAAGGGAGCGCATTTGAAAACTCCTTAATGTTCTAATTGAATTCCTTTGCCAGTGAAACAATAGCCGATGTTGTTGTATATCAGATTACGAATAATTACGCCCTCTTAGTTACACTGGAATCGTGTTTTAATTGAAGAAAACCTTGTACGCAAATTTTCTCTTTGATTATGCGTATGCGAATTTTATGTTTTATATGATTACTAGCAGACCCGACGAACATCGTTTAGTTCGTTATTCTCTTTTTAGTTCTCGAGTTATGTAGGAATTTCAGTTTCATTTGTATGGGAGCCCCCCTTTCCAAAGGAGGGACGGGTCTCGAACCATCTCAAAAACCTTCCCTGGCTCCAAGAACCTCTGCTTACAAATTTTCACGCCGATCGATTCAGTAGCTTCGGAGTCTATAAGGTTCAGACAGACATAAATTCATTTTTATGTATATAAATTTTATGCGAAAGTTATTTATGCTCAGTAAATTTTATAGCACCCAAAATAACAATAAAAATTTGACAAAATTTGTATACGAAAACCTTAAAAATTGTACCCTTCGTAAATGTTAATTGAGTTCAGATTGTTATTGTCTACTTCCTCGTTTTTTTTTGTCTTTATTAAGAAGACTTTCAGGCAGCTTCATCGTCATTTGGCCGAAAAAATCATTGGCCAGAATGCCATTTGCCCAAATTGTTAAAGTTTAGTTTTCACTGGTTGTGGATCTACTGTACGTTTTAATTAGATTTATTCAACGGCTACTTAGTATCACAATATTACAACGAGTTTATTTTTTACCCAACGTTTCGGCGATTGTACCACGTTTGGTATAAAGTCGTTTGGCATAATGCCGTTTGGCATAATGTCGTTTGGCATAATGGTCGTTTGACAAAACGGCCGTTTGGCTTAATGGTCGTTAGGTATAATAATCATTTGGCATAAATGTTATAAGAGTTGTGTAATTGATGAATAAGATTAAGCCTTTCAGCTACGTTATTCCTACCGAATCTTTGACAAAAGGTCGAAAAACAAAAATCGAAAGGACAAAAGGTCGAAAGACAAAAGGTCGAAAATACAAAAGGTTGAAAGGACAAAAGGTCGAAAAGACAAAAAGTCGAAAGGGACAGAAGGTCGAAAGGACAAAAGGTCGAAAGGACAAAAGGTCGAAAGGCACAGAAGGTTGAAAGGGACAAAAGGTCGAATGGGACAAAAGGTCGAAAAATACAAAATGTCGAAAGTGACAAAAGGTCCATAAAGAACAAGTTGATAACAAGACCTAAGGGTGGATTCCAGAGTAATTTGTTAAATACATTCAATTTCAAGCAGAATTAACACACTCATCTCATCAATCAAAGTTGAAAAATGAGCAATTTTCTAAGAAGGAGTAATTACTATGAAACACTATTATGAATATCTAGATAGTTCTGTTGGAGATAGAAAGATTGTTGATTTAGAAAATGAATAAAACCAGTATTGCGCGAGACTGAGATGTCGTAGTTGGCAAAAAATTGCTCTTTTATTTTTCACTATTTTTAACAATTAAATAAAATTCATTTAATGAGTGCAAATAATGGATCTAGGTTTTCTGAATGTCACTTCGATCTGTCAAAATAGTGCACGCCTCAGCCTTTGAAAATACACCTGTGTAAAGGCTCCTCCAGACCTAAGAGATTTCATCGCCTCGATGCTATCGTTGGTTGAGTGGATGCTGGTAATGTTCCATACCAACGGCAACAGAATTGCTGTCACCAGTCGATAGAATCGAGTCGCAATTTTCTCGTCGCGTCTGATTGAGGGAATCTCAATAAACGCCGATGTATTTGAAGTGTGGTGTGCGTCATTTTGAGAGAACGAAGTGACATTTAGAAAACTCAAACATCGATCTATTAGCTGTACTCACTGAATGGATTTTATTTAATTGTTAAAAATTGTGAAAAATAAAAGAGCATAGTTTTGCCAATTGTGTAGGGTAACTCTGGTGCGAGATTGATTCTCTCCGTTCCAGTTTATTCCTTTCGACCTTTTGTCCCGTTCGACATTCTGTACCGTTCGACGTTTTGTCCTTTCGACTTTTTGTCCCTTTCGACCTTTTGACCTATTCGACCATTTGTCCCTTCGACCTTTTGTCTTTCGACGTTTTGTATTTCGACCTTTTGTCCTTTCGGCCTTTTGTCTTTCGACCTTTTGTCCCTAACCCATTCCCATTTTTATGTAAGGCTATGCAGGAAAACCAGTTCATTGTGCATTTCTCTCTTGTTCGCTGGTTGCGAAAAGTGTTTTTTTAAAAGAATCTCATACGATCATACATAAAGACATTACTTTTATTTGTCGAGCTTAGTCACCATAAACACTATATGCTTTATATCCTACCTTACCATCAGTCGGGTAAATGCATTCCCCAAAAAAAGGGACCATATATCTTTCTTTTCCTTTAACGAAACGAATGAACAAATACCTTAATTGAAAAAAGGAATCATATTCTTTCTTGCCATATGCCGGACAAAAGCATTCTTCGTAAGAAGGGATCGCATCTGCACTTGCCTTAAGCCGAGCATATGCCTGAATTGAAAGAATGAATCATATGGGGCCGTCCAGAAATCACGTGGTCATATATGGTGGTAGGGGGGGGGTGTATTTTGGAAAATGATCCCGATAAGCCACATGAAGGAAGGGGGGGTGTTGCCCCCGAACCACGTGGTTTTTTTTTACACGAAAAACTTTTGGTGAATAACAATAGCGGTGTAAAAAATACAAATCATTAAAATTTAATGATTTAATCATTAAACGCGAAGCGCATCTTGTGGCCTATGCCCACGTAGCGTATTTTCAAATCAGCGTTAAAAAGACGCAGGTGTGCATCGAGAAAAACCGGTAACGCAGCGTCGGTCGTAACGCCGATGCATATCTGCGCTATTTGACCATCTTAGCTTTAGATCCTTTTTCCATAAAAAAATAAACGAAAAAACGATTCAGTCTCAATTTCCACAACAAAAATTTAGAAAGGAAAAATGGGAAAATATAAAAAAAATTCCGCCACGCCACCACCGCAGATGTTTTTTGGCATCACGCCGCCGACACTTTTGCATCAGCGGACTGCAGCTACAAATTTGAAAAATATTCATGTTTTTACAATAATCCAAGAAAAAAACTTCAAAAGAATTTCTTGTGGATATTCAGGAAAAATCCAGTAAAGAAATTTCCTGTAAAAACTTTGACATTACTTCATATAATCCTGATAAAGTGCTGGCATTCAGAATGAATTTTGAACAATTCTCTTTGAATAAATTTTGCTTGGAAATTTTGCTACAAATTGTTAATGAAAAAAACAAAACATCTCCAGTGTAAATTGCGAAAAAAATTCCTTAAGACTCCGAAAAAAATTCCATGTGAATTCTGTCTGAAAATTCAAAACAGTCCCGTGGGAAATACATATAATTTTCGGTGGAAAAAAATGTTCAAATTTTCATATATTTTTTTTACATTCTAATGAAATTTTCTACGACAAGTTCTTTCGAATCTTCACCAGAAATTTTTCTTTATTTCCAAAAAAGTTTTTCAAAAATTTTAAGGAGTGCACTTCAAAATGTTCAGTCTCCAGTTAGCTTTGCGAGCAAAGGCGTAGGGTTGCCAACTCGGAGATGACGAGTTCGATTCTCGTTCCTGTCTAGGATGTGTCTGGGTGGGAAACATTCTCGAAATCCTGGGTATAGTGTATCCACCGTACTAGCTACACAAGATATATAATCGTGCAATGGCTGGCATATAAAAGCTTTCAATTTATAACTAAGGAAATACTAATAGAATATACTAAGTTGAAAAGCAGACCAACTTCCAATTGGAATATGGAGCCATAGAAGAAGAAGAAGACTTCTAAATTTTTCAATAAAAACTCTTCTGAATTTCCGAAAGATATTAAACAGCCAATGCCACATGAAACACTTTGATATTTCCGTTGATTTTTTGTTTTTGGATATTTTTTTTCAAATTTGGAATTTTGAAATTAAATTTTTTCGGAATACTTTTTTACGCTCTTTGTGAATTCTATCACATTTTTTAAAAATTTCCAAGTGTTTTTTTATTCGAGGCATTATTTAGAATTTCCTCGGAAGAGTCTATGGATTATCTTAAAAAAATTCAAAAAAAAATTCAAAAAATAAATCTTTAGAATTCTCGAGATTCTTGTTTTTTTTTAATTTGTTACCATAAATTCTTCCAAAATTTCATCGGGAATTCATTCTTCTTCGGGAAGTCATTTTGATTTCTTTGTAGGTTCAGCTAAACATTGCTTCAAATCTTTACCATGCAAAGATGCACAGGAAATGATTTAGAAATTTTAAGGAATTTCCACATCAGAAAATCTTTAAAATTTTGATTTAATTTTTTAAGGAATTCCTTCAAAAGTAGGGGAAAGGTGGTAAAATGAACACGTTAAGGACCTGCGTTGAATTAAATCATGAAACGAGAATAACTTGCTAGTTTAACCACTTAGACCAACAATTTAACTTATATTCTTATTGCACTGAACATTGTTTTCGCTAATAAACATAGTTTTACATAGTTTTTCTTCGAAATAAAAAGCATCGAAATTTCGTATGTACAAAAATAGTGCGGGTAAAATGGACACTTCCTGGTGGAAAAATGAAAATCGATTCTAAAACCCTTTTGTAACATTTAATTTTCATTTTTTCAACTCCAGAACCGTAAATATAACCAATTAAGATTACGAGAGCCTTTTGAAAAATCTGGTATATCTTTTGAAAAGCTCTTAATTATCAAAATAATAAAAAGAAGAAAAAAAGTTTTGGAATATCAGTTATTTTGAAATTAAATTTAGATATTCAAAGTTATATCTTGATTATTTGATATGGTTTGTTTCTTGAACTTCCGCTTCACAATTGCACAACTTTTATCATAAATTTGCATAAGTTTGATACAAGTGTTCATTTTACCTGCATACATTACATCAGACCCAATTTTCACGACTTCGATTGTTATTTTGGATAGTAATAGCTATTCGCTCGGTATCAAAACCAAAATATTAGCTCAGGAACCTTATGTTGTCTAGAAGAAAACTTGTGCACGGTTAACATACGCCTAATTAGTGTTTTAATCTCAATATAGCCAACTGTTCATTTTACCAGCTTTTCCCCTACAATTTTTTCGTTAGTTTCACTTGTAAAAACAAAGGAATTTCCTCGGGAAATTCATTATTGGTGTTTCAGATGAACTTTTTTCGATTTTCTACTGGAAAATCTTAGGAATTTCCATCGGAAATATTTTGGCATATTCCGAATAGTTTGTTTTGGAAATTTAAAAAAAAAACTGCTGAAAATGTCTAAGAATTTCTTTTGGAAAACGAAAAAAATTTCCATTGGAAATTTAGAAGAATTTCCTTTGAAGATTCATTAAAGTTGCCCAGGATTTTGAAAAAAAAAATCTTTAGAGATTCTGTAAAAAAAGTAAGCTGGATTTTTTTTCTAATTTATACTGAAATCTGTTAATAGCTGTTAATATTGGAATGTAAACTAATTTGATGATCCTGAAAGCAAAACTGAAATTTCTACAGAAATGCTACTCAAAAGAAAAAACAGTAGGAGGTTTTATTTGCATCTCTAGGATTACATATTAACTTTGTGATTCTCTTTTTGTTGTAAGAGTTCAGTTCAGATGCTTCGCTGAGGTTAATATATCTTAAGAATTATTTTAAAAAAAAATCACTGATACAGAACGGTTTAACCATATGTTTTAGTTACATAAAGTTTTTTTTTTTATTTTTGTACTTGTGAAAAAACCACGTGGTCATAGGAGGAGGGGGAGGGGGGTCTGTCAAATGACCACGATAAGGCACATGGGGGGAGGGGGGGTTGAAAATCTTCAAAAATATGACCACGTGGTTTCTGGATGGCCCCTATCCTCTATTGCGTTCGGCCGGGCAAATGCATTATTCGAAAGAAAGCACTTATTGTTGGAAGAAATCATAACTTTCCTTGCCTTATACTGAGCAAAACCAACATCTCTCTCATTATGTTAAAGCGACAAAAATTATAAACAATTGAACATATTTTATATTTTTTCCGAAATTGGCGATTACACAACTATGACAAACAGCATTATGCCAAACGACCTTATGCCAAATGATCTTCCACCGTTTCAGCATAAGAGTTGTGTCTTTTACGAGGGTAAAATATTTCTGTAGTTTATCGTTGTGTTTAATTTAACTTGAACAAACAGATTGAACCGTTGGACTAAATGTACGACGACAAACATTAGAAATATTTTATCCGAAAAAAAACAAACGGGTAAATAATAAACTCGTTGTAATATTGCAAGCTTGAGCGGCCGTTAAACAAATACAAGGAGAATCTCAAGAAGTCGACATTGTCGTACGCTGGAATAGTTAGTGGAAGCCAGGAGCATGAAGAAGATATAAATGACGGAGTCATCGAAGAAGTAGCTATCGAAGTTTTGGATGGTTTGATGCAGCAATCTGTGGAAGAAGAAGAGACAGAAGAAGAAGAACAGGATCCAACGAAACTAGTATTTAAAAACAAAACGGATCAGCTGTGGTATGAGCGAATATTTTGAATTATTTAAAAATAAGGAGCATCTACGAGAACAAAATACGCGGCTCGCAAAAAGCGCGAAAAACAGCAATATATTATAAGCAAATCGGTTCGGTAAAGTTTTATATAAAACAAACGAGCCTCAAATAAACGCATTAGAAAAAACGCCATTCGGCCAAATCGCGTTTAACCGAATGACATTCTAAAAACAACAACTTCAAACCCATCCAAAAAAAGATAATATCCCACTATTATAGAGTTGAATGACTTCTAAGAGCAAAAGTTTACGCAGTGCGGCATTTTTTTAATAAGCCATTTTATGAGACAGATTCGAACAGCTGATCGAAATTTTGAGTGGACGGCTCGGTCTTTGTTTTGGTAAATTTGCATGTAAATCATCATCATTTCGTCATCATTTCATTTCATTTTCGCAAATGTTCCTTGTGAAATGTAAATATTAGTGTTTGGTCTCCTGTCATTTGAGCTTTCTATAAAATGGCTTATTTCAATGAAAAAGGTGATGCGACTTTTACATATTTGCCCCTCTCATTCTCAATAGAAACACAAAGGCATGCTACAATAATTTCTCCAATTTTTGACGTAAACTACGTATAAGGGGAAGCCTCGGATACAGGGTGCAAAATGAAAATTTCCAAATTGGGGCCGTCACGAAATCATTTAAAATTTCAGGCATAAAAAACGACTTTATCTTTCGATGGATTTTTAAGATTTATATATCAATCAATTCGTAAAGTTTCCACCAATTTGCTAATTGTATTAAACCTATTGATTATCTACGTCAAACTATTGAAAAATTGTGTTCTTTCACGCCTGGTAAAAAAAAGTAGAAGTTTGTTTTAAAGACACGACCGCAAATTGAACGTAGAATTGCTTATCTTTCGATAGTGGATGCGAAATTCATTTTTGCCTTTCTCGTACAACAAAGTTGTACCGAAAGGCTATCATTTCACTCCGAAAACGAACTTTTGATAAGAGTTCCGGAGACCCATAGTGTTATATACCAATCGATTCAGCTCGACGAGCTGAACAAATGTCTGTCTGTCCGTGTGTGCGTATGTGTGTGTGTATGTGTGTGTGTATGTGTGTGCACAAAATGCCATAAAAAACATTAGCCAATTTTTCACATAGTAACTCTTAACCGATTTTCTTGCAACAAGTTGCATTCGACAGAGACTATAACGCTGTTGATCACTATTAAATTTCATAATAATTGCTAATTGCAAAAAATAGATAATATTAAAATAGTGATGAGACATAGTCACATAGAACAATAATGTGTTATGAAAAATGCCTTGCATCTATGAATATTTTTAAAGTTTATCCTTGGCTTGCTCCCATTAAGAGTTTCATCGTACTATAAATATGCTCCTGTTGCACGCATTTAGGCGTAAGTATGTTCTTCGTTCAGTTTCATAGTACTTTGAAATTGTCCGAAAGTCAAAATTCGAACATAGGAAATTCGAAAAACTTTTGGCAGCGCCATCTGTCGTCTACTAGTGTAAATTTTCTATCATAACATTAGACGGTGTAACTGTTTTGCCTTTCTTGTACATCATCGAGGTGTTAGCGTAAAGGCTACATTTATTACCTTTTTACTCGAGAAAGGCACCATCACCGCTAGGTGGATTAATCTGGGTTTTTTTTTTGTGAAAAGTGAAATTTGAACACTACCTGTCGAAATTGGATTTTCAATAGTTAAATGCATTGAAACAATTGTTTACAATAGTTGTATGAAATCTTAGAGAGTTAACTGATCGATTCATACCAAAATCTCCAGAATCCGTTGAAAAACGGCTGAGTTATTGGCTCTTACTTCCTGACCTCTTTTCGTGACGGTCCCAAATTTGAAACTTTGGAATGAGCACCCCCTCCCCGGTAGGATACGAAAGACGTGTTAAAAAATCAGAGCTAATCAATTCCGTTCATGCATGCCCAACACGGACATCATAAAAAGAGTCGTGTCTTGCGCGCGCGTCATTTTCGTTCGAGATTTCACGGCGAGCGGACCGCTCCGCTAGAGCGTGGACCGTCTGGTAGCGGTCTAGTAACAACGGCTCGGTGGCGTTGGCGTTCGGTGGTGTCTGTGGCGATCGTGGCAGCAGCAGCAGCGCGTCATTTACGATAGAGATTTCACGGAGCGTGAATCATCCGGCGTCCGTTGAAACGAATCGTCGGACAGCAGTCGTGGTGCAATTAAAATTAATCGGTCCTTTGTTAGAAAACCAGAAAAGAATTTGTTTTACCGAAAATGTCCACCAAAGTGAAAATTCCTTTAACAATGGCGGCCAAAAAAGAAAACTCGTCATCAGTAAGAACATCACTCAAGTGAAATCGTTGCTCACATGCTGTCAGTAATTAAAAAAATCGGTCCTTTGTCAGGACCATTTACTATACAAAGAAAAGGGTTTGATTTGCCATGTTTGATTGTGATGCTATATTTGCGAAATGATTTCTCTTTATACTGCTGAATGGTTAAAGATGATAGCACACCAAATAGTTCTTATACCGCAACTCCGACGCCATAATAGCAACTTTCAATATGAAGCGACAATTCGTCTCAGATCAACTATCTTTCGATCGAAATGGGGATCATGAAAGAAAGCGATATACGCGACTTGATACACCTTTACAACCACTGACAGCAACCAAACGGTTATCAAAATCTGAAGAGAAAATTTCATTTCCTACCGCTAAATGGCTGCAGCAGCTACCAATGCTAATACATTTTCTTCACCTTTGTCGACGGCCATCACTGATGCTGTTGGGATCGCTAACGACGCAATCCCCAAGCAGCACAACTTGTTTCACTACTGAACATTTCACTGTGTTGCAACTATTCGGAAAGAAACAATCTTTGCGTATGTGCCATTAAACATAACTCTCTTAAAAAGCGCAAGAGGTGGAGCCTACGGAAACATCCTTCGATTGCAGTAAAATTGCAAAAATGTTGCAGAATACTACAGCGGAAAAAAAATGAAATAAAAATATAAAACTGGATTCGATTTATGGATCTTGTGATTGATAGTCCTTCACTCTATCACAGCACCATTCAACACTTCGAAGGGACTGCATGTTGACTCACCATAAAAACCATACGATTATGAAGTTTGGTATTCGGATTTTCTGTTACTTGATTGCACCATCACCTGGATAAATTGCGAGTTGTCAAAACGTTGAACGATGCTAAATTAAACATGAAGACACACTCAACTTATCTGCAACTTAATTTAAACAAACAAATAAATTTTTAAAGACGCATTGAAGTTACATGGTAAAAAAATGCAACTTGATGATTTTGTTTCGTGTTTGCAACATAAAGTGCAGTATTCTTTGGTTGTTTGTTTCCAAATGTCAAACACGTACTGCATTGCAATGTTAATGAAACATTGATCACAACTCGAAGGTTTTTGACATCTTGATGCAACTTTTTCGTGCTTTGATGTTTTTCCAATGCCTTTAATGAAACTGAATAGAAACAAGGTGCTTTTTGGAAGATGTTGCGTGTGTGCCATTTAATTGTATGTCTCTTCAAAGAAAATGCAGTTCAAATCAACTCTTCCGTTTAAAATTGGGTTCTGAGAAGAACTAATTTATGCTTCTTAAGATCTTGTTGAGCATTCACAACTACTAACAACAGCAAGAGCAAGTTTAATGAGAAGTTTCACCACATTAAGACGCACATTCTCATGGTGACAGACTCCGACGACTGCCACTGATGCCGATGCAGGGACCGCTCTCCAAGGAATCTCGAACATAAGAACTCGCGCGCGCGGGAAAGCTGCTTTCTTGTATTTAATATAGTGAGCCCGATGCCCAGCCCCTTTGTGTGTGCAAATTTTATGTGCACTCATTACTAATAACAAAGGGGCGAAGCTTACTTCATAAGATACAAGAAAGCTGCTTTACTTCGAGATTCTTCGGAGAGCGGTCCCAGTATCGACATCAGTGGTGTTCGCTCGTGTAATTGACGGATGCTGCAGATCCGGTTTGATGTAAATAATCTGCAACATCATCAAGATATCGAAATTCATCCAACATTGATGACCGTCGGCGGTGGTTGCTGCAGAAATCTCGTCGTCGGTGGGAGCAGTACTGAAGCGAAATTTTCTCGCATACTGATAGTGAATGGCGCACTTAATCGGTCCTTTTTCAGGACCATCATTTTATAAAGAAGAAGGTTTTGTTTGCTGTATTGGAAATTGTCGCACAAATTAAATTTTCTCGCAATGTTCTTACTTTAGTTTTGCTGCTGCTAGTGACTGGGAAGGGGCATTAAGAGGAATTTTGCAGCAGAATTGTGCAAGTGCAATTTTATCTCTCATTTTTACTGGCTGTCGACAAACCTGCTACTAAAAATTTTAAACTAATTCTTTTGAACGCTGCCAATGCTGATGATGATTTCAATTGATGATTTCAGATGATTTCAAGCAAAACCGCAAACGCGCGCGGGAGAGCAGCTTTTTGGATTGACTTGAGACGATGTCTGCGAAGGTAGCGGTCCAAGTATCATCTGTGATAGTCGTCGGTGGTGATTGAGAAAAATGTTTATGCTGAGAAAAGATTATGATAATTTTTGGTTCAATAGTGTTATGTAAATAAGCTAAAATTAATATTATATTACGATTCTCATTGCACCAAAAAGTTTTAGGGTCGGTGTACCAATTGTCGCCATACATAAGAACAACTATTTTTTAAAAAAATAAGTAAAAGGCATGTGGGTGGACTTTATATATCAAGCGAAAGGTTTTACTTTCTGCTCCTTAGAACGAACGGGTCGTTTAGAAATGACTTCCACAGTTTGAGAGGAGATGGGATCAAGAGTTTGTAACAGAGCGTACTTTCGGTATACAAAAAAGCGTGATAGGGGGGGAGGGGGTGGCGGTTGGATCTTAAAATCTCAAAAAGTAGTTGACGTCATATTTGAATCATGCCCAAATGATTCGTTCAGCCAAACGACATAAAAACCGAAATTCAGAAGATTAATGGGTGAATATTAAGGGTTTCGCTTTACAATCCAGGAGAAATTTCTCGCTTTTTTCCAATTTCCTTCTAAACTACAACACATAAAAAGGGTTGATATGTGGTTTAAATTCCGATATTGAAAAGATGTTCATCGCAGTGTTCAATGGGGCCTTCCTTAACTATGCGGGAAGATGCGTGGCTGCAAAGCAACAAGGCCGCGTGGAAGGCAGCGGGGCTTGATTCCCAGTTTTCTCGACTTTCCTGAGCCTGAATGTATTATTGTGTTGGCCTTATGATAAACGAATGCAAGCATAGTAACTCGGCTTAGTAAACTCGTAGGAATAACTGTGGGAGTGCTAAATGCACACTATTCTGCAAGGTGGCATTGTCCCAGTGGTGAATGCCAATGAGAAGAATATGAAGAAATAGCAGCATCAGTGTCTTACGGTTTATTTCCTATTTGAGCCACCAATTGAAAAAAATACGGCAGTTACAATCATTTTGAAGCATTTAATCCTTTTGAAATTTGCCTAAAAGCAATCATAGTCCGACAACGGACTGATTGTAAATGAAGCTTGAGGGATAAAAATAAAATAAGACAAAGTGCAAATAGTGACAGCGTCTATGCATTGTTTATGGCGTGTGCTACATTTGTGTGGTTTTTAACTTTTAATTCAAATGACCCCCCCACCCTGAACTGAAATACCATCACCAAAATATGGAACAATTTTGACGTACACTCACCTACTGATCGCATTGTCCGACGGCGAATGGTGCGGGCTGGTCAAATTCTTAGCCACGTGAATCTGCCCGTGACCGATGCTGCCGCCGCTGCTCAGCCCGCTTATGACGCTGCTATTGCTGCCTCCGCTGCCGGTGCTGCTGTTACTTCCGCTGCATGCCGCTATGCTGGGCGAGGAAGTTCTTTTCATTTGCGGCGATTTCTCGAAAACCGACGCAAAACTGTTGCTGGGTGGTCGCGATTGGGGCGTGAGAGTAATGGGCGACGGCACCTTCGGGGACTCCAGCTTGATGCGCATCTCCGGGGTGGACCGCTCGGATGGCGTCTTTTCGTGGGTGGATAAATTTTTAAACTTGTCCGCCACGTGAATGGCCGATGACGTCGAAGAAGATGACGCCGACGAAGGTAGGCCCGCTGGGAGACCAAGGTGCAGATGTTTCGTCTGCTGCGATTGATGAAGTGCAGCCTGTTGCTGTTGTTGTTGGAGCTGATGCTGCTGTTGTTGTTGCTGTTGCTGATGCTGATGCTGGTGGTGATGGTGATGATTGCTATTAGCGGCGGCGGCTGCGGCCAAGGCCAGTTGATTCGTAAGTAGACTGGTGGTATTTATTGCACTATTGACTGTGACGGGGGACTCGCGGGTTGCCACCGCGGCGGCCGCTGCAGCCGCTGCCGCAAACGCCGCATTGCTCGGATGATGCGGATGATGATGGTGGTGGCTTGATTGGTTCAACATATCGTTGAAGTTGTTGCTTGCGACGGTATTAAAATTTAAACACTGCAATAAATTCTCGCTGCTCATGCTTGATATCACCTGTTGGCCCACGGGGATTGTCAGGATGGTTTGGGTGGCGATTCCTGTGCGTGTGTGCATGAGCAGTGGCACCAATTGATGGGGTTGGAAGAAAAACAAATGGGAAATTGGTGTTAATATCGGATAAGAGATGAAAGCAGATACAAACGTAAATCGCACTTGAGTCGAGTAAAAGGGTATGCGATATGAACTTTGAATGAATATTCGAATAAAAAATCAAATTGAGCCACATTTCGAAGCATAAATTGATCAAAATTTCACCTAACTGAAGGAATAACAAGAAAAATGTAAACGACATTTTGGTAAAAATTGACACAAGTTCAGTAATATTTATTTGGTTCTAGAACATTTTGGCATTATAACACTTTTTTTTCTGTATTCATAATGCAACAATGATAAAATTTGTCTTCTAAAAATGCAAAAGCTAGTTTACTGATTACTTTTACTAAATTTGCATGGTGATTTTGCTTTTACTAACAATAATACTAAAATTTCTACTAAATGATTACTATAACTTCTTTATGATGAATATTGCCCATCAGCGCTGGTTATAGCCTCTTCTATCAATTTATTCCTACCCTGTTACAAAGCAATGAAAAATGCTAGAACAGTTCCAATGGCAAGATGGCATAACATAATCTATTTCAATTCGATTAAATAATAAATCGTTATACAAAAATGCTATACTTTTTTATTACATTTTACGTATTTTCATAATGTCTTCCCGTGTTCATGTTGACTCACCTTGTGACGTTGGTATGAGCAGTTGGGCCCCTTGAATTCCTTGGACAATCTGTCCAGACGCTAGAATCATTTGAGGCATTTGGGCAGCTGCAGCTGTCAGAGGTTGTGAGGCGGCCCCCAGTGCCCCCATCACAGGAGAATGGCTTTGCGCTCCTAGACTTAGATTGAGTGGCGAATTATTAAGTAGTGCCGACGGTAAACCAGCCGTCGGAAGTCCTAGCCCTGGTAACACTCCCGCTCCGCCGGTCAGCTGCGCCAAACTCTGCAGCTTCTGTAGGTTCAGCATATCTTGCACTGGGGACGAAAAAAGTATGACTCATGTAGACCATAGTGGAGTTCTTTACGAAGGGTGGTTTTAGAACTCGATATGTACTCACTAGTTCCATTTAGATGCACCTGGGCTGCAGCGGCGGCAGCTGCAGCAGCTGCTGCCTGGTTGGTTACCGGGGATCCACCCGTCGGCAGGGATAGGGGCGACATTTTTTCGCGGCTTCGTAGCGCCGCGGCTACTTTCGCACGGCTTGACTCGTCCAGTGGACTGTTTGATCGGCTACAATTATCACTTCTTTCACGGTCCTGCAAATTGAAAGAGAACATAGAGGAAGGTGTGAGTCGAGCTGGGCTGATTGGATGGTTGAGTGAGTGGTACGAGCTGATTCGTCGTGTAGCGGTCATGAACAAAACTGACGACAACGACGGTGACGACGACGATGAACGACCCGTGACAACGACAAGGCGTAGAAAATCGTAAATGTCGTAATTAAGGAACGGAAATTAAAATTGACAAATTTCAAAAACTCGTAATTAGTCACAATTATATTTAATTACGGTGGCCAAAAAGTGGGGAAAATTCAATGTCGTAGGAAGCGTTAGTCGGTTGGCGAAAACGAATGTTGATATGTAATGATGACCAGAATGTTTTCCAGGATCTTTCCATCAGGAACATAACCAGATGCAGTGACATTTACCAAATATTTTATTTAAAAATCTGAAGTAACAACATTACAACATATTGCCGGTAAAGGTAACAGTTCCAAACTAATACTTGGTGAAGAACTGGATTAAATACATACAAAAGTTCTGTAAATATTTTTTCTTTTAAGTTGATGGGAAATTATTTTGGGGAATCACAAACAGTGTCACGATCATGTGTCATACATTTTGCATTGCATCTTCGATAGTGTTATAAACTTATAGTTTGGGAGTTACATATATTCAGAAATTTTGCTTCCAATATTTAATATCGAGAATTATACTGTTTTTAGACTAAATATTATCATCGAAGCAAATTTTGACTTATTTATCTTTTTGAGTTACATAATATTTATGTTATCATCCTGTATGCGAAGACAAACATAACGGTTTTCTGATTGAAAAAATAAGACGTTTCGTGCGCTAATGGGATTGTTAACGGATGACTCAATTTCGTCTTTTAACAAAATCAAGAAACATTTTTTCAATGAAAAAAATCTTTCCTACATTGACTTGCATTGTTGCGTTTGTTGGTAGTTAACCAAGCTTTAGCTCAAGCGCAAGCGTGTTCTTTCAAAGTGTTTGCACAAAACGTTTTGCTACCGCCATCGGGGGTGAGAATGGGTCAGCGGCCTCACCGACAGTCTAAAGGTCGCATAACAAAATCGTTCAAAAAGGTCTCTTATAATTCTGTTTTCTTGTCCTCAGAAGTATTAAATCTATTCTACAAGCATTCTATGTAGTTGAAACAGTGACAGTGACCATTTGACCCAATGTCACCACCGACGACGGTACTATTTTTGCCTTCCTCGTTAGTGTGCGTAAATGCAATAACATTAATCATGAACAACTCAGATAATACCCGGCTGCGGATCTACAACTCTAACAAGGAGTTCTTTAGCGATGGAATACTTCCTCGAAAGCGTCAACCGGTTTCCGAGGAAGGGAGTTGCGTAATCCGCACTACTCCTACATCTCGTTGTATGTTCCAGATCACTGCTCATATTTTACCACTTCAATTGGATTGTAGAATTCGGGGAAGGGTCACTATCTGACCGAAACTCATTTGACCGAAATACGGCCGAATATTTGGCGGAATAGAGTCAGTGTTTAAATTAAATGGTGCATGATAGGACACACAACATTTGAGAAATCCGAGTTTGTGCTTGTGCTTTATTCGATCAATAAGTGAAGGCCTGTTTGTGCGTGTTCTCGAAAAGGATGCAGGATGATCGCGCGATCATACATAATAATTTGTTATGCTTTGTGCGGCCGGTAAATACATTAAGTTGTGCGGACTTGGTTGTATTTGAGGTTGGCACATCGGTTCGATATGAAGGAATGTAGTAGAATTTTTTAAATGTGCTTAATTATCCCATAGATCGCATCGCTTACCAAAGTGAATACAGATAAACTATCCTTTGTTAACTATCCCAAGACAATCGTGGAGATGCAGAGGTATGCTTGGTCTCTAGTGGCAACGAGAGTCAGATTAACAATTCTTCCTTTCGTATATGACCGTAAGGACGTGGACGGCACCGTTATTTAGCATTAGATTGGACACTAGTGATACTAATCTTTTACTTTTGAGATCCTTATCTAGAATGCTATCAGAAATAAAAAAATAGTGGTCCTTGATTCCAGTATTAGACAAAAATAACAAAAGCATGAGGATTACTACTCCTGGCAACGCCCATCTTCACCGTAACTAGGGAGAAGAAGGAAGTGTTGATGTGGTACTTACTTAACGAGCGGCCACCGACTTAGCGACACCCTCATAAGTACCACGGAGTTGGATAATGAAGAAAATGAGTCAGGTATTCGTTGGGTCAGGATTTGCCTGTAGCTGACAATGTAACCGTGGTACATTTTACCCCGTAATACACCATGTAAAGGTGTCTACCCAGTGTTATTTGGTCCCATTATTGGACGTGGACAAGACCGTTATTGACTGAAAATATTTGAACTTTTCCGAAACGACCTGTACATTGAGAATGGATGGTTAATCCCAAGCCCCAAATGACGTATTCTGTACAATTCTTGTCAAACAGACCTATTCTATGAGCATTATGACGGTACAATTCATGCTCATAGAATAGGCCTGTTGGCTGAAGAGATTATTTGGCAGAATACGTCATTTGGCCGTTTGGGTCATATGGTTGAACAGGTCGTTTAGCCGAAAAGGTCACTTGGCCGAATATGTCATTTAACGTCTTATCATCTAACCCTTATTTGGAACCATTATTGGAGTTAGATGATAAGACGTTATTGCCAAACAATTGATATTACGGGGTAAAATCTTACATTGTCACGTTATCCTTCAATATTCCACTTAGGTTCCAATTTAACCATTATTTCTCTCTTCTCACAGCAAAAAGTAAGAAATGAGAGGTTGGAATTGATGAGTGAGATGAGTTCTTATTTCGCTCTTCTCACTTTTTACAGAGAGAAAGGATGTGAGACGTCTCACTTCTCAATTCGAATTACTCATTTATAACTTCACACTGTAAAGAAGAAGAAGTGCGAAGTGAGCAGATAGAGATACGTCTAACTTCCTATTTCATACTACTCACTTTTCACTGTGGGAAGTGAGAAATGATAAGTGAAAAGTGAGATGTCACATTACTTACTTCTCACTTTATACTGTGAGAAATGATAGATGAATAATGCAAAGTAAAAAGTTAAAGGCATTACTTCTCACTCATCATTTCTAACTTCTTATTTCTCACTTTTCGCAGAGAGGAGTGAGAAGTGGAAAATGGTTATTGAGAAGTTAGAAGTTTGTTTTTGTCTTATTGTTCTGTGTAATACGAAGCTATGGCCATCCGGAAGATGCTCCCTGACGAACCACAACTCGAGCTCGACGCTACGCCATACCGTTAATGACGTCAAATACCCGGATGAGCAGCTATAATACCTCAAACCTAAATCCCAACCTAGTCCGTCGTGAAATTACGCAATCTAACCTTGAGTCGCCACGAGTATCTTGATTTATACCCTTTCCCCTTACTAACTGTTGATAATAAGATGATATCGATTGTAAATATCATAAAGTCTCGGCTCCGTTAAGTGTTATACACGCCTGAGCCTGTCAAATAAACGCAATAGATAGGAGGAAGAAGTGACTTATTTGACGAAACGACAAATGCTGCTGAACAACCTATTCAGCCGATTGATCTATTCGGCCAAATGACCTACTCGGCTGTATGACCCTTTCGGTCAAATGACTTCGGCCTTATGGCCTGTTTGGCCAAAAGTTATATTCGACATAACAACTTTTGGTCTAGTGGCCTTCGACTAAATGACATTCAGCCGAATGCTTTTAGTCCAAAAGGCCCTTCCCCGTCGAATTCAGTCTAGAGATTCGGGATTAACTCAGTCTAGTCCTCTGCGTTAAATCTTGACTATTCCGAAGAGAATTTCCCCTGCTGCGGAATGCCTCTGAAAATGGTTTCCTATGTCCTTGATCCATTTAGTTTCCAGCTTGATCGCAGACTACTTAGGGAGTGAGTGCTAGTAGTGGACCCCGTACGTATAATGGACCCCCTGAACAAAATCCCAAATTAAACGCTGGAATCGACAATTTTCTGCAATCTTCCGTCGGGTGAAGTTGCTTCATGTAACAGGACATCAGTTCCATACATTATCTATGGACAGAGAAACAGAAATTTAGTTATATTAACTATTTTGTTAATGTAAACATGCTAAAGGGTCCTTTACTAGCACACAAGGGGGGGGTGTCCATTATAGGCAAAATGAACATGGAACATGTAAATCAAATGGGGGGACCATAATACGTATGTAAACAAACTCGACCCTGGGGTGGCCATAATAGGCATGCTAGCTACATAGTTTTAAAATGCTTTTTTATTGGTAATAATGAATGTTTTGGCTAGTTTTATGTACGAAACACGAAGCTGGTAACTGTTGCTTGTCATCTGGTGCAGCAGAACTACAATTTGTCAAGAGAGCGAGCCTAGCGAGTAAAACGACTGAAGTAAATTTTAGTCGTTAAGGGGTCCATTACTAGCACTCACTCCCTAGATATAGATATAGTAGATAGATATAGATAGATATAGTTCGGAAAATCCCGGGACGAAAATCCCGGGATGTAGTGCATCCCGGATCCCGGGATTTTTTAACATGCATCCTGGGATTTCTCGAAAATGACAAATAATATGCATGATAACAAAACGATTTAGGATAAATTAATGTATGTTCTGCATAATTGCACGGATTCTAGTTTGTTAGCCCATGGGCTTTCATTTTGCACACATGTCTTTTGGTGTGCAAACATATGTACATAACAAGCACACACAGCTATCTTCTCAATTCGTCGAAAGAGTGATTTGTTTTTGGGGCGAACATACAACTGATAAAAATAAGAAATCATCTTTCCAGATTTCACAATAACCGAGCCGCCATCTAATGCAACTGCGGCTATGAAATTTTCTTTAATGTCGAGACTAATTAACAGTTGCTCCATGGATTGTTTTATCTTGGGATTGCGACGGATCTGAAACATTGTTCGAATGTCCCGTCGATCGCCAGTGAAGAACACAATGTTTCAGAGAAAGGTTGAAAACGGTTAGGAGAACAACTTCATATCGAAGGCGCTGGGCGGTCATGACATGATGCTGTTGACTACAATTTTCGCTATTCAAACATAACAGCTAGCAAAACTCCTTCACCTCAAAATTGCACAATGCAATTTAAAAACGGGTAGATGAGCGCCGAGGCATCAAGCTTGTCTCACTTATGAGATGGCTTCAAAGTGAAGAAAGGTAATTTTAGAATTCAGCTGAGCCTCCGATCGCTTCCCTTTACTAGCTGATTAGGTTTGTTAAAGAAGAGTTTGGACGGTTTCATAATACTCCATCAGATACCCTGCTGATCCACACACCATTTTCAGAATCTGACAGGAACTAGGCATCATCTCTCAAAGAAGAGTTGAAAGCTATGATTCAGAAACAGGCTGAGAAGTCGTAGTTTGAATAATTTTATCTATAAGGAGCATGCTCCGTTTGAATTAACTGGAGAACTAGCATCGAGTCTGGAGAAGTTTTTCATGGCATTGAAGTTTATTAAACTCCCTTCGATTGATAGCGAGCGGCTATGCTCTGATTTTGATTCTGAAATAACTCCACTAAGAACGGGTTGTCTTCATTGTCGGATTCAAGCATCAACGCCTAAATATTTATTAAATCGTATTGCGAACAGGTAGACAAGCAGCGATTCGTTCATAAATTAAACTGATACATATATTACCATTCCCGAAAATTCAATAAATAATGAAAATGAAATTTGCAAGTATTTTTATTTTATCCTGAGATCCCGTGATATCCAGGATAACGAAAAATTAACCCCGGATCCAGGATTTTTATAGTCTAGGAAACAAGACCCTCTACTTAGATAGTCACCGGTGGCAGATCTATCCTACACACAACCAGCCAGGGTGGCAGATTTTAAGACGTGATGAACTTATAATCCTAATATAAAAAAATCACGGAAATAAAGCACATATAAAAAAAATAGCAGGTTTTAATACAATTTTGCATAAGAACCTGTCAGAGACTGTACAACATTTGGCATACAATTTCGAAAGATTTCAATACAACCATTGTTTTTATAACTATCATTTATTTGGAACTAGCTTTATGTACCCGGCCTTGTCCGGGATTGCCAGTTTGATTCCGCAGCTGTTGGAATTGCAAATTTTATTTCGCTAAAACCAGTTGGTAATTGATAAGCCCCGTGTTTTCTTGTTGATACTGCCCCAATTGACGAGAAGATCAAAAGATTAGTTAGTCACTTTAAAAAAACATTAATTCTGACAAACAAATTCTTGTTATATTCTAGAAAGTGATATTACCGAGAAAAAAAAAATTACCGAAACTGTCATATTCGGAGAAGTGTCATTTTCAGGGAAATGTCATATTTGGGGAATTGTCATATTCGGGGAAATGTCATATTTGGGAAAATGCCACATTCGGGGACATATTATTTTAAAGAAATTGTCATTTTGGGGAAACGTACATTATGTTCGGGGAAATGTCGCGTTCGAGATAATGACATTTTCAGGAAATGTCATATTTGCGGATTTTTTTTGGGAAATGGCATATTCGAGGAATTGTCGTTTTCAGGCGAAATGTCATTTCCGAAGAAATGAATTTAAGGATATGATATTTGCGCAAACTTATGTTTTCAGGAAATGTTATTTCCGGGATAATATTTATTTTTTGTGATTTTTTCTAATTAAAAGGATTGGTTTCGGATAATTTTGCAAATTACCTAACAAAAGAATCGGAAATTTGAAGTATGCTCAACATTAGATATGCATATCGTACGTGTCTTACGTTTTCACGCCTGACGTACTGATTCTTAATCTCGCGCACCTTACTCCTCCTTTACACCTCCTGTTTTCCATTCTACTCCATCTATAATCGCCTGCTAAGGATAAAGAACATATGTCCCAATTTTTTAGGATATTGATAAAAGGAGTTCAGAAGTTTTACCGCTTTTTTAGTGACCCTCCAACACCTCTATAATCGTCCCCTTAGGATTGAGATTATGTGTCGCAAATTTGGTTCGAACGGACCCATGCATTTAAAAGGTACGTAAAACGTTCATTTCATTCACATGTCCCTCCCTCTTTTCTCTCTTGACCCTCCCATCTATTATATAACCTTATGTTACAGAATATGTTTTGGTGGGGATATTCATCGATTTGTTTTCGGCGAAAAATTACATTACTACTGTCTGTTAGAAAATAAGTGATTGGAAGATTTGTCCGCAGAAGATGGTCGAAGGCCAGTAAATCTACCTAAACGTCCGTCCGGAGTTTTGTTTTGTCATTTTTCGCCGAAAACAAATCGATGAAAATCCACCAACAATTTCATGACGATTGATCCATTGTAAACATCAGAATATGTTTTGGTGGAAATCGGTTGAGGTACTCAAAAGATACAAAGATCTTAGAAAATTATTTTGAGCTCTTTAGTGGAATGTCTTCACTTGTCATAAGACGAGTTTGTACAATCCCATTGAATTCCACCACTTAATTGTATCTTGACAGATACGTAGTCGAGTCAAGTACGAGATACTGAAGACGGCCTTACTGTTGAGGTCGAAATACGTATCTGTCAAGATACAATTAAGTGGTGGAATTCAATGGGATTGTACAAACTCGTCTTATGACAAGTACAAAAGATCGTTAATTGAACAATACACCCCGTAAATCCTCCCCCTTTTCCTAATGACTCTCTCAACTCCTTTGTTATCTTCCCCTGGGGATAGAGAATGTTTGTTCCAAATCTGGTTGAAATCTGACCTGGGGTTAACAGTTATACTATTTTTTTTCGTATTCTAATGAGTCCTCTTCCCCACCCAATCTCTCTTTCTACAATTACCTTCCCTCCCCCTTTGTTATCTTCACCTGGGAAAAGAGAATTTGTGTTTCAAATTTGGTTGAAATCAGACCAGGGGGTTAAAAAATACAATGTGTTGAAGCCACTTTCCCCTAATTTGAGTTCCAACCCTTGTATTATAATGCCTATGTCAGTGCCAGTATTTTGGACATAAACCCCTCCCCCGGAGACAAAATTTTTAGAAGAAATTTTTTAAAAAAAAAAAAAATGTTCGGAAAATCGCCCTCCCCCCCCTCACCAATTTTCTGGCTACGCCACTGTCCCTAAGTATAACATAAAACCGAGCATGATGAAAAGCTTTTCGCGGTATCTAATGCTTATCAATAGGCCAGTTGTATATATTCTGAAATCCTTTGCGGGCAGCATGAAAAGGCTACAAGGACCGCACTTTGGGGATCACTGACCTAAAAAAGCAACTCAAAGCAAAAAGGTACTACCCCATGCGGTTTATCGACTCTGCACTTTCAGTATGGAACGATTAGTCCACATACCTTCGTGATGGGCCAGCTCCTGTTCCCTACTGCTCTTCAACTTTTTTATTAGGCTGATAACTTGTGCATGTATCACTCTGTTCTATGTAAAGCCTGTAGAACTCTACTTTTAACTGCAAGTCCTTAGTCAGATCTGAACTTCGAAATATTATGATGATATTCGATTTGACAACGTTCCGATGAAAGGTGTTTTGAGCGCCATCGTTACTCAACACAACTTAGCTACGCCATCAATCAACATTTGTCCCCAGCCCCATGCGTTGACAACTCATGTCATCTACACTGAATACTAATTTCCGAAACGCCGGGTCTCATGGCAGCCTGTCGCCACATTACTGGGGCGATCACGCATAAAACTTTCCTCGCAGGCTGGTGTTGAGTATCTATGGCCTTCTACTTGCTTCCTGCCCTTCCTGGTAACCGTCTGCCAGAGACCATCTAACCGCTGATTATCTTGGTCACTCTTATTCATTGAATCTGTAGAAAGGGATGTATTTTCCGTCATTACGCTCTCGCGACGGTTCTTCGCTTTGGGTGTCATGCGTCCCTGATGCTATTTTAACACTAAGTGGGTAGGTGATCGTCTCTTGTTACATTGTTAGTGTTGCTGCCAACACTGTTGACGGTTGGCAGCTGCCACCATAAGAAAAATTAAAAGATGAGAATGATGAGAAGACATATTAATACATACATACTAAGGACTAGTATCACATGACGTGTTAATTGGGAAAGTAACTAAGTGAACTGCTAGGCCTTCCTAAGCAGAGCGGTAAGATGCGCGGCTACAAAGCAAGACCATGCTGAAGATGGCTGGGTTCGATTCCCGGTCCGGTCTTATTTCGGGTTGAATTTTTGTTTTAATTCCCTGGGCATAACAGAATCATCTTGTTAGCCTCATGATATACAAATGCAAAAATGCAGTTATTTACTGTGTAAGCGCTTAAATAACACTAAGCTGCGAGGCGGCAATGTCCCAGTAGGGGATGTAATGTCATTAAGAAGAAGAACTGAGTAAACTAAATAATAAAAGATTATTTATATTTATTACATTCACTATAATTGGTATAACATCTAAAGCACCTTTGTTTAGTAAGTAGTGGTCGAATTTATTGGTAATTACCAGGAAATCGATTTTTCTGAAATGCACTTGCGAAACAAACGATAAAAGAGAACCAACGACAAAGCTTTGTTTTTGTCGGAGATAATAATGACAAAGATTCGAAACATTTTGTCAGCAACAAAAAAGAAGACAATCTTGTTGCTAACTTTTCATCCCGTTATTTTGCATTATTTCTAGAGCAAATATTTGTTTTATGCTATCATAGTTTCTAGTTTTATGGACATATTCGAGAATCGAACAATGATTACAAAATTAGCATCGTATTCTCGGAAATATTAGAGCATGCAAGGCAAATGATTCTTGTCATATTGTGTTCGGGTTCTGATAAAGGTTTGTCGCTAGGTGCGTTTGTCAGTAACAAACTCTGTTGATGACAAAGGGTATATTGTTAGGCGTTGCTCGAATATTGATTCCCTGTTTGATACTGATGAGTTTGGCAAAAAAGTGTCTCTTTCATTCGTTTTCGAGACTATGACGAAGGGACGAAAATGCCTGCCTCAACCCTAGGTGTTGCGTCGTGCAATGTTATGACGATACGGAGGCGACGGACAACTGTCATTTTTGTTGATTCAGCTTTGCTGCTTCGCAGCATGCGTGAAACATAAAAATGACAGTTGTGCGTTGCTTCCGTATCGAGTGGTGTGCCCCCGAAAACGCGAGCACTTTGAAACTTGGATTCTGTCAGGAGTGACCTTAACCGGTGCAAGTGAGGTGGATTATGGTTTTAGATTGGATTGTAATTAGTAATTAGTAATTAGTTTAATTATTTTCTATATATTGGCAAAAAATACTCGACGCGTTTCTGTTAAATTGAAATGTTACCGGGATTAAAATACGTACTTCAGTACTGCTTATAGTGTAACCTTACTCGGATGCAATTAAATTCATCTCGTTTTTGTCTAACGGTAATGTGGTGAGTAATACTAATAATACTGGCAATGTGTACTATAAAAGAACAAATTATTTCACAATTTTAACAATATGCAGACACTTGACTTATCAACGTTGACCCCATCATCCGTAGACAGAGAGGGAAGGAAGGCCGAAATTGCATCAAAAAGAGCATTTTTTTATGAATATTTATTGAAAAGCTTTTGCGCGTAGAGGCTTACAAACATTTATTGCCTTCAGCCGCTTTTGATTTGGCGACTAAATTAGAGTAATTTACTAAGAATATGAAATTTGCATTTTCACTGCATTTGACTTAACCGGTGGATTTTATACCTACATATTTCCTCTAGCTATATCCAACGGTTATGAATTTCTTCCTATTTTGCCCATAATCAGAAAAATGGAAAACTTAATTTCCATTCAAAAGAATCGAACGATGCATTTATTGAATGCGACATCATCGGACAACGGAAAATCGAAAACCATCATCATCATCGTCAACCAATCGGCATTGTCCGTCTATTTCGCGTCGCGATTTGCAAAACAATTCACCATTCAAATAAAGATTGAAACTGTCGATTCGGTGTTAATTATTTGATTTAATTATTGATTTTGTTTTCATACCATGCTACGCCGCCGCCATCATCGTCCCCGAAAGACTATCGCGGCCCGTTGACGGTGCATCCAATCGCAAACATTATTCATTATTATCGTTACTTTTGTCCATTGTTGATTTTTATTGAAATCCATCCATTCACGGAAAATTCGTCCAGGTAGGCAAACGATTCTCCAGCTCGTGGCAAGCAGCATCAGGCGACGACGATTCGATCCTTTCTGCGGACACCACCGACCGCCCGGTCGTAGACTCTGCCACGATTTTCATTTTGTGACTCCTTCTTTGCCTGCTTCACATGTCACTCTCCAGGTGATGGAAACATTCGTCCCACAAAACTGCAGAGACGACCGAGCTGCAGTTTTACACCCCAATCCGGTTCAATTGCAACGGAGGGGTCGTCGAAAGAACCGAAAAAAATGTATATCAAGTGCGCTACCATCCGAACTTGACAATGCAGTCAGAAATAATTTGCTTTTTGCATCGTCACATGCATCGATCCCCACGACTTCCGCCGTTTTTTTTCCTCGGTCGAACCGTACCAGTTGAAAACGTAGAAGTAGGGACTAGCAAATAGGCCTTCGATGATGATGAATCGAAGTCAGGATGACATTTCCATTCTAATTTGGAGTAATTCGGTGAAAATGTTTGAACAATTAGTTGCTTTGTTCAGGTGCTAATCAAGCGTCGTGTGAATTGAATTTTTTGTGTGTAGGATTTTTTCGCAATGAAGTTTAATTGATTTGTAAATGGATGAAGCGTGATGCAGAAACAAAGTGTAGTTATCCGTGATAAATAATTTTACATCCCATTATAACTAGCAGTAGAGTTGAATAGCATTCTTATTGAACTTTTAACATTAACACATGTACTTCAATTGACTGATCAAATTTTTGAATGATGATTGATATATTTGTTTATAGAAACACTTTATTGTAGTTTTCGATCAAATAATGTTTTAACATTTGCTTGCGATTGTGGTGCAATATTATAACAATATATTTGTATTTCGTACAAATGTTGCACTGGAAAACTTCTCTCTGCTAAAGTTTTGTACAGTATACACATTGAATGCTAATTCCTTTTCTAGTGTAGTGCTTCTTTTGCAACAGCTTACTGCTCTGAAAAAGTATTTAAAATATTTGGCGTCTTGAATGCAAAAACCGAATTTAGAACATCTAAATAGATGACACACTCATTGCTCATTGTTTCAAAAATTTTATAATTCCAATGGTATTCAGATCTGCTCCAATCGATCGATGCCTTGAACCCGACTAAATTAAAAAATCCAAAATGTCTTTCCCCCGGTTGGAAACCTCTCCCTTCGAACAACTACTTCATCAATCATTCTAATTGCATGCAGCAAATTAGCTCGAAGCGAAGAAAATTCGCTCCTGTGCAGTGTTCGAATAGGAACGCAAATACACCATCAACAAAAAATCATCCACCGTTCGATACGTTCTGTTTTCATTTCCCGATTCCCGACCAATTCACCGACTTGTCCTTTTGCAATGCAAACCATTGCCAGCCCCATCTCCAAGGAAGGGCTCCCGTGTGCCGCGGTACGTCAGCTTCCAGCAGTCAGTCAGTTGGCTTCGACTCATTCAGTCCCACCTAGTTAGCATAGAGTGACGAGAAAAAAAATCACATTTACACCATCCAGTGAGCGAGCGTCTACAATTTTTTCACCTCCCTCGCGGCGTGACCCTCTTCATCGCAGCCAACGTGGTTTGTGATGCGTTCATTGCTGGAGGCTCATATTAACTGCATTGCACGCCTCTCCTAGTGTACCCCCCCAATCCCCCCTCACCAGAATAGAAGGAGTCTCTTTGGATTTAATAAAGTTATTGACACGCCACACATCGACCGTTTCGCCGTTCATCGCCGATGCAGAGCTGAGCCGAGGCTGCTGCTTCTGCTTCGGAAGGGGAACGGAACGTACACCTCGTTTGCATGTAGAACGGTTCCGGCCTCCGTTCGATGGCCAATGACCACCCGTATGGATGGGTTCGACGCCATCAGACTCCAGACGACCGAACGGTGTGGCCACCTTTCCACGCGAACCGGTAAAGGGAGCAATGTCGCTACTTGATTTTTTGATCTTCCGTGTACGATGTTCAATCTATTTTAATTATTTCACCAAATTAATGAACGTTCATTCGCTTGCCGGGCAGTCGATGGCAGAGAGCGCATTCTAAAGGAGCGTATCCTTTTGCGGGCAATTTCCACCACCACCCTCGCAACACATACGAATAGGTTCATGGGCATGGATGTTCAGCTCTGGTTGCTCAGTTGCTGGCCACTGCAGATTTGCATCATGTTCCCAACCTTTCGGAATCATTCGATGGTGATGCCATGGTACAGAAGTAGTAGATGAGTAGGAGTCATTAAGTCAAAGCTTATGCATCTTCCAATGGATTCTTCCATGCTTCCATACAAGCTGATATGTTATCATTCCGATAGATAATATTCATTTGTTGCGGAATATTAGTAGCTGGAGTACGTTGAGCTCTTCCTTATTTGTTATTAAAAAGTCGTCGAGTAAGAAGGACATTAATTAAGAGACAAAGATGTCATTTGACGAAATATTTTTCCAGATCATTTTCAATTAATTATATTTGGCAACCCCAATTCTTTTGGCGTTTTATTTTGAACATCCGTTGTAAAGCAGAAAGCTGTAAGGAAGGGTGTTCTACGTCAGAAAGTAACATCACAGGGAAAACGCTTTAGAAAATTACTTATTGGGAATTTTCTCTCAAAATTTGGGTTAAAGTAGTCAACACTGTCAGTTTTTCGAAAAAAAAAATAGCGATACCCGAAAAGCAACGTCGCGAATTGATTTTGAAGAAGCACTAAGGTCATATCCAAAACTTTCATGGAAAAAAAACTCTGGACCGTGCAGTTATCGGTGAGTTGCGTAATTAAACGATACTTCGAAACTCTGAGCATCGAACGGTAGATAAAATGCTTTCAGAATGGATGTTCTATTAGTGATCAGGATCACAAGAGTTTCGTAAAAACGGTTAACCGAAATCCCAATGCTTCGGTCAGGGATGTGGCCAAAAAGTTGAATCAATCAAACTCTTCCGTTCAGAGATCCAAGGACCGGGAGGGACTGCATACCTACAAAGTCAATAAATACGAGCTTTGGTAAATGTTTTGCTCATGTGTAAAACGGAGTGCGCCGCTCATGACTATCGGCACTGTAAACGGAGAGATCTACCTCATGGAGTGGTGTGATGTATAATATGAACAAGCCTATCATACCACATTTCCTCAGTCATATCACAGATCATAGCAGCCTTAGCAAGGTTGTCTCAGTGAATAACGATTCATTCACCCAGTCGGTCGGGCAAGCGACTGCGCGAAGACGGCACAGTATGACGGGTAATTTTCCGGAGGCAATTCAAAGTGCACATTTTGGCGACCGTGACAGGGCTTGAACCTGTATCCAAACCTCTTTTGCTCTGCGTTGGTGGGACGTCAATAAGAATGGTGCTATTGTGGATCCGATGGATCACAATTCTGCGTTGGTGGGACGCGCACATTCAAGCGTCTATTCCTCTGCATTAGTGTGACTCCACAAAAAGGATGTTGTTATTGTGGAACTGATGGATCACAATTTTGCGTGGTGGGACGACTGCATTCAAGCGTTTCCTCCTCTAGTTTGGTTGGACGCCCGCAAGAAGAATAGTGATATTGCAAATCGGACAGATCACGTGGTGTGAAGCCCGCATTCAAGCGCCTCTTCCTCTGCATTGGTGGGACGCCCGAAAGAACAATGGTGTTATTGTGGATCCGATGGATCAAAATTCTGCGTGGTGGAACATCCGCAGTCAAGAGCTACATACTTCCTCTGCGTTGGTGGGACGCCCGCAGGATAGTGTTATTGTAGATCGCTTGGATCACATTCGAGCATTTCTTCCCGCGCCCACGAGAAGAATAGTGTGGAACCGATAGATCACAATTCTGCATGGTGAGGCAATTCAAGAATGGTATAATCGTAGATTTCAAAAATCGTAAGTGGTCGAGAAGTTTTGTTTAGTTGATATATGTGATATGAGCTGTACACTCATAATTAAAAGCTCTTTATAAATATGTTTCCGGTTACGCTTTCCGTCAATAAAAGCCGGTTGTTCGATAACTGTAAAGGCACAGTGAAATAGTCGTGTTCTCGAAGAAAGTAGAGGCAGTACTAGTAGTCATGATTAGTAGGTCAAGTGAAATAGTGTTATTAGATGTGAGTCTTCCCTTGGCAGTTCGGTAAGATGCACGGCTAAAAAGCTAGACCATGCTGGAGGTGGCTGGGTTTGATTCCCGGAATAACGCAGCAGTGAAAGTCGTGGATGATTTTACAATCCTTAGGCGGATTGTGCTTAAGGGATTTGAAGTGCGGAAAGATGATGACCTGGGTCTTCGCCGCTTCAATATAGATCTTCTTGCTGGGGAGTTACTCTGTCAGGGCATCCATGTTGCGCTGGAATTGTGCCACTAGCACTCTTAACACTCTACCTCTATAGAAGAGAAAGGAGTCATCTGTGAACTGATGACAAATTCTGATGTTTCTAGCTTGTCGGAGGTGAACAGATTAAACAGCAGCCTTCGGTGAATCCCCTTTTTTTAATAGAGAGAGAGAATCCTTTCTAGGCTTCCGGATAGGGATGACTTTTATCGAATTTCAGGATAATTTGAAATAGCTGTAATAATGTAAGAGAAGACCTGGCCACCTTTGTTGATGTGCTGGCGGTTCATTTCAGCAAACATTAAGAATACCCGGAGCCGTTGCGAAGAAAGTACGACAATCCCTTGTCGAAGAATCTGGCGTTCTAAGTATCCCCGAACAATGCAGAGAGCTTCAACCAGCTCAACCAGCGCAGGCAGAGCTCGATTTCGTGCTGAAGGAAGGAAAAGGCAAATCGACTGGTCCTGACAGACTGTGTTATCCAATGCTAAAAAACCTGCCCGCGGTTTTTTTCTTTATCAACTCACTTTTTTTTATTCTCGATTAAGTTCAACCCTAACCTGACCCCGGTTGGTAAGTGGCATATTCCCAGTAGAGTGGAAAATCAGCCTAGTCGTCCCAATACCCAAGTGCCAAGGCCCAACCAACGAAGCAGGAGGGAAATCGCCCTATGTCATTGACGAATGTTGGAGCCGAAGTAATGGAGCGTCTATTGAACGGTTGGCACGTAGAAACGGTATCGCTGGACATTTCCAGAGCGTACAATCGTTTCTTGCATCCTGAAGAAGCTGGCGCTTTGAGGTATCTCCAGAAACATCCTGAACATCATCAAAACCTTCCTGCTCGACCGTTCCTTCCGGGCCTAGCTCGGTGAGCATGCATCCAAGATCTGGAAGTAGTAGTCCGAGGCTCCCCAGAGCTTAGCGGTTGCGGTTACAATTTTTAATTGCTATGCAGGAGGTATTTTATGGTAGCCTCAACAGCACACATATTTCACATAGGTTACTGCTACTCATATGTGATCGGATTCAGTCATAACCAAGTTGCCGCAACCATTTTTGTCTTACTTGTGCTGCTCGGGAGGACTTCTATGTCACTTGATGTTGCGGAGCTGCCAGGTAATGGAAGGTTTCAAATGCATTTCTAGTTTCTCGCAATGTCCTGATACTCTATAATTGATTTTTTCATGTTAGCAAGGATGCTTTGAATAGGTAATAATGCTGGCATAATTGAATAGAACAAGGACGGGTAGATGGCGATGATGAAGGCAGCAGCTGCTTTGGCCAAAATATACGAACAGATGTCCGGAAGATTACCCAAGGCAGTGCTGTTGTTTCCTCCAGTGACCCCAATGCTGACTTCTCGACTTGAAACTGATCGATTCTCATTCCTTTGCTCGTAATTGATGAATTCTATGTTTATAAGCTCGACCAACTACCTTCTGAGAGCCACAGAGAAATATACACTTCAGAAATACTGCGTTATGGAGCTGTTGATATGGCTTTAGATGAGTGCCAGCTTATCGCTTCATGCCAGTGGACTCGCGCAATAAGGGGGAGAACGACGCCGTCCATCGTGTGCAGAATCCGGTCCTCTTCGATAAGAAAAGGAATCGTGATATTATCCACGTGCGGATTGGAGTATCGTCATATCCAGCAAGATTGTGGATGTTTGGAAGAAAACACATTGTTCAAGGCAGCGAGAAAAGCGCCACAGCTCGACCGTCACAGCCAGAACGGTCCCATGGGGTACGCCAGTCTCCTCCGACAAAGTCCTCTAACTGTAGTTCCCGATCAGGACATGGAAGGAGCGCCTGTAAAGAAATTCCCAACAAAAACAAGGGTGATGCCGGGAAATCCTTACTCGCTCAACTGCTGAAGGACAAAGCGAATCCATATCCTGTTGAATGATTTTGCTATTCCAAATGTCAAACACGTACTGCATTGCAATGTTAATGAAACATTGATCACAACTCGAACGTTTTTGACATCTTGATGCAACTTTTTTGTGCTTTGATATTTTTCCAAAGCCTTTAATGAAACTGAATAGAAACAAGGTGCTTTTTGGAAGATGTCGCGTGTGCTACCTGGGAAGAGATACTAGGTCTGCGTTTTTGCCCTCGTTGTAAGCATATCAGAATGGTAGGAACTTTTTTGTTACTTTGGCGCGCCTGTAACCCACAAGTGTGGAATGGTTGCTTCCCACTCTTTTCGAGTATCCTCCTAGTTTGACAACAAATCTTTCGAAGATTACATCCAATGTAGGTCGGTTACTTCAAACCCTGGACTCCACTACATAAGTTACGAATTTTAAAGATCCGATTGTGTGAGACAATGTCGGCAAGTTGTTCTTAACGGAAAATCGGGCACGGTGTTGAAGGCGTGCCCCCTTCGGCCCCCTAGATGTCTGCGCTGACGTTATCTGAGAAAGTGACATAAGTGCCAAATTACAACATGCATGTTTTCCATTTTTCTGCTAAATAGCTTGATGAGTACTTCTCGATGACACCAATTTTGGAAAATGACGTGTACGTCACTTTTTCAGATTACGGCAGTGCGGGGTGGCGGTTTTCGGCAAACTTTGTATGGACTTGGGCTGCTGAACCTCATAGATAAAGCCGAGGAATGCCTTTATAAAAAATTGGAAGAATTTTACTAGGGTAAGAAGAACATGTATCCAAATTGTAAGCTACTTTAATCCTCTTACTCTGGTACACTCACTTTATTAGGCAAAGTGATCGAAAATCTTTGACATCCCAGATTACATAGCCAGCGAAGAGCTTCGAGACGGATTTCTTGTACCAGTGCAAACTTCCGCCTTTTTGCTCCCACCGACCCTTGCTCCCATCAGTAGACGATGGGATCGTAGTGTGCCGCGCGCGATGGATGTCAAAATTTTTCATCGCTCGATTTTTTGTCTGTTTTGGCTGACGGTGGCTCACGTAAAATGGTTTCAAAAACCGGAGGCAAATTACTATATACGCGTGATGTTTTACGATAGATTGTGTGTTCGAAGCTTTTATTATTTGTCCGGTTCATTGTTGACAGACACGCAGGAAAATTACTATGGGAATAAAAAAGGAAAGCTTTACAAAAACAGAAATTTTGGGACTCTAGTACCTATCACAATACAAAAGAAAATGGTGTCGATAAATTCTAAGTATTGATCCTAATAGAACCAAAACTTCTATACGGGTCCAGTATTGACAATTTAAGCTAGCAGGTAGCTTGGTACCCCAAAAAATATATTTTTTGAAATAAATACGCGCTCTATTATAAAATCTGGTAGTTTATTTATGGATCCATATCTGTTATCCTAATGGCATAATTTGAAGGGGCTTATTGTAAGCATGATGATCTTGGCATCATTCCCTTTAGACGTTGAGTTCTCACAGCTATCTGCCGAAAAGCTACGTCATTTGCTGCCGCCTCATCCGGAGATCACGGAATCCCTCCCCCACGACAAGGCTGACCGGATCCTAAGAAGCGTGGCTGGCACCGGTCTCCCCCAGTGGTGCGGGTCCACTGGCACTGAACCAAAAGTTGGCTGAAGCCTCCAGCCAAGATAAACAAAACCATAGCCGCACGGTTCCGAAGAGGAGACTACATTGAAGAACTAAGAAGGTTTAACCAGCACAAGCTTTCGGAACCATGAAATTCGATACACTGACGGATCCGTATACAGTCGAAGGATCAGCTTCGGAGTCCTAGGCAGGCCCGGCAGTCTGGCATCCCAGTGCAACATCTTTTCCGTCGTAGCCGCCGCAGTTTCTGTCGCGGCCAGCCACAGCCCATCCTGGTATTCACGGATTCCGCTAATGTGATTGCTGCCCTACGAAGCCTCCCAAACGTCCCTTGATCCAGAAAATTATCGCAGATATGTTCATCGGTACCACCATTTCCTGAATTCCCGGCTACTGATGCATTAGGGGAAACACCGAAGTTGATGCCCTAGTCAGTGTGGGGCACCAGGGGTTGCCTTACATCCGTTTCTTCCCGCCGGCCGACGTTAAAAATTTACAAAGAGTGTCGTCGGCCAGGACACAGTGGCAACTCACTATTTTTGCGAGAAATAAAGGGATCCACCGCCCCCTGGAAAGATCCTGCTTCTCAGAAAGAGCAGGCAATCATATACAGGCTTCGGAATGGTCACACAAGGGTCTCCCACAACTTAGGTCGAGGCCTTTCCGGTCCTACTGTGATCTTTGCGGAGTATTGAACAGTGTAGAATACATTATTTGCCGGTGCCTCAAATACGAATACCTGCGAAACCTGCTTTTCTGCTACCTGAAGAATTCTCCCGCTCACATCATCCCTCGCCAAACATAAAACAAGATATGCCGCCATATTTTCGAAAAAAAAAAAATGTACCATTATAAGAAGATTTCAAAAAGTCAATCGAGCTAAGACAGCTCTTTTCGATTATTCTTCTTCTTCTTCAATGGCTCTACATTCCAACTGGAACTTGGCCTGCTTTTCAATTTAGTATTCTATCAGCATTTCCTCAGTTATTCATTGAAAGCTTTTCTATGCCCGCCGTTGCATGAGTATGTATCTTTGTGGCAAGTACAGTGGACACACTATGCCCAGGGTGTCGAGAATGTTTCCAACCCGAAAACATCCTAGACCGGACCAAGAATCGAACTTGCCATCTCCGGATTGGCAATGCTACGCCTTTGCTCGCAAGGCTACTGGAAACCCTATTAGGATTTCTGAATATCGCCCCAACTACTGAAAGGCGACCTGATCCTTTCTAAACAAAAATAAAGGTCGAACAATCCAAAAGAATAATAATTATTATTATTATCTGTCTGGCAGCTAATATTGGCGAGGATGGTTGAAACATGGCATTCCCAACCTCGACCTAAATCCTTCAGCAGCAAGTTAACACACGACCGTGGAGCTACGGGACAATCGGTGATGCAGATGGACCTGATTCCCACCATCCTAGGATAAGGAGCCATACAAAACGTCAGGAACCCCAGGATTTCGGTCCTCATGGAGAAGCCGGAAGCTTCATACCTTACTTTTACTTTTATTATTTCATCGTTAAGTTTATTTAAATTTTCATGTCTTGCTATTGGGGAGACCTAATTCGGCTAATCTCCGACCGCGGAAAATCAATAAATAAGGTATCGACTATTTATTTCGATGCAATTATTCTCCAGTTGGCAGGAATGGCGAAAATTAAAGACAACAACCTTCCCACCACCAAGTTTACGTTTTTACGTTGTATTACACTTGCTACTCTTTGTTTTGAAATATTCACCACGAGGTCATGGAAGAATGGTAGTTGTAAATCGATCATATGTATGGGAAAAACTGGAATTGCGCAAATTTATGGAAAATGGGTGTGTTTTAGAGGAAAATGATGATCTTGTATGAAGAATGAGGTGAAAAGCAATAACCTTAAAATATTGAGTAGATATAGAAATTGCTTTTGTCAATTAATCAATCATGAATCGACATGAAATAGGTATTTGGCTCTTATGAAGAAATCCGTCCCAGAGTATAATTTTAGTTCCTAGATACAACTCCTGTTAAAGATAGGCGTTACTTTGGAATGAATAGAAAACATTAATGAAAATGGATAATTAATGTAAAGTGAAACAATGAATCAAATTAATAAGTAAAATGCTGGAACTTCAAATAGTTGCTGATTAATATTGGCAAAACTGTCTACATAAGTCTCATGCGATAAAACTCAAAAGCTCATAAATGATGAAGGAAAACACCAATATCACGTAATCAGTACATGGACAGCTTCAGCCTTGTTACCCATCAGGAATCATATCCCCTAGCTTTCAACCCCCCAAAACCAATCTCCCCAGAGTACCGGTGCAATGCTACGTGAGGTTGGGTGGTTGACTTTCGATAAGTATGTGTATCGGTCGAACCTCTTCTCCTCGTCGTTGGATCGCAATGTCGTAGCTGTACGGTGCCTGCCGTATACACTCTTCTATCGTAATCGCGCTTTTTGAAAAGATATTCCCCCCCTCCGCTTGCAGTTGCATCACAATCCCCTGCACACCCCCACCTTCTGTCTCATTTTCACATCCTCAATTACGACGGAACACGAATGGGCCCCAACTCTGAACCGTGGCATTCCGGCTGATATCGTCCATGATGTATGCGAAATGAACGGAGGACCAAGGATGAGACAAGGCTTTCCTCCTACTTTCAACTGATCCATATTTCTCCGCTGTGCAGTGCGATGAGGAGCTCGGTACCATTGCCGGTCAACCGTCGATGATGATGAAGGGGTTGCTCTGCATGATGACCTCCTCCGCCGCCACACCGTCGCTCGTCGAGGCACTATCTATCTGCCGCATTATAATCGCCAGCTATAATGATATAAGGTGTGGGTGTTTTAAATTCTGTTACCCGTCGTTCTTCATTCCGAACGGTGCTGTGGAGACTCGAGGGAGTTCGGGTGAGTGTGAGTGACTAACGGTGGATTTTTTGCCTTTGCCATCGTTCACTTTCTCATTTTATCAGTCCACACTCCGTGGGGGTGGGTGGATGGCTGACTGACTGACTGACTGCCGGCGAGGCTGACCATTGGCGGGACCTAATTGCAAAGCGGGATGGGTGCACAATTACGTTAACTCAAGGCGAGTTGGGATAAGCAAGAAACGGTTGATTACGATCAACATTATAATGACGACAACGACGACGGGAAGGTGGGGCCGCGGTGGTGGTCGGCAGCATGTCCTGTTCAGCATAGAGCGCGCGGATCGGGCACAATGTCGAACGGTGCCAAACAGGTTGTGCACATATGATAATACCTACCGGGTTCTCGTTATGGATTGTGGGTGGTGCTCCTCGCTGCGGAACGGTCGGCGGAACATAATTAACAACGCTGATGGTGATGCTACTTGACTTCGGATCGATTCCAATACGAGGGAAGTTCTTGTGTAACCATCGATCGATTATGAACGGAATCCAGTAAATATGGAAATAGTAGCTTAATGTTTCACTCTTCCATAAACAATGAAGACTTTTACACCCGTCCAGAGAGTGCCAGTTTTTATAAAAAAGCATTACCTTAATTTGTTTACCTTGATTTTACCATGTCTCTGTTGTCATCAAAGTATGTTTAGAACTTTCAAACAAAATAAGTTTACACTCACGGAAGAAATAAACTACCCAATAGTGAGTTTAATTCACCCAACCTCGAACATCCGTACGGGAAGCCAAAATTAAGTAAGTAGGGTCGAAGTAGTTTGCCTTTACTCCCATGTTAAAAAGTACCCAACGGAAAATTTATTTACCCAAATGTAAGTTTAATTCACTCAATTTCGACCTCGTTGGATTGCTTGGCTCTTTTGTTTTTGACAACAAAAGAAAGAGTGGATGAAAGAGAAGAGAAAAAATAACTCAAAAGTAAGTTTAAAAATACTCAATTTTGGGTACTTTTTTTCTTCCGTGTACGATATATCTGATTATACTTCGGTATCATAAGAAGTTACGCAGCAGAGCTAAAAGCACAAATAAACCTCTATTATGGGCGTCTTGTTGCTGTCTTGTCAGTTAGAATTTTGGCGACGCACATCGCCTGAGCGATAGTTCGCCTTTGTTCGAGGATCTCTTGACCGAGTAGCTGGCATCATTTTTCATAAAGAGGAAGGTTTATTGGATCATTTCATGGCAGATAAGGCGTACCGGACGAATCTTCTTTAAACAGCCTCTACTAGTTTAAAGATCCAGGATGAATGGTATAACAATAAGAGAATGACGTCTCAAATGTATAAAAAATAAGGATCTCTAGTGGCATGAGTTTTGTCGTACGGCGTTATAATGTTTAACGACTTTATACTGCCGTGTCGAAATTAATTTTGGTTAAAAGAAACTCCAACTAAGTGAAGGCTTTCTTAACCCAAGAAAACCAATTAATTAGTGAGTTTTATTGTTTTTCGACCAATCATGGCCAGCAATTATGAAGAGAACAGTCAAGCAAGCCGAGCAAAGTTCTCGTACTGATAAACAATCACAGGATACATACATTTATCAAAAGGAAAATCGTAGACACTTATCACACTCAATGCATTCTCAATTACTTTTGGAAGCATACAGTCAGTTACGGGTGCTAATCAGCTCTAAAGAGATTTTACATATGCTTTTGTCTCCGAACAACTGATTCAATCAAAGGCGTTAGGCCATTTGGTCGAACGAGTCGTTTGGTCGAATGCCGCTTGAGCCAATAGCAGGTATTCACGACAGGCTATTAGCACAGACAAACAGACATAACGCATTGAACATTTACTCATCAATTTCATCGTCATTCAAACACTAGCGACATCTGTTGATTTCCGTTAGTTGGGCAAATCACGAACCAGATGGCGGTAGTGAGCGAACGTCAAACTCGAGCAAAAACGATGCGCGCGCCACTCGTGGCCAACTAATGATTATTTGAATTGACCAGTAAATCAGTGAACGATGGAAGTTTGAAGAGTGTTATGTCTGTTTGTCTGTGCTATTAGGCTCACCCCTCTAATGCCACAATTGCATATTTTTAATTTCAACTAGAGTGTTGGTAAAACAATGTTTCTGTCTTGGGTTTTTTAGGTAGTGCGGGAAATTGGACCCTGTTGGGAATACCATCCGTATAACAATGACGTTCCTTCTTCCACAGACTCTCGTCCTTATTTCTTTTTGCCTTTCTCGTATACAAAGTATACGTAAAGGCTATAGGATCACTTCAGAACCGAACTTTTGATAGAAGGCTCGGAGACCCATATTGTTATATACCAGTCAACTCAGCTCGACGAATTGAGGTGATGTCTGTATGTGTGTATGAATGTGTGTGTGTGTGTGTGTGTGTGTGTGTGTTTTTTTTTCCTTCCTAAACAATGGAGGGGGAATCTGCTCAACAGACATCCTGGGTTGACCAGGAAGTGCTGGGTTAGGGGCCACCTCCAATGAGGGAGGCAGGACTGCATCCCCGACCAGCTAAACCGTTTCCATTGCCGCCAAGCCCATCGTCCCTTCAGTACAACCAGAAAGTAATGCTTCAAAGGGGGGCCAGTGCATGACGCACCCTCGAGGTTAGCTGCGTGTCCTTGCAGCATCGAACATCGTGACTCGCTTTTTTAGAAGAACACCATGGTATCGTGCCAGCGCATTGTCGGCTTTCCAGGTGGCCTTACCACGCCCTATGTCCTCGGAAGGTGGGCAGGGTCGACTTCGCGCCTGCTTCCCTCTGCACGACTGGTATCAAGAATGATGATGCCGCGTGCACCCCAAATTGACCTTTCTGCGATAGGGCCTATTCGCCAGCACACAGAGGGACTTGCCGACGCGGTGCCTACGCCTGCCCCAGCCTTGACGAGGACCCCTTTCCGTCCTCGGGCTCGGAACCCGCCCGGCTGACCGACGCCGCGAAAGCGACGATACCATGTTGTTCTTCACGCGGCCACTTGTTCGATAAAAGGATCGAGTTCGACCACAGGGCACCGGTATGACCCATGAAGCCGACTCCGAACCCCCGAGACGATTTGGACGATAGCCGATAAAACGGCGTTCCAGCCAACTTCGTCTTTACACATCCTCCGGACTAGGTTGTCCGGGGTAGTGTCCAGACCACAAGTGGCAAGCATGTGGTCGCGCATTGTGCGAAAACGCGGGCACACGAACAACACGTGTTCCGCCGTTTCCTCTAAACCTACGCACACCGGACACTCGGGCGAGGCCGAGTGTCCGAACCGGTGTAGGTACTGTCTGAAGCAACCATGGCCTGTAAGGACCTGGGTCAGGTGGAAAGTGATTTCCCCATGGCGCCTCTTGACCCACGTACCTATCTCCGGTATCAACCTATGTGTCCATCTACCCTTAGTGGAACTGTCCCACGCACGCTGCCATTTGACCATTGAGGCCAACCTGACAGTCCTACGGATGCCTCTCGTGCCGCGCATTTCGAAGCACTCTATGTCTTCACCGATAACGATGTCAATAGGCATCATACTAGTGATGACGCAAAGTGCATCGTGCGACACGGTACGGTACGCGCTCGCAACTCTTAGGCACATGAGCCTATACGTACTTTCTAACTTCGTTCTGTAGCAGTTAATACGCAGGGCCGTGCCCCAAGCTGGCCCCCCATACCTCAGTATGGACAGAGCAACGCTAGCCAGAAGCTTGCGCTTGCTGGCATAAACCGCAGAGCTATTGGACATCATCCGGGACAATGCCGCTATAGCTGTGGAGGCACGCTTGCAGGAGTAATTGACGTGGCTACCAAAGGTGAGCTTATCGTCGATCATTATCCCCAAGAGTTTGATGGAGCGTTCAGAGGTGACCGTGCAGTTGCCTGCCCTTATCACCGCTTGTTGCTCCGACTTTCGGTTGTTAACAACAACCACCTCAGTCTTGTGGTGAGCCAGTTCTAACTTCCTGGAACTCATCCACTCCTCCACAATTGCGATCGAGTGGGCTGCAGTCAACTCCACCTCTTCGATCGATTCGCCGTAGACCTCCAGCGTAATATCGTCAGCGAAGCCGACGATTGCCACGCCCACCGGGAACTTCAACCTCAAGACACCGTCGTACATGACGTTCCATAACACCGGACCCAGTATGGAACCTTGCGGAACCCCTGAGGTTATGTCAACGCACTTCCGACCCGCCTCCGTGTCGTATACCAGTACTCGATTCTGGAAGTAGCTTCCGAGAATCTTGTACAGGTACTCGGGAATTCGCAGGAGCGCATCTGCAATAGCTGCCCAACTGGCACTATTGAAAGCATTCCTCACGTCGAGAGTCACTACTGCACAATAGCGAACTCCCCTCCTCTTACGCTGGATAGCTATCTCCGCGGATTTGGTAACCGACAAGATAGCGTCTACGGTCGACTTACCCTTTCGGAAGCCAAACTGGTTGCTCGATAGACCATCCGCACCCTCCGTGCGTATCAACAACCTGTTGAGGATGATCTTCTCGAGCACCTTCCCCGCCGTATCAAGCAGGCATATTGGTCTATATGCCGACGGATCCCCGGTGGCTTTCCCGCTTTTGGCAATAGGACCAAGCTCTGCCTTTTCCATGCTTCAGGGCAGACTCCCTCGTCCAGGCATCTCTGCATAACCGATCTGAACATCTCGGGAGCCTCGGCAATGGCCGCTTTGATGGCCAGGTTCGGAATACCATCCGGTCCTGGCGCCTTACCTACACTAAGGGACTGTGCAATCCCCGCAAGTTCCGCCACCGTTACTCTTCCCTCGTCGGCCACCCTGGCCCGTGGCAGCTCCACAAAGGGAGGCCAGGGACTTGGGTCGTGACGTGGGAAGAATAACGCGATGATCCTCTCCAGCATCTCTGGAGACCGCTCTGTAGGGGCCATCGCCCCACGTGTCTTGGCCATTACGACCCTATAGGCGTCACCCCATGGATTCGCGTTGGCACTTTGACACAGGCCTTCGAAGCAGGCTTTTTTGCTTGATCTAATCTCAGTCTTCAGAGCGGCTCTAGCAGCCACGAACGCCACCCATCGTTCAACACGCTCCTCTTCTGTGCGACGATTTTTTTTTCAAAGATTGCAGCAATGCATTCAAATGACCACAAATAAATATGAATTGATGGAAAAAGTAAAATCTATCCCCCTAAAGTGCTATTTCAACCTCATTTATGTGTTTTTCTTATTTTTTTTATGCGCGAGAAAGGCACCACCAACGCTAGGTGGATTGATCTGGGTTTTTTCTTTTATCTTCTTTTCTTTTTTTCTTTTTCTTTTCTATTTTTCCCCATTTTTCTTTTTTTTCTTCTCACTACTTTTCTTTTCATCTCTTTCTTTCTTCATGTTTTGCCTTTCTCGTATACAAAGTATACGTAAAGGCTATAGGATCACTCCAAAACCGAACTTTTTATAGAAGGCTTGGAGATCCATAGTGTTATATACCAATCGACTCAGTTCGACGAATTGAGGTGATGTCTGTATGTGTGTATGTGTGTGTGTGTGTGTGTGTGTGTGTGTGTGTGTGTGTGTGTGTGTGTGTACAAAAATGTGAGACACACTTTTTGATACTTAGCATTATTCGTTTTGCTCACAATAGGTTGCAATCTACGCATAATGCGGCCTAGTTGTTTCCTATTGAAAATTGGCCCGATTGGTCATTGCGTTCCAAAGTTATTGAAAAAACATTGTTTTTCTGCCAAGGGTCCCCCCGGGAATTTTTTTTTCAAAAACGAAAAAAAATTTTTTTTTTTCAAAGATTGCAGCAACGCATTTAAATAACCGCAAATGCATATGAATTGTTGGAAAAAGTAAAATCTATCCCCCAAAAGTGCTATTTCGACCTCTCTTATGTGTTTTTCTTAAATTTTTAATGCGCGAGAAAGGCACCACCAACGCTAGGTGGATTGATCTGGGTTTTTTTTTATTATTTTTCTTTCGTTTTTTTCTCTTCTTTATTCTTCTTATTTTTTTTTTCTTTTTTACTTTCTCCTATCTTTCTGCTTTTTCCATTTTGCTTCTTTTTTCTTCTGCTTTTTTCTTTATTTTTTATTTTTTTCTTCTACTTTCTTTTTTCTTCTTTACTCATTCTTATTTTTCCTATCTAATTTCTTATGTTTACATGTAAACTTCGATAGTACGGTATTACTATTTCAAAGTTGTACGTTATATCGAATTGTACGTAATGTCGCATCCTTATTTTTCCCTACCTTGATGGTGTTCCACCATATACTTTATGACCAATTTTTTTTAACAGTATTCAACTAGCAGTGTGAAACAGCTTTTTATTTTGAACAATTCCTTCAAATTTGTTCGTCATTAAGAAAAATTGTATTCCTTAAGGAAGGAATTTTCAAAAAAAAATAATGAAGGAATTCCTGAAGGAATATTGGAATTAACTCATGAAAGGACCAACAAAATGTTTGAAGGAATTTTCGTTGTAATTTTTTGCGGAATGGCCAAAGATTTCCTGAAAGGGTATCCGAAGGAATTCCAAAATAAATTTTCAAAGAATTAAATGAAAGAAATTTCTGAAGGAATTCTCACAGGTATTCCTATACGAGTTTCCAAATTATATCCCAAAGAAATTCCTGGAAACAAAGAAAAAATTTCTGAGATTTTTTTAAAGGAATTCTGAATTTCTGGAGAAACTGTCAAAGAAATTTCTGAAAGATTTACTGAAAAATTACTGAAGAATGTCACAAGTAATACTTGATGGATCTCCTGGAGGAAGTTCTGAAAGATTTGCTGAGAAATATTCTAAAAGAACTCCTGGAGGGTTTTTTAGGAAATCTAAAAATATTTTCTAAGGAAATTCCTAAAAGTATTTCTGAAATAATTTCCCTAGGAATTTCTGGTGGATTTTCCTCAATGAGAATTTGGAGGAACATCGGAAGAAATTTGAAAAAGAATTTTAAGATATATTTCCAATGTTATTTCCAGAGCATTTTTAAAGGAATTCCTGGAGAAACTTGTAAAAAAAAATCTTGAATCAGTGCCCAGAGGATGTCTAGGAAAAATCTAAGAATGTCGGAGAGTACTTCAGGAGCTCCATTGAAATTTCCATAAAAAATTCGTTCAAAAATTCCCCAGGAACTTCCTAAAATTTTGTTCCAGAACTTTGAAAGGAATTCATAAGATAAGTTCTATATGTTCTATAAGTATTCCTAAAGGAATTCCCAAGTTTTTTTCTCTAAGAAAAATCCCACAGGAATCCGTTACTGGATTCATTTCTGGAGGATGTTTTGAAGAATTCCTTTTCCTGACGTATTTTTTTGTTACCGAACGGTAACTTTTTTAATAATTGGTGTGGGATCGTAGGGTTAAATTTTGTTCAGATAGTAATCAACGGGCAATTCAAAATTTGCTCGTTCAACGATGGTTACCAAAAGCAATGATAACGAGTGGTGATGCAGATCAAATGCGAAATTGGGTAACTATGTGGGCGGATGTAGCGAGAGTGAGTACCAAGTGGGGGATGGGAGATTTTGCTCTGTGGAAAAGGTGGAAGCGACAAAAGAGATGAGGGATTGATTAGTCGTGTGCCCGAACGATGGTACGGTCGTGATTTCGTGGAAGAGGAACGTCGACAGATCACTCGTGGAGATTCCTGCGAAATTGGAAAAAAGTGTTTTTTTTTTTTTTGATAATTCCTTTGAGTCACTGTGACCGCGAGGTGGAAATCGTTGTGAAAACGCATTTGATGCCGTCCAAGTCTTGGGACGCCATCGTTTTTCGACAGCCGCCGCCAATAAAGCCACTCGACGCCGTCCTTCGATAGACCACCAGTCGGCTACTAACGATCCACCATCCAAGCCATTTCTTGCTTTCACCATTCTTGGGCCAACTATCGGCCGCCATTCAGCCGCTTTCAAGCCAGTTCCGGACCACTCATTGCTTGCTTCCCTGAAGCCATTTCATGCCGCCAGAAACTTTCGACTAGCCAACACTACACCCTTGCTAAGCTCGCTTGTAAGCTATCCGCCGCCAACGCCATCTTCGATTGAAGCCATTCGCCGCCAGTGGCGTTGCTCGACAGGCCATCAGTCGGCCATCATTGATCGCAAAGCCCACTTCACTATTACCGTCGCCGCTTCTACGTTCCCGCCGTTATCAGCTTTCGAGAAGGCACCACCCGACCCTCACCCACCGTTGCCATCTCTACCATGGTATCTCGTCAGAGCTGTGTTTCGAAGCTCACCGTCACCGGTAGCCACCGAATAAAAAGCTTAAAAGGTAAATCAACTTAATTTTTATTAGGACCACCCCACCGAAAACTCTCCTTTCCATACAACGCCCGGGAACCCGGGAGAAAAAAGGTCTTGTGTACAAACCCCGGAGGCTGTCGTTGGCTATAGACCAGCAGCTTTTGGCTTACGTCCGTTCCTTCAGGTTTTTTTTTCAATTCCCTCATGAAATCAGTAGGAATTTTTCAAGAATTGATTCGGAAATTTCTCCTAAAATTCATTTAGAAATTCTTATAGGAATTCCGCCGGCACATCCTCTGGAATTTGTTTTGGGAATTTCTCCACAAATTTCATCTAGGAGTAATTTTAAAAAAATCCTTCATTCATTTTAAGCTTGGATCTACAATTCCTATACTTTACTCGACATTGGCTGACTTAGATCTGAAAGCAATTCGATATCAGTTCTAACTTTGACAGAACTTTGCCGAATATCGACTTACATACAACATGCATAGAACCTCATTAGTAACAACAATTTGAAATTAGACTTCGTAAGATGATATCATCCCTGTATAAATGCTCATGACAATTTATAAAAATATTTCGGAATTAAAATTAATGTCCGCAGAAGCACCACATATTGAATCGAGATCCAGGTGAAGGTTGTGAACTGTTGTTCGCAAGCGAGAAAGTCCTGGATCCATGCGTGTTTCAGATGGTGGCTTTGCAGAGCAGCGATGGCACTAGCAGAATCAGTTAGGACTAGAACCGAATCGTCGGAGGGAGTTAGAAAAAATCAAAGATGTTAGACACTGTTAGGTGGTTCCCTTTAACGACTAAGTAGATCCCTTTTCTCAAAAGTAAACCGACAGTGCTCGGTTGCTAAACTCTGTATTTTGCAGCACTGCGACCGATTTTCATAGAGATTCCGTGCAGAGTGTATGTAATTAAGAGTGGCGACACTGTCAGAATTGAAACAAAATTCATCTGTCATTTCCATACAAAATCGTGTTCCATACGAGCAGGAGAGCTGCTAATGGTGGCACATGTCGCCATTCTTAATTACATACACTCTGTTTATAACGAATTGTTTGATTCTCCAACCACCAGCAGCTTAAGCGCCACTCTCGACAGAGAGAGGCTGCTGAGGCTTGTTTAAGAATCCGGCCGAGGCTCTTTCTTAGGGTGGGACAATATACTTCCTCAAACACCAGAAATCACTCATATCTACTTTCCGTGGAGCAACGAAATCTAAAATTCTTCATGAACCGAATTTGAACCAATGGTAATATTAGGGTTGAGAATAACGGCGGACTCAATCATCAAACTAGACTATAAATAAGACTATTATGAATATCCAAACAATAACTAGCGACTCGTAAACCTTGCGGAGAATACTACGAGCGATTTAGTTTCATCATCGTATATTGATTAAAACATTCGATATATAGGGCTATCGCTTTCTATCTTGGGATGACGTCACGCAAACTGATTTTCCTAATTCTGTTTAGATTTCTTATAGCTAGATGCAATATAATGAAACAGTCTGACCTTAGTTTTCTGCTTCAGGCATGTGGCTGATCTTCCGGCAGGAATTCCCGACACCTCCGAGTTCTAGTTGGCCGCTTTTCGTCGTGATACGGAACACGGTTTGCTGTGTGTTCTCCACTGTGTCACTGCCCGTCGTCAACGGCTATTTCAAATTTCCTTCCACAATTACGACGTCTCGCACGGTGAAATAGCGTACGGAGTATCGCTTCGGATCCTTATCAAAATTACGCCTCAAACACATGGCGTCTCACTCGAACTGATGGTTTTTGCACACGCTTTGACTAACGCACATCACCGTGACGTTTGGGCCCGTTGTTGGCGTTGGCCGAGGATTGACGTCACTACGGAAAGCGGGGGGTCGTATTACCGCTTGGAAATCCCAATGAAAGCACGTTGTAAAGGGGATACTATCGTTTTGGGTTCCCAACAGAACACCCGCATTGAGCAGCGGGTTTTATTGCCTTTTGGAAGTAACTAGCTGCACATGATTTAGTTAGTCGAAGGTACATACAAACTGACCTAACTGGAAACGATTTCAAAATGGTGATTAGTTCACAAAAGATCACCCAAATTCTCATATTCAGCACTCACGATATAATAATCACCGTCCTAGCTCACGTGTTAAGAGATAATTGCCAAATATTTCTGGTAGGTCAATTTAGGTACGTACAGGTCTAAGAGCCGGATAGAAATAGTTTGGGGCTTTTAAATTATATTCTGTCTACCCAATCCGTGACTATCCACTTTTAATATAAAATCGCTTTTCTGTATTCACCCATCTCTTTTTCACACATTTAGGTCCCTCTCTGCTTCCCACTCTTACTCCCCAACACCCAGTATACTTTTTTGTCGTTAAGTTTTTTGACTTAAATAGATTTTTTAATCCACTTCTAGCCTATCTAAATGAGATCAGAGTGGAGGTTCTCGCTTACATTGTTTTTTTCGCGAAAGCTCAGTGGTCTCATTTCCCACAACGAGATGCTTCATGTTGATGAAACTTTATTCAAACCAATATTAGAGATGCCTATTTTCTTTATTAGCTCACATGTTTATGTTGACTGTTTAGAATATGAGATTCCCTTGAACAAGAAGAGAGATCCTGTGAGTTCCGGATGTAGTTTTGGTAGAATAGGAGGACACCTGATTCGGCGTAGGCAGCCTCAGCGGGTGTGGAAAGAAGCAGTTCGAAAACCTTGCGAAGGTACTGGTTGTAGACTACAGGGAAATTACGCTGAAGCTCCCGACGCAAGTCAGCTCTAGTCCATACAGCAGTCTGCTGTCAATCAACGCTTGGCCGTTATATGAGCGATGCGGTCTTAGTAAGGTTTTAACAACGTTAATCGTCGATCTACAGCCGGTTTTGGCCGCTCTGAAATGAGGAATGAGCCACAATCCTCGGTCGATGAAGATTCCGAGGACTTTAACTTGTTTTAGGTTTGGGATCGATTGCCGTTTTATCTTGAGCCTAGGACCACTTTTTTGTACATATGCCCGGCCCACATAACAAAGTCGACCAACGAGACCCACCGAGGAACTGCACCAACCACTGCCAGTTGATTCTGGAACGAGCGAAGGAAAAAATCGCTAACCATTTAGCGAATTGAATTTCCCCCATAGTTATCTTTTTCGGAGCATAGTTATTTCTTTCGGGTGCCCAGAGAGAAGCCTCATTAGCGCTCGGAGGGCTATTCCTTCTGACCTTAACAGCATGATGCGTTTCGTCGGACCATCAACGAAAAGCTTTGTGTCCTGGCCGAGAACTTGTCGGAAGGATAGAAAGCGTCGAGGTTTGAAGGCGGAAGGCGTTTCACAGCGAAGGTAGACATCCACAATGATTATAAAAATGCCTAAAGAACGATCCGAGGATCTTCTGGAGGATTCCTATGTCCGTGGAGTGCCGGATGTTTTTACCTATCTTGCAATCCCATTTGTATTTGTCTTTAGGGAAGCGATCCTTGGAGACGTCCTGGAGGGCTAACATCCATGGTGAACTATCGTTGGTCAACAGTTCCAGGTTGGGCAGATTGTTCCAAAAGTCGTTGATAAAATCCAATGAAAACGTAGGAGAGGCGGGGCTGTTGTATAGATCCGTACCCGACGCAGGTAGTGGTGATGATAACGACGTATCAGTTGCGTTGCGCTAATCATAAAGAAATAGTGTGCTTTGGTAGTCGGGCTTAGGAGGTATCCGAAAGGGTACTGCTGTAGAAGGTAATGTCTTGAGTGGTCAAGCCTAGACCAATGCTATTAAATACCAATTTCGTCTAGAGACATAATTCCCGACAGTTTATTTTTATAAAAAAAAAACTAGCTTTGCAATGCACTTTACCAAAGTGCCATCGCTCAGCTTTTATTGTTTAAGTGCAGGAAATGTCACAACAAAGCAACAAACTATGGACAATTTCAGTCAAAAGCCGAGCGCACAGAAGCGTAGGGCGCAGACACAAATTAATTAACGAAAAAATACTTCTGTAATAAGATAACGTTTATCATCGTGTATGCACCGGGTGGACCACATGCACATGGGACGCTTTTAATTTTGTATTTGTCCTTTTCCGGTATTCATTGCTTCGGCTGAAGCTGCCGGGAATAGAGTCGACGTTCAAAGATACAAAAAAAAAGACAAATAAATTGAAGTTAAATAAATGGCATTTGTGTGTGCACCGACCAGCGGAATTGCTCCTATCGGGACACGGTGACCGGTGCATATGCGTTCCGTAGCCACTGTAGAACGGCGTCGTTTTACGAGAGGTGTGCATACGTATATAATATCATTAAAAAATCCATTTTACACTGCCACCGCGAGAAAAACATTTTTTTTCGCAGCTTCCGGCAGATTCTACTGCAGAACGAGGGCTTCTGAATCCGATTTCTCTTAGCGATATAAATTCTCTGGAGGGTGCCCTCTTTCCTTTCGTTGTCCGGTTCTAGTAGCAGTCACTTTCTGAGGCTCTGCTCTGGGTCCAATTTCCGTCATAGGTGGTTAAACTGTTGAAGTTCCATTTCATAAGAATATGTCCCCAGATTCGATGAAACTCTTATAGCAAAATTTGTTTCTTTCAATTGATCTTCTGATTGATCACGAAAAAAGGATTACGACCAAAAATATTTCCCGTAACCCTACATATATGTGTAATGCCAATAAAATCAGAACCAATTTTTGGCAATTTTTTTCTGCCCCCATTTTGCATGGAAGCGACGCGTATATTACACTCAACCTTAAACGATGTCTGCTGGGCGAGAAGGTCCTTCTCCTCCCTACACAATAATGTACGCGGCTTAAAAAATAAATTAAAACCCCGAAGCATAACTATGCGCGATGTGCAAACGGTTGTCTCCTCTGAGGACACCGACTGAAACCACCACTAGGATTGCTTCTCGGTAGTCAGATGGCTTTTGCGAACAATTTTGGCACACCCACCAGCTTTTTTTATAATCACCTGCCCCTGCACAAGTTACTAGGGGAGGAGGTCTCACCCTTTCCAGAAATCAAACCGTCTTTTTTTTCCACGCGATGAGCAGGCGCCAAACCCCACGTAATGACATGGTCTCCTTCGACGGGCGATGGTCAACGATGTTCGTCAGGACCGTCATCCTCGTCGGTCGCAACGCCATAGGAGACTCTGCCAAGCGTGAAAAAGTCAACCCCGTAATAAAGCATAAGCATTGCACACATTATGAACATTGAACGACGGTGGTCGTCGTATCAGGCAGCGTCGCGTCGTCGCGAAGCGCGAAATGATAAATATGTGATGTTTTCACGCTCTTATGGAAGGGACAATCCTTCTAACGGGCTCACTGGAGTGAGGAATGAGCAAAATGCGTTAAATTTTTGTACTGCCTAATGAAACTTTTTCTATAGAATGGGTGCAGATGAAGCAATGTTTTAGGAAGTTAGATCACTTTGTTCAAAAACTGTACTCTATTTCTACTTTATTGGCGGCACATTTTACCTATCCGGTTTGCAGCTATATGTTCATAAAGCATTTTCAAAGTTATTAACCGCGTATTTTTTTAAAAATAAGTAGAAATTTTCTAATTCTTCTATGGCTCTACATTTCAACTGAAACTTCACCTGCTTTTTAAACACAGTATTCATTTGGCATTTCCTCAGTTATAAATTAAGGGCTTTTCTATGCCCGTCGTTGCATGAAAATGTATCTTGTGTGACAAGTACGATGGATAGTCGAGAATGTGGGACACCCGAAAACATCCTAGACCTGACCGAGAATCGAACTGGCCATCTCCGAGTTGGCAATCCTACGCCTTCGCCTTACAATGGTGACTGGAGCAAGTCAAAATGCTTGCCATAGCAATCCGTGGAAAATTCCCTGGAGCATTATTATCATGTTATTGAATGCAGCTACTTGAAACTTGATGCAAATAGTGTTTGTTTTCAAAAAAATAGTTAATTAATGAACACATTCCTTGGTAATAACAAAAGTCTCGATATTGCAGTATTCTATCAATTGAGTTTGGTGTAGCTACTAATATTCTAGATAAAAAAATAATAGTTCTCAATTCTGTGTGCTGAATTTAAATTCAAATTTTCTCCATAAAATTATTGCCTTGCCTAATACACTTTATCATCATGCCTCGTCTCTCCGCAGAAATCATATTTTCAGTATCTCCATCCAGTCTGTCATACTATGAATGTCCGTTAAAAGCCATCCAATTGAATCGAATCAAATACTTTTTCATCCGAAACTAAAAATACGCGGAAGATATGTACCCAGCCGTTTCGGGGGTGCATCAGTTATCGTATTTCATATGCAGAAACTCAGGAGTCCACCCCTCATCCGCTCATCCTCACACCACCATCGGTTAGATATTGAGGGTAGCAACTTGAGTCAAAGCTCATAATTTCATTTTTTTTTGCGAATGCTCACCAAACCAAATTTCCGAATACCCCAAAGTTGGCGAAATGACTTGTTTGGCAGGTTATTCCGTACCGAATTTCACATTCCCCGATAGCTTCCGATACGGTGCACTATCCCCCGCTGCCGCATCCCAGAAGTATGATTCATTTTTGACGAGAGAGCACACTTGAAGGAGCGAAATTAATTTCCCCATTCGATCATTTTAGCTTTAGTTTTTTTAATTTATTAAAATAGTGCCTCTCTCTTATTTCACACATACACGTCGCTTGTGTCCGCCGAGTTCGAGGGAATCGAGTTAGCATCGGTTGGCGCTTTTTTATCCTCGACTTGGGGACTGGATTCGACGGTCGCGAAAATGTTCTCCCGCACCTCCTCCTCATTGCTCGACCAAATCGAAGCAGGCTGTGCATCATGGTAACCGTTTCGCGGAAGTGAACTTCTTTTTTTTTGATTCGCGGTTGTGTCCACTTGCTCTTTCGCGCTCACATGTGGAATATACGATGCCTATGAACCATGTGCTCGTGCATGGAGGCAAACGCAAACTTAACTCCGGGTGCACCGTAGATGATCACCGCTGTTCGTTCGGCCAAAAGTAGAACCCGTTGCTGTAGCGAGGGTTTTTGCCATTACCAGATTTTTCCCGAACTGAAGATAGATATTCGTGATTTCTAGACTAACATTTGAAAAGGACGTAACAGCCAAAATTGATTCCTTCTGATTCTGTGTCTACATATAAAGCTATATTTGTAGACGAGGAATCAGAAGGAATAAATTTTGGCTGTTACGCCATTTTCCATTGTTGGTCTAGATTTGTGATTTATTTTCTTATATACAAATTTTATAATTATTGCACAAAATTTTGGCAAATACAATTCTGCATGGTTTTAATACAAAAAAATGCAAGCTTTGAAACATACAATGATTTTACAGCTTCTACTATTTTGACTCAAATCCCAAACAGGCTCATATTCCGAACACTAATTACATGAAGATTTATCTGAAGCACATAAATAAACGAATTTTCTCGACAGGCATGCAGATCAAGGACTTTACAATTGTCCAACATCGGAATAACGTTGAAATTTTGCATTTTGGTGCTTTTAAGATGGTGTTCGGAATTTGAATCAAAGTGTTCGGAATTCGACACCATTTTTAATATGGGTGCTTGGCCTATTACATCATTCAGTATTAAAAGTTCAAATTAGTAAAATGTGAATATCAAGCGTTTATATGAAAGTTCTATTCTTTCGCTAGCTGATGTAAACTATTGTTCTACAAAAATATTTTAATTCATGTGCCAAAAAAATCTCCGAGAAATGTGTTCAAGTGTTCGGAAAATGAATCAAAACGGTTAAAGGGTTCTTATGCAGAGCTGTATTAAAATCTGCCATTTACTTGTTGGGTGTATATTTTCACCATATTAAGTTATCAGTCTTATATCAGCTTCATTCTATTGATACTATTCGATATTTAAACTTAGCTTTAAAGCTTGGTTTAACCCGAATGTAACAATTAAGCTCAGTTGGACACTGTTCGTATAAATTAAAAATAGAAAAAGCCAGAGCCAAGGCGGATACAGACCTGTTCTGGGTTAGCATGTTCTTGACTCGAGAACGGTGAGGTGAACTGGTGAACGGTCACATTTTACCGAATTCGGTAAAATTTTACCGAAATCTCAACAGCAGAAATGTTCGGTAAATAATTTTACTGATTTTCGGTTATTTTGACAGTTGAACAATGGAAAAAATTACAAAAAATCTGTAAAATAATTACCAAACTGTTTAAAACTCACAAAGTTATTAACTGCGAGGTTTCTAAGCCAAGGTACCATTTCTGCATTAGTATACCATGAGGCTAACACGATGATACTTCTATGCCCAGGGAAGTCAAGACAATTTCCAAACCGAAAATTGTCTTGACCGGCACCAGGAACTAACCACCACGGCTATGGAGGGCCCGGACTATATACAAATAATTCTATGTACAGAATATGCTAGAATACGATTTTTCAATTTTTTTTCTATGGGTCAATGCCCTGTGCGCCATACTGCAAACTGTCATGCACATACTGGTATCGTATTCTGATGTGATTTGTTCAGGGGTTGTACGATCCATTGTTTGCAATGCTGATTTCCTATTGATTACCGTAATATACTGTAACGCTCATAAAAAATCTACTCCTCCGCTTATTTTTAATCGCAACTGAAAATGAGCGCCAGATAGTCGCCTAAGAAAAACATATCGCCAGAAAAAAAGCAGCTTTATTATTTTTGAAAATTCGGTCGACACGTGGTGGATTGTGGCGATGAATGCTTTGATAGCACGTGCTATTTGTTCTGCGGATAAATTTATCACATCTATGAGAGCCTTGGAAAATGATCACGAAAGTTGTCATTTGGTTGCAAGGCACAATACGGAAATTTATTTATTTATTTCTATTTATTTATTTATTTCGTCAACCGACGTAGACTAGTACATATACAATATACATGTTTTTCTTTATTTTCTTAATGCTATAAATACGGTATTATAGTGTATAAAAATAAAAATAGTTTGGTTAAGTAATGTTTAATTCTGCGATTTAATGTAAATTTAGATGTGTAGGTTTCGAATTGTGACAAAATATTTTTTTAGGTTCTGCCGAGACATTGTAAAGTCAATAGTTTCGCAGTGTTGATTATAGATAGCCATCATCTGATTGAGAGGTCCGAATTTTGCATAATTTGTACGGCAGTGATTAATTAAAAATGTATGTCGATGACGCAGTTGTCGAGATGGTATGTAGAAATTTAATTTCGATAAAATGTTTGTTGAATCAATACGCTGCGAAACTATATCGTTAATAAATGAAACCATTGCAGTTTCACGACGCTCTTTCAAAGATTGAATGTTTATAAGCTTGCAGCGTGCCTCATATGATGGAAGTGGGAATGTTGTCCAACCTAATTTACGAAGAGCAAATAATAGGAATTGTTTTGTACTGATTCTAATCTTTCTTCGTGTGCTATTGAAAATGGAGACCATACAATGCTGCAATATTCCAGTATCGACCTTACATAAGCAATATATAATGTTTTAATTGTGTATGGGTCATGAAAGTTATAGCAGAAACGTTTTATAAAACCCATCATATTATTTGCTTTATGAATAATGGTGTTGTAATGGTCGATGAATGTTAGTTTGGAGTCTAAGATAATTCCTAAATCCCTAACTCTATCGCATTTCTCTACAACCTGGTTTCCTAATGTAATTGAGAGATTTGATGCTGTTCTTTTTCTGCTGAATGATATAAGGTTACATTTTTGCCTTTCTCGTACAACTAAGTTGTACCGAAAGGCTATCATTTCACTCCAAATCCGAACTTTTGATAGAAGTCCCGGAGACCCATAGTGTTATATACCATTCGACTCAGCTCGATGAGCTGAACAAATGTCTGTCTGTCCGTGTGTGCGTGTGTGTGTGTGTATGTGTGTGCGTGTGTGTGCACAAAATGCCATAAAAACATTAGCCAAATTTTCACATAGAAACTCTTAACCGATTTTCTTGCAACAAGTTGCATCCGACTGAGACTAAAACGCTGTTGATCACTATTGAATTTCATAATAATTGCAAATTGCAAAAAATAGATAATATTAAAATAGTGATGAGACATAGTCACATAGAACAATAATGTGTTATGAAAAATGCCTTGCATCTATGAATATTTTATCCGTGGCTTCCCATTAAGAGTTTCAACGCACTATAAAGATGCTCGTGTTGCATGCATTTAGGCGTAAGTATGCTATTCGTTCAGTTTCATAGTATTATGAAATTGACCGAAAGTCATAATTCGAACATAGGAAATTCGAGAAACTTTTGGCAGCGCCATCTGTCGTCTAGTAGTGTAAATTTTCTATCATAACATTAGACGGTGTAACTGTTTTGCCTTTCTTGTACATCATCGAGGTGTAAGCGTAAAGGCTACATTTATTACCTTTTTGCGCGAGAAAGGCGCCATCACCGTTAGGTGGATTAATCTGGGTTTTTACATTCAGTTGCAATAGGCTTTTATTGCACCATTCGTAGAATGTGCATATTTCGTTCTGGAATATGTTGAGGTCATTTTTATTCCCTATCTCCAAAAAGAGCTTCATGTCATCTGCATAGATTAACACTTTAAGTTTGTCAAGAATGAAGGAAATGTCGTTTACATATATTATGAATAATATAGGCCCCAAATGAGAGCCCTGGGGGACACCGGAAGTGGCTTGAATGGGTTTTGATCTATTGTTGTTAAATTTTATAATCAATTGGCGATCAGTTATGTAGGATTCAAGCCATTTGAGTAGTCCCGGCTCAATTCCAGTTTGTTTAAATTTGAATAGAAGCATGGGTATATCTATGCGATCAAATGCTTTACTGAAGTCAGTATAAAGAGCTTCTACATGGTTTCCTTTATCCATTGCATTCAGGGTATAGTCAACAAATTCAAGAAGATTAGTTGAACTTGAACGCCCTTTAAAAAAGCCATGCTGTGCGTCTGTTATTCGGTTTTTACTTGTTTGAATAATTTTCGTTTACTATGGCCTCAAAGAGGTTGGGAATGCAGGTGGTAATGGCTATTCCACGATAATTACGTATGTCTGATTTTTTTCCAGATTTGAAAATGGGTATCAAAAATGAGTTTTTCCATATATTTGGGAATTTTCCTGATTCTAGCGACATATTAAATAGCCAAAATAATGGAGTGGTTAGTTCCACTGCTAGGGTTTTCATAAATATAGGAGGGATTCCATCAGGACCAGGACCTTTCGAAGCATCTAAATTACGTAGGGCCTGCAAAATGTCATGGACATGAAGTTGATTCACTCCAATATCATTTGAAAACTCTGGAAAAAATGCAAAATAGTCGCGGTCACGATCATTTTCAGAAAATGTAGAATAGGTTTCCTGGAAAAAATCTGCAAAAAGATTACAGTTCTTTTCCGAGCTATCCCCCGCGTTTTCGTCTAGATGCATAATTGATGGAAAGTTATTAGATTTCAGCTTTGTTTTTACGTAATTAAAGAAGTTCTTTGGACAGGACTTTATTTCGCTCTCAGTTTTTGAATTGTAATCTTCCAATGCGTTACTGATAGCGTAATTCAATTGATCGCATACGTCCAAGTAAAATACTAAATTTTCATTACTGTTATGACTTTTGTAAATTTTGTGTGCTTTTTGTTTGCGATTTCTTAAATTCTTGATTTGCCGGTTATACCAAATTGGGTCTTTATTATTGTTATGACGTCGTTTTCGTTTTAGTGGAGTTTCTTGCGAGATTATGTCAGATAATAATCTGTAAAAAGTGTTAACAGATGCTTCGACATTTTCTTCATTTCTTAAAACTATTTGCCAGTTTACACTACTTAACCTACCTCGAATATTTTCATAGTTCGCTAAATTGTATTCAAAGACATCCTCATACTCACAATCGTTGGGTCTTTGTTCTTCATGAATGAATAACGAGTATTCGATTGCAGTGTGGAACGCTTCATTTTTCCACAATGGATTGATAGATTCTGTTACACAGAAATCTTCATAGATATTTGTCAGCAAGAGGTCTAAATAGAAATTTTGATTGTTTTTTATATGATTAATTTGGTTTAATCCTAAACTTGCAGACTTGTCAAAAATTAGTTGCAAAGTTTCGTTATCCCCAACGACTGGCAGTAGGATACATTCGTTTTCTGAGTCTAAAATAAAGTCAGCATTGCGTTGGTTAAAGTCCCCATAGATGTGAACTTTAACCTCCGGTGGATGTTCTGATAGTATTTGTTCAGCGCACTCAAAAAAAGATTCATAGTTGTGCTTACAAGCATGATTAGGTGGGAAATATACCGATGCGAATATATGCATTTCTCCAGCTATTTGGGTTTTTACCCAGACATGCTCAAATTCATTGAATTTATTTGTTGTGATGATTTTTGAATTAAAGTTTGCTGAAATAGCTGTTAGAACCACTCCACCGGACTGAGACACCGGTGAGAAAACTCCTGTCATCTCTAAATACATTAAAGTTACTTCCAAAAATTTCTTCACTCCTAACGCTTTCATCCCAGCTTGTTTCAGTTCCCAGAATAATCGAAAAGGATGAGCTTAATAAATTTTTAAATATATCCTTCATTTTGGCTGGGCTTTTCATCCGATTGAAATTCTGACAATAAATTAGAACTTCTGTCGAATTCTGTTTCTGCGAAGAAGTTTTTGGAAGTATGACGGTCGACGAAATATTTACCTCTTCTGATGTTTCATGTAGCGTGTTATCTTCACTTGTTAATGTTACTTCCGGAGAGTGCGTCATTGCCGATGAAAATTTGGTGGGCTGTAGAATTTATATACGGCCTCCCTAGTGCGTTGTAGTTGTTGAGTGCGTTCACTGGAAAGGAACGAACGGTGTGATTGAAGGTCTGCCAAGGCGTCGTTGCGAGATATTCCTAGATCCTCGTGTACATCCAGGAAAATTTGACGCAATAGTTGTAAGTCTGTTGGTAGTCCTTCAGATGCTAGCATTGCAGTGGCGCTGGTTTTGGTGGTTCCACGAATGCATACTGTAGGTGGCTGGTCGTGCAAGTATGACAGGAACATACGCACAATGTCCATAATTTTTGGGTCCCGTAGTCGTGCTTTTAAAAAACGTCGATCACCAGACGCAGATTGCTCTGTGAGTCTTACTATAGGTGGTCGCATTGGGTCCAGCAGAGGAGGGTGCTCGATATCCATTTGAAGTCGGCTTTCACTGCTGCAAGAAAGTTGTGCTGGCTGTTGCTGTTGTTGTTGGCTTTGTGACTGTTGATAGTTTTCTGGTTGATGTTGTTCTTTTTGAATAGGTGGTTCTGCTCGATATGGGTTGATAGTTTCACCCTTTCTAAAATTAATTAGTTTTGGGACCGATAGACCAGGGATAGGATGGTCGGTGATAGAGGGTGGACCAGCAAATTTAACTTTAGCAATAGCAAGTAGTTCCTTGTCTTTACCCATGTGTCCTTGAGTATGATCTTTGAAAGTTGCAGGTGGTTTGTTGCTAATACGAACGGATTGTTGTTTTCTTCGTTTCCTTCGTTGTCTAGCCTTATCAACGGCTTTTTCTTGGAGCTTTTGCCTATTCAGCTTCTTGTCGTATGTCGACCAGTCTGGCCTCCAATACCATTTATTTCCCAGCATTCGCCAACCAGCGGAGGAAAGGTCTTTTTCGATTGAGCTTCGTTGCTCAATTTAGAGAATTTGACTCGACGCTCAGCAAACAGGTCCATGATTGCATTATTGGTCACGTCTTGCTGGGATTGTCGATTTTGTTGTTGTTGTAGATGTTCTGATGCCTTTTGCCGTTCATTGGAGTCTTGGAAAGATTGTTGTTGCTGTTCTTGTTGTTGATGTTGTTGGTGTTGATGCAGTTCTTGTTGATGTGGAGACAGCTCAGTAGTCGAAACGTCCATATAGCTCGTCGGCCAAAGTGTTGTGGAAAGGAGGTGAATTTATTTCTGCACTGTTACTTAAGTTGGAAACAGCAGCAGAAACATGTTTCACTTCATCCAATATATCATCCAATTTGGTTGATTCAGTGAGGACTAGGGAAGATGGCACCAGGTCGCTTTTGAGGTCATTTATTAGTTGTGGAATAAGGCCCATTGAAATTGTTGTTGTTTCCATCGCCTCCACTGCTGCTGCTGTAGCTGATTTAACCGCCTTTTCTACTATGAAGTCGTCCGGAGGAGGTGTGTCCAAAAATGCTGATAGCTTGTTTTTAAATTTCTGTAGCGTATGCTCTGTTGTTGTTGGTGACATTGATGACGCCCCGCTCAATGTTGGTAAGCATTGTTTCGACGTGAGCAATCGCCTCATCGTGTGTGTTGTTTAAGGTCTCAAAATTTGTGAGCACCTTATGATTTGCCACTAATGTGTGTTCAATGTTCTCAGAAATGTTTTTCAGAGACATTGATAATTTATTTAGATTAAGTTCTTGCGCGAACTTTTCTTGGCAATCATTACAGAGAGGCAGCATAAAAGTGCGTAGCACTTCTTCGTGATTCCTTTGGACGCCTATGCATGCTGCATGAAAGGTGCGTTTGCAGGATCCATAACAGCGCCATAAAAAGTGATTGTCACTTTGCGCACAATTTCTTATTCCACACTTCATGGCACAATTTAACGCGAAATGCGCGCGGGTCAGGTCAAAATATTTAAAAGATAAGCACGGCGGGGTAAAGTTGAACGCGAGGAGAACGCGCGTGTATGTAAAATAAAAAATATTTATCACGTCAAGTTTAAATGTTTAAAAATTGTTTAAGACGCCGCGATACGAGTGGCTACACGACGAGAAAAAAAATAAAATTAAATACTTGCGGAGCGCAACGACACACAACCGCCTTCGTCAACCACTCGTGATGGAAGAAAAAAGAACAAAATGAACATAGAAGAACTGTGATTGAAGATTTTTCCACCACATAGCCTACTAATAGTGCAAGACATGGGTAGGCCAAGTATTCCACTTCGCAGGATAAGATAGCTACTGTAGGCTGCTTCTTGGCGTTCCATGAGATTGCCCCTCCTTGCATCATGAAAACATAACCAGTTGTAGATTTCCGATCGTCCGTATCTCCCAATCGGCATGGCTGGAGCCAATTATTTCCGCTGGACCGCTTTCCCAATATTCGAGCTTTTTTGTGATAGAGCTTTTTAGATTACGTATTATCCGTTTCACCGCATCCCAGTGAGGACGTCCGGTGTTGGCACTCTACTGACTCACAACGTTCACTGCGAATGCGATATCGAGCTGGGTTACTTGAGCTGCAAACGATAAGCATCCAACTGCTTCTTCATATGGAACTTTTTTGTCATCGATCTATTCAATGTGTAGCTTGGATCTACTGGTGATGCCACTGGATGGGCATCTATGTAGGTTTGTTAATCCAACCAAAGCATGCCTTTGTTACGCCTTCTTGTGATTCTGATACCGAGGCATTGTTGCGCCTCGCTCTTTCATTTGGAAACGATTCTGAAGATGGGCCTTCAACTTTTTCTTTAGCCACTTGTCGTTTGTGAAGGATAAAAAAAATCGTCAACGTAGATAGTTATAGACATATTTTTCCTCCGCGTATGTACCAATACAAGTGGGGGTCGATGCTTGACCTCTTCAGTCCAAGCTCTTGCAGCACTACATCCAGCTGAGTACTCCTCACTCTACTGGATTGCTTAAGACCGTAGGGTGCTTTGTTTAACCTGCACACCTTTCCGTTAGGTACAACAAACCCCTCCGGTTGGAGCATGTATAATTTCTCGTCCTCTAGTTCGTTCTGAAGGAATGCTGTAATAGCGTTCATTTGATCAATGTTGAAATGCACCGCCAGTACCATCAAATACCATACAGTTGCGTACCGCACAACCGGAGAATACACTTCGTTATAGTTTTCAAGTCGTTAAGAGCAACTCTTTACAACTAGGTGAGCAGTGTACCTCTCAATGTTTCTGTCAGGCCCTCTTTTTGTATGCAACATCCATTTGTTCCGAATTGCTTTCCGCCCCTCGGGCAGATCAGCGAAGGTCCAAGTGCTGTTGTTACTCAGGGACATGATTTCTTCTCGCATTGCAGCAATCCAACATTCTCGGTCGGGCGACCGCCAGACATTGCAATTTATCCCATTATTCGATCTGCTGAGCAAAGATACTCATGATATGCTGGGATATCGATCTTAGTTATCTATCTGCTAGTAAACAAAGTGCAATGTTCGCCATGGAGAAAAGTTTTTTCACTGCTTTTGTTGTAGCAACGCCCTCGCAACGTGAACAAACCCCGAACCGCGCTGGCTATCAGGATCATCATCAAATGCTCAAATGATAATACCTTTCCCGAGTGCTCTTTGATTATTATCCCTAATAATGCACAAGCAAAGATGATATCATGTGCTCAGATGATATTGCAATGCCTGGCCACCGCAGCACCTCTTCGTATCTCATCGGATCATCCATTTCGTCATTGTACGTCTTGTTTGAGGGAAACATGGAGGAGAATGGATACCACCAGGAACCGTAACTAATAAAATCTTTTTACTTGCCTGGACAATGGGGCTCCCGACCGCTGCGCCTTGACTCTTGCTGTGTTTCATCAGCTGGTCTACTGAGTTGCGATGGGAGCTCAGGCGTTTTCAGAAGCTTCTTCTTCACTGATCTATCTATCAAAACCGACGGCTCCCTTCTCTACCTCAGCATTATTAGGATTGTCACTCATTTGGTTGAAATTTTCTTCTTACTCGATAGCATCAGGAAGTAGATCTTTGTTACAGTTCTACGGATAAGTGAATTCTTCTCATCATAGCTCCATGAACCCCACCGGCTTGGTTCGGAACCCTTCTACAAACGTAGCGTTACCTTCATTCAACACTATGATATCTCTGCTAACATTGAAACGACCATTCACAGGATTGTACACTCAGGGGCCTTTCGTATCTTCACAATAGCCAACAAAGATTCTATAGTCAGATTTGACATTTTGCTTCTTTATTTTAGTTTTCGGTATTAAGGTCATTACACTAGAACCAAAAATCTTGAGGTACTCCAGGTTTGGCTTATTTCCGGTCCACGCCTCTTCTGGTGTTTTGTCTTTCAGTGAACGCGTAGGACACCAGTGAACGATCTCATCTGGCTGTGAACAGTCGCCTTTGTTCACTTGCGCGTTTGTTTCGGTAGGACGTTGTTAACGTACGTCCGCCTCAATCACGAGAATATGTGGGGCGCCCTGAGACGCAAGGGGGCTCCTGATAAAATCATCGGCCTCATCGAAGCACAGTACGAGGCCTTTTCGTGTAGAGTGCTGCACAATGGGGTTCTGTCCGACCCTATCCGGGTCGTAGCTGGTGTGAGGCAAGAATGTATTTTATCATCATTACTGTTCCTCATCGTAATCGATGAGATTCTGTTAGATGCGATTGACCGTGAACCAAACCGCATGCTGTTATGGCAGCCTATAACCATGGAGCACCTAAACGACTTCGAATTGGCGGATGACGTTGCACTCCTCGTGCAACGGCGCTCTGACATGCAGAGTAAGCTCAACGACCTTGCCGAGCGCTCCTCCTCGGCAGGTTTAGTCATCAACGTTAACAAAACCAAATCGTTGAATGTTAACACACATGCCTGCGGTATATAATATCTCAAACAACGAGCTCCATCGTCGTTGTCACCAGAGGCCGATAGTAACAGAAATTCTGGATCGGAAGTGGGGCTGGGTCAGCTTCTACATAGGGGCGGAAACGAAATCTATAAACAAGCATTAGACTGAAACCTAGCGGGACATCGCAGCAGAGGTAGACCCAGAGGCTCATGGCGGCGAAGCCTCAATAAAGAAATAAAAGAAGTCGACCGAAATCTAACCTAACAACAGGTTAAAGCCGATAGCCGGGCAACGCTCAGGATGGAGATCTTTCAAGTCGGCCCTTTGCACCACCGGAGGTGTACAGGATCCTTAAGTAAGTACTCTAAGTAAGTCCCCTACGTTGTTTGTCGTTAGTGGTAATAGATACCTTCTATCAAAATGTGCAGCGAAGCAACGGTCAAAAGTACGTTGGCTTTTCTCTTTCCGGAGAATGCTGCCCAACCGACTTTAGTTGATATGGTTTGTTTTGTTAAAGCGCTAAACGGTGATGTGTCCCTGATGGAAATCGCTTATAAAATTTCCGATCAAAAGTCGGTGTTTATTCGGTTTAAAATCCCTAGAAAACAATAATCCTCACTATTCACCTTCCATTACTCTAATGGTAGGAAAGTTATGGTACGCATGTCCATGGCGGGAGGCAATACTCGCTACGTGCGGGTTTTTTTAACTTTATTAAAGTGTTTTTTTTAAATCTACAGAGTTCAACACCGCTCCGTGCGGGTTGACGACTTACAGCCAGAAGTAACAGACAGCGATCTTTCTGCTGTAATCTCGAAGTTCGGTAACGATTTCCAACGGAGTACCAACTGGATTTGTTAACAGGTGTGCGTAAAGTTTATATGAATGTCGAGCAGGATATCCTTGAGGTGGTTTTTTTTCCAACACTGAAAAGGTAGAGTCCACTACGATGGAATAAAAACGAAGTGCTTCATATGCAAATCGAAATTGGGCATTTGAAAAAAGTTTGTCCTGCCTTCCAACAGCGACGAAGTAAAATTATAAACCAACAGAAGGCAAAAATGGAGCTTGATAGCGTACTGCTGGATGAAACAAAAGAAGCAACAACATCCACCAGTGATACTGGATCTAACTGTGATATACAGCACATGTTAAAATCAAAACAGAAGGCAAAAAACTCTGATGAAGCGTCAACAATTAATGGATTCCGATACAGCAAACAATGCAGCTAACTTTTCAAAATAAGCAATAGACGACAGCCCTGTTATATTGCCAGCAGAATCGTCTCCGGAGAAGAGAAAGTTCCGTATCCCAACATATGAATTGATTAGTGACGAAAAGAGCGCAAGCTGATAATAGAACAAGACAGAAGCAGAATAGTAGCCGCTTTTAATAATGTCGTTGATCAGGTTGTTGTTTACCATGATTAGTTTAATAAATTAAATTTTGTAAAACTACAAAAAAAAACTTGATGTTGACTCCGCGAAGTGTTACACAAGACTGAACCTACTAAATAAATAAATAAAAAGAAAACGCGTAGGACAACGATTCGTCACATAGACAAAGGTCGAAATAGCTTCTGCCCAAAATTTCTTATCAGGCTTCGCAACGTTCAGCATGCACCGCGCCTTGTTGCGGCCAGTTCATCCGCTCTGCTGTCCCGTTCTGCTCGGGCGTGTACGGGCATGATACTTGATGTCGAGTTCCTCCCGACTCCAAAAGCTTCCGAAAATCTGCGTTCACATATTCCGTTCCGTTGCCTGTGCCCAAGATTTTGAGCTTTTTACCACTTTACCTCTCTGCTTTGGCCTTGAAGTACTTGAATGCTTCGAGTGCTTGACTTTTAAGCTTCAGAAAATAAACCACCACTCGCCTGCTTGCATCGTATAGAAACGTAATACAAATCAGAATTGTTCTGTACAAGACACGGACAACGTACAACGTAAGGATATTATGGACAACGTAATGTTGGACAACGTAAGGATATTATTGTTACACAATACGCATTGTAGTTTATTATGGTTATGATTTTAGTGATAACTAAAGAATTATTGTTTTGTTGGTTAAAGTATGAGTATCTGAGACACATTTTTCTCGAACATGTTGTAGATTGTGGAATATTCACGTCACAATTAGGTTGATCTTTATCTTCCTTCAGATTTTTTTTTCTTCGGTGAAATTTGTTTCGATTGGTGTTGTACTGTAAATCCATTCCGTCTTGAAAAAGACCTACCTTGAGTGGAAAGCATTTCCTCGATATTACACTCCCTCAAATTACGTAACGCTCTGAGGGGGGGGGGGAGTGGGGTTGAGCGAAGTGTGACGATCCATACAAAAATTCCAGATGTTTCATACAAAAAGTGTGACATTTTTGCGATACGTAATTTATGGATCTTCCCTAATACAACAACTACCGTAACACTGAAATCAGAAAGCTCCATGTGAAATGACTTTCTCCGACAGCAATTTATTATGGATATCGAAATGGATTTGGATTTCTTAAATCAGAAAATTTGTGTACCAACAAGTACAATCAAATACGCAGAGTATCAATATCGATTTAATTGTGCAGAGAAAATGTTTGCAAAATCATGATTTTACACAAATGCTTGAAATCCATGATTTTGCACAAATTGTTAAATTATTTCTCACATATTTTCTACTCAGTAGTCCGAAATTCGTTAAACGCTCAAAAGCACATACGCTCTATTGGGGACCTAAAAAGAAATTGCCTCTCTATCAACGCTTTATTCCTCAATTTTGATGTTTGTGTTAGGCGAGCGCTTCAACATCAAATGGTTTCAGGAGGCATGACTTTCTCATCGGCCACTGCCAATTGTAACCATTGTCGGGGTGGAGCATCTGGTTTAATTTTATTGGATACTAACAAAGCGATCTCCTACTCGCGTGTTGAATTGTTGAACATTTCGAAGCGATCAGACGCGTTTTTTTCTTGAAAAATGCTTGGTCATAAGCAGTAGAAGCGGAAGAAGCAAGCAGCAGTTGTAGATAACAGCAAGCGGGAGCGGAAGCGTTGGCGGAGAAAACAATTTCCTCACATGCCAACAGCATCCGAGTTAAATTTAGCTTGATGCCGCTGATCTATTAAACCACTGGAATATAATCACGATATTACCAATTTGATTTTTACACATTGTGTGAATTGATTGAAAACATCCTATTCTTATAAAAAAAATATTGTCGATCATCATCACTCGAATCACAATCAGTTCTTTAGTTCTTTTAAGGACCGAAGCCACTTAAAGTTTTCTATCAGGCACACATATTGTCTCTTATGTTAATTTTTTGCCCATAAAAATAACCAATTTACTTTTAATCATGCGCCTTTCCAATCACTAAATCAACACTTTCCATCGTTTCATTTGTTAGTGATTGAAATCTAAAATCAGAATCTGGCGAGAGAACTTCACTTAGTTGCTATTGATGCCAACATCATCCACTCGAAATTTGCTGATGAAACCCTATAGACGCTATCCATGCGAATACATTTTCCTTCCGATGCGCGTTTGTGATATTGTTTCTGCTGTCGCTGCTGAACTCTTCCATAAAATTGTGGTTATGAAAAGAACAGAATACATTTTTGCAGCTTCTACTTCTGACGCGCACTCGTGATTATGCTGCCGATGGCAACTTTCTGCAGTCACCAAGCGATTATGATTTGCACTTTAAACAAAATTCGCCTCGGCTAAGCCTTCACTTCCATAAAATTGTAATACTTAAAAGAACCGATTGATTTTCAATAATTAGCCTTCCCAGTCACAAACAGTAACACCTAAATAAAGAATAAAAAAAAATCACAAACAGTAACAAAACCAAATCAGAATCTTGAGAAAATTTCACATGGATGGCATCGGTGGCAGCAGATGAATATTTGTAGCATCTCCCTCCGACACGCGTTCGTGATTCTGCTATGGACGGAAACTCTCTGGCGTCCCAAAGCGACTAATTTGCGCATTGTACAAAATTCTTCACGCAACAATCTTCCCTTGTAAAAAACGGTAGTCCTGAAAAGAACCAATTTATTGGTCATGCAACAAAACCAGATCCAGAACCATATAAGAAAATTCCTCTGAAATGCCGCTGAATCGCTGCAGATGCAGAAACCACCGCCATCGATTCTAGGAACGCTACCAACGCCATCGTTCTGTGCGCTCGCCGTTCCGTGACCACTCACCATGGATCATACCCGGAGATAAGGCCCGTAACCTACATTATTCTGATGTCCGTGTTGGGAATGCATGAGCTGGATTGGTTGGTTCTGATGTTTTTACTGTATAGGACAAGAATTGAATTTTTATATTAATTCATTGTAAGTAATGAAAAGTTTCAATGGAATTGACAGATTGCTGGAGTGTTTCTGAGTCAATTGATATATAAATCTCAAAAATCCATCAAAAGATAAAGGCTCTATTAACGTTCAAAGTCTTACATGATTTCGTGGCGGTTCCCAATTTTAGATTCTGATTTGACACACAGTACCTTCGGGTTTGACGTTGGCTAACGTCAAAAACGTGGTACATGTTGGCGGAATGCCAAGATAACTTAGCAGTTGTAGAAAGAGGGGGACCGGAGGTGATTTGATTATGGTTGTCAAAAATCGGAGATAAGACATTGAGAAGGTTGCGGTATACAATGCAGGTGGGCTCTAGTCCATAAAGTAGCCAGCAGTCTAAAATGGCTTGTCAGAGTACTTTTATATTTTTGAGGCTGAGGATGACGTGTTCCCCCGACGTCAAAATAAGATATGGTCAGCGTCAGTTAAGGTTCACCTGTTTCTAATTGGTAAATTCTTGAAGATTGGTTTCCGATGAGAACATGAAAGAAATGCCCAGAATATTGGCCGAAAATTCTTATTCGCTGAGGTGCTGCAATACTGAGGATATCCACGTACGATTGAATGCTTTCGAGATGTCAAGGGATACCTCCTCGAAGCCGTTTAAAAGCACGTCTCCTAAACCGATGAAGTAGGACCCGGTTCCGTATCCAGCAAAAAAGTATGTTGTTGCCGAGTCTTTCGTCGAACTATTGCTTCTTGCGTAGAAACATAGGAGGTTAGCGAGATTGAGCGGTATTTAGACACATCTGGGAGGAGACGCTATTGTTCGGTGCTGGGATGATGTGGTTGAGCCGCCGTTTGAAAAGTTTGATTGTCACGAAATGATGGATATGTGTTTGAACCTACCATGGTGACCCCTAGAGATCCATCCATGCAGTCTGGAGAGAGCCGGTTGACTCCCTCAAGGCTGATAATCCAGTAAGAACTGTTGTTTCAAGTTGGCCAGATTGTTCCAGCTCTAGTTGATGTTCTGGAGACAGAGTTATCCAGGAAAGTCAGTTTCAGATGAAGGTAGGGCTATATAGGGGAAATACCATTTGGATATTGTTGGTTTAGGGGCAAGAGACCTTCGGTGACATCTGAACAATACGCTTCCATTTGAACATCAATATTTCTTTTATTAAAATGTTATGTTCGTCCAAGATCTGAATTACCATTAAAAATTCTTCTTAATTATCACGACAAAATCCACTACTCGGTACTCGGATTTTTTAATTTTCTTCTGAATATTCACGGGACATTCCTTAACTAGCTTCTATTTTGAATAAAAAATTCTATTTATTTCGTCCAACAGTCGAGATCTGCTTTGAGAACCTACTTATACCGATCCTTTCCGTAGAAAATCAAATTAATTTCCCTTGAAAATTCTGAATTTACCTTGGAAATACAGAATCACGGAAATACTGAAGTTTCCTTTTTAAATTTTAAAGTATTTCCTTTGTGAATTTGGAAGAATTTCATGCGAAAATTTGGCTCATTCTGGAGTCTTCTTCTAGCTACGCCAATGGCAACGACAGCGCCAAAGCAACAGCATCTAAAGCCTCAGCTGAGCGTTTCTGCAACAGCAGAAAGAAAAAATGAATGATTTTTCCCGTAAATAAAAAAAAAATACACACACAGTATCCTTTTTCGGGGTGTAGTTTTGTTCGGTTCTCTCGCTCCGATCCGCGAGGATGGGGTGGTGCTGTTCCGTTTTGTTCGGTTCGACTCGGCAACTGGACCGGTTTGGTTTGGCTTTGGCTTGGCGGTTGCAGTTTGGCTCAGAGCTCAGCTCAGATGATTCGCCGCGCGACCGGTCAGTGCCGGTGTGCACCAGCGAAAATGGAAACGTCCTCCGTAGGAAAAACGACGAAAAACTTAAAAAATAAAAATCCGCGTTGTTGATATATTTTCGTCGTTTGTTATGTATATTTTTTGCTTCACGACGTGGATTTTTTACTCCGCTCATCTGCGAAAGCTCGGTCTTTCTGCGAGGCGCGCGGGCTGTATCCACGCGCGCGATGCACATCACCCATGGCGGTGCTGATCGGAGGACAAAACCGACAAACTTCATGGATGCCAAGAGGAGGGTGGCAAACAGCGGGGCACTGGTCAGCAAGCCGGCGTAGATATTTTTCTCTATTTTTCAATAAAAAAAAATAACACAATTTGGATACTGGCTATACGATTGCTTTTAACTTTATGTGAGACCTTCTCCCGTCAGTGGGTTGGCGTGGTGTTCTCTGTGCATAAGCCATCTCTTGACGTGTCCTCGTGCTGTGATGTTGGCCTTACCACCCTCGGGAGCACATACACAAACTGCCTGGCCGGTCGCGGTCATTTCGCATTCTCAGTTTTTATTTTCTGGTTGCCTCTTTAGGAGAGGTCGATGTGAGTGGAAAACAATACATCCGTGCACTCACACACGCATCAACAACGCGTTTATGCTTTCGGGCAGGACGAGGAAATAGGGGGCCTTCTATCAGGACGATGAGTGTTAGACCCCTTCCATTTTTATGTGTTACCTGTTTGTGCGAAATATGCCAATAATCTTTTTATTTAGGAACTGATAAAATGCACTTTACTTCGTTCACGAATAATGACATTTTGAAAATCTAATTTTTCTGAGTTTATCCATGAGTTAATTTGTTTTTCATTTGGTGCATGTGAATCATTATTAGTGCAAAATACTTCTGTCACAAAATTATTTCTCGATTAGATCTTCTCTCCCTTCTAGATTTTGGTCTGTTTGAACTGAACTTTGGGAAAGTTGACCTTAAATAAGCCAAAGAATCGATTGAGCGAATAAAACTTTTTGACGGGAAAGGTCAATTTAATCCTGCCTCCACAACCAGCACAGAGCATGCATGAAGGGCTGCGGAACAAAAAATCAAACGACAAAACGTCGAATGCGTAAAATTTAAACATCTTTAATGTAATCTACCTGATCTAAGCTGAATGTTGAGTAATATGCTGAGAGTATGCTTTTGAACTAAGATCTAGTTTCTTGAGGTCGAGACGAGGCAGCATTCGGCTGAAAGTCTCGCTAATAAAAACAAAAACAAAAATAGAATCTTAAGGATCGCAAGTCTACTTTTATTTTCTAGAAAAGCTCTCAATGCCTGCCATTGCATGAGTATGTAAAATGGATACACTATGCCCAGGGAGTCGAAAATGTTTCCCACCCAAAAACATCGTAGCCCGAACCGAGAATCGAACTCGCCAACTCCGGATCGGCAACCCTACGCCTTTGCACGCAAGGCTATCTAGAGACCCCGGTTACTTCGTTGCAAGAGGATTAGAAGCAACCATTTACGCTCTCCTTTCAAAATGTTCACAGGCCTTCTTTCAAAAATATTCGAAACTTGGAAGCCTCCTTTCAAGAGGCTCGGAAGCCTCCTTTCAAGAGGCTCGGAAGCCTCCTTTCAAGAGGCTCGGAAGCCTCCTTTCAAGAGACTCGGAAGCCTCCTTTTAAGAGGCTCGGAAGCCTCCTTTCAAGAGGCTCGGAAGCCTCTTTTCAAGAGGCTCGGAAGCCTCTTTCCAAGAGACTCGGAAGCCTCTTTCCAAGAGGCTCGGAAGCCTTCTTCCAAGAGGCTCGGAAGCCTCCTTCCAAGAGGCTCGGAAGCCTCCTTCCAAGAGGCTCAGAGCCTCCTTCCAAGAGGCTCAGGCCTCCTTCCAAGAGGCTCAAGCCTCCTTCCAAGAGGCTCAAGCCTCCTTCCAAGAGGCTCAAGCCTCCTTCCAAGAGGCTCGAGCCTCCTCCAAGAGGCAGGCTCAGAGCCTCCTTCCAAGAGGCTCAGAAGCCTCCTTCCAAGAGGCTCAGGCCTCCTTCCAAGAGGCCTGGAAGCCTCCTTCCAAGAGGCTCAGAGCCTCCTTCCAAGAGGCTCAAGCCTCCTTCCAAGAGGCTCAGAAGCCTCCTTCCAAGAGGCTCAGAGCCTCCTTCCAAGAGAGGCTCAGGCCTCCTTCCAAGAGGCTCAGAGCCTCCTTCCAAGAGGCTCAGGCCTCCTTCCAAGAGGCCTCAAAGCCTCCTTCCAAGAGGCTCAGAAGCCTCCTTCCAAGAGGCTCTCAAGCCTCCTTCCAAGAGGCTCAGGCCTCCTCCAAGAGGCTCAGGCCTCCTTTCAAGAGGCTCAGGAAGCCTCCTTCCAAGAGGCTCGGAGAGCCTCCTTCCAAGAGGCTCAGGCCTCCTTCCAAGAGGCTCAGAGCCTCCTTCCAAGAGGCTTGGAAGCCTCCTTCCAAGAGGCTCAGAAGCCTCCTTCCAAGAGGCTCAGAAGCCTCCTTCCAAGAGGCCTCAGGCCTCCTTCCAAGAGGCTCAGGAAGCCTCCTTCCAAGAGGCTCAGAAGCCTCCTTCCAAGAGGCCTGGAAGCCTCCTTCCAAGAGGCTCAAGCCTCCTTCCAAGAGGCTCAGAGCCTCCTTCCAAGAGGCTCGAAGCCTCCTTCCAAGAGGCTCAAGCCTCCTTCAAGAGGCTCAAGCCTCCTTCCAAGAGCTCAAGCCTCCTTCCAAGAGGCTCAGAGCCTCCTTCCAAGAGGCTCAGGCCTCCTTCCAGAGGCTCAAGCCTCCTTCCAAGAGGTTTGGAGGCCTGTTTCTAAGAGGCTTGGAAGCCTCCTTGCAAGAGGCTCAAAGCCTCCTTCCAGGCTCAGAGCCTCCTTCAAGAGGCTCAGAAGCCTCCTTCCAAGAGGCTCAAGCCTCCTTCCAAGAGGCTCAGGCCTCCTTCAAGAGGCCTGGAAGCCTCCTTCCAAGAGGCCTCAAGCCTCCTTCCAAGAGGCTCGGAAGCCTCCTTCCAAGAGGCTCAAGCCTCCTTCCAAGAGGCTCAGGCCTCCTTCCAAGAGGCTCAAGCCTCCTTCAAGAGCTCAGGCCTCCTTCCAAGAGGCCTGGAAGCCTCCTTCCAAGAGGCTCAGGCCTCCTTCCAAGAGGCTCAGAAGCCTCCTTCCAAGAGGCTCAGAGCCTCCTTCAAGAGGCTCAGGCCTCCTTCCAAGAGGCTCAGGCCTCCTTCCAAGAGGCTCAGAAGCCTCCTTCCAAGGCTCAGGCCTCCTTCCAAGAGGCCTCAGGCCTCCTTCCAAGAGGCTCAAGCCTCCTTCCAAGAGGCTCAGAGCCTCCTTCCAAGAGGCTCAAGCCTCCTTCAAGAGGCTCAGGCCTCCTTCCAAGAGGCTCAGGAAGCCTCCTTCCAAGAGGCTCAGGCTTCCTTCCAAGAGGCTCAAGCCTCCTTCCAAGAGGCCTCAAGCCTCCTTCCAAGAGGCTCGGAAGCCTCCTTCCAAGAGGCTCAGAAGCCTCCTTCCAAGAGGCTCAGGCCTCCTTCCAAGAGGCTCAGAGCCTCCTTCCAAGAGGCCTGGAAGCCTCCTTCCAAGAGGCTCAGAGCCTCCTTCCAAGAGGCTCAGAAGCCTCCTTCCAAGAGGCTCAGAGCCTCCTTCCAAGAGGCTCAGGAAGCCTCCTTCCAAGAGGCTCAGAAGCCTCCTTCCAAGAGGCTCAGAGCCTCCTTCCAAGAGGCTCAGGCCTCCTTCCAAGAGGCTCAGAAGCCTCCTTCCAAGAGAGACTCAGAAGCCTCCTTCCAAGAGACTCAGAGCCTCCTTCCAAGAGACTCAGAGCCTCCTTCCAAGAGGCTCAGAAGCCTCCTTCCAAGAGGCTCAGGCCTCCTTCCAAGAGAGGCTCAGGCCTCCTTCCAAGAGGCTCAGGCCTCCTTCCAAGAGGCTCAGAAGCCTCCTTCCAAGAGCTCAGGCCTCCTTCAAGAGGCTCAGAGCCTCCTTCCAAGAGGCTCAGAAGCCTCCTTCCAAGAGGCTCAGAGCCTCCTTCCAAGAGGCTCAGGCCTCCTTCAAGAGGCTCAGAAGCCTCCTTCCAAGAGGCTCAGAAGCCTCCTTCCAAGAGCTCAGAAGCCTCCTTCCAAGAGGCTCAGAAGCCTCCTTCCAAGAGGCTCAAGCCTCCTTCAAGAGGCTCAGAAGCCTCCTTCCAAGAGGCTCAAGCCTCCTTCCAAGAGGCTCGAAGCCTCCTTCCAAGAGGCTCAGAAGCCTCCTTCCAAGAGGCTCGGAAGACTGGTTGCAAGAGGCTCAGAAGCCTGCTTCCAAGATGCTCAAGCCTCCTTTCAAGAGGCTCGGAAGCCTCCTTTCAAGAGGCTCAGAAGCCTCCCTTTAAAAGAGGCTCGGAAGCCTCCTTTCAAGAGGCTCGGAAGCCTCCTTTCAAGAGGCTCGGAAGCCTCCTTTCAAGAGGCTCGGAAGCCTCCTTTCAAGAGGCTAGAAAGCTTTCGTTAGACCACTATTGAGAACCATTAACTAATTAAACATTATTGTTGTGGCTATCATGAACTTGGATGAAAATAAGTCTAATTAAATATACTTAACAAATTAAAAATATGTAAAAAAGAAGCTATTATGTACTTAAAGTTTTCGGGTCCAATTTTGCCTGACCCTTCATTTTGTTTTTATATTAAAGTAAGTATTTGCCACCTATGCCATAATATGGCATCATCAGTAAACTTTATTCTCTTTAAATAATGGCTTATTCGCAACGCGTGGAACCATCTCACTTCTCACTGTGAAAAGAGAGAAATAAGAAGTGGGAAGTGATGAGTGAGAAAAGAGGCATCTTCCTTCTCACTTTACTTTTCCCACTTTACGCAGTGAGAAGTGTTAATTGAGAAACAAGGGGTGAGAAGTGAGACGTCTTAATCCTCATCTCATACTTCCCACTGTGAAAAGTGAGTAGTAAGACGTTCAACTTCTCACTTCACATTAGTCACTTTTCACAGTGAGATGAGAGAAACAAGGAGTTAGAAGTGAGTAGTGAGACGTATCACTTCTCACTTCTCACTTTCCACAGTGAGATGTAAGAAATGAGAGGTGGGACGTTTCTCTTTTCACACTTCATTTCTGAACGAATGACCTGTTCGGTCCAATTACCAATTCGGCCAAATAACCTGTTCGACCAAATGATCTGTTCGGCCAAATTACCTATTCGGCCAAATGTTCTAATCGGCCAAATGTCTTAATCGGCCAACTGTCCTATTCGGCCAAATGACCTATTCGGATGACCTGTCCGGCCAAATGACTTTCGGCCACATGGGTTTCGGCCTAATGGTTTGTTCAGCCTAGATTTTTTTTTTCTTTTCCATGATTGATGTCAATAAAATCAAGATGCATCGACCCAACCGGGGTTGCACAGCATAATGACTGAATTATGAGTAAATTATTTTATTTTGAATTTTAAGTTTAATATGGATAAAATTTGTGCACGTGGATTAAGGCGTAAGATCAAATTCTTTTTTTCTTTTTTCTCCTTTTTTCGTGGCATTTGGAAGGCTTCAGTAAGCTTCCTTACCAGGGTTACGTTATCTACATCGCGCTGGTGGGGCTACAGCCATCTATTTGCACTAGACCTCTTCATTTTATGAAAAAGTATCAAAAATGCAGCCGGTCACCCCAGAATCACAATTCTTAAGCTAAAATAAGCCTCCTGTAAAATTTTCAGCTGATTAAGTAAAAGCATAGTAAAAGCATACAGACATATGGTACAATGAACCAAATTTGGCGTTGTAAGCATCAAACATCATCGAAAACCAATGCTTCTTTGTTCGAATAACTTGTTTGAACAAATTCTAACGTGTAAATTTATGACAAATGTCCAGCTTCTCATTTTTAAGAATTTAACGGTAAATCGCACATTGGCAATAATATTACTCAAATGTCCAGAGAAAGTAGAGAAATAATAATATAAGCAATGATTTCTAATATATTTAAGAATTAAGTAGAACAACGATTCTTTGTCTTTATTTACTTTTATCAATGATTTTTTCATCACTCATATAACGTATTAAACAGCATTTAGAGCTTTTGAAATATAAGACAATTTTTTCTTTGATTGAAAGGTTGCAGCAGATTGCAAGTTGAGATGGATTCTCATGATTGGTTTCTGTGATTACTTGAAGCTTCAAGTCCCTTCCCAAAAAGGATTTTTTTCTCTGTTAAATGCCTTTCAAATCGAATAAGTGTTGCTTAGCGGCACATTTGTACGTCGGACCTAGTTAGTGATATCGATCCAGCGTATTTTTTATTCTGTTCTCTCCAGCGGATTTCATTAAATATGTATTGTGGCCAAATACTTCTTCTATGCGACCAACACCACTGTTAACCATCCACGAGAACCTGCAGAAGAGGCTTGCAGCGAAAAAATACAGCATCATATAAAAAAACACACTACGAACGAATCCTTATGTATGTTTAGTAATTAAAATCAAATCCTACATGGACAAGTGGACAAGTGGCACGGCAAATGCTGGGTAAAGCGTACCATTGGTACTTCGCGTACCTGAAGGAATAAAATAGACCCCATCTCGCGGTCCTTAGCCTCTTACCCAGCAACTCCTATCTCTACCTCCCCGCGGTGCTGGCCGGGATACGAGCAACCTTAGGGAAGATCGGGTAACCAACCCCGGTGGGAACTATGGTCGTATGCTGACAGGGAAGGGGGGGTTTGCTCCTCTCCGGAGGTGCAAATCTTATTGAGCGTCTGTTCTCCATGTCAGGATCGGCTCACAACAGCGTCTGTTCCCCATGTTAGGGGCGGCTGATCATCGTCCGAGTGCCAGCGAGGGACTCTAAGTGAAACTGTGCACCATGGTCCACCGGAAATAAGGAGGAATGGTCCTCCGGAAATTTAGGGGGTTTGGTGTCAGGCCCTGCAAGCCAGCCTTTAAAAAATCATAAGCAACGAACAATCAACAAGAGAGTACGGACCGGAACCATCGGCGAAGACCACTGCGACGAAAAGGGACTAGCGATTGGAAACTCGGTTCGTGGAACTGCAAATCTCTCAACTTCATCGGGAGCACACGCATACTCGCTGATGTGCTCAAGGACCGTGGATTCGGCATCGTAGCGCTGCAGGAGGTTTGTTGGAAGGGATCAATGGTGCGAACGTTTAGAGGTAATCATACCATCTACCAGAGCTGCGGCAACACACACGAGCTGGGAACAGCTTTCATAGTGATGGGCGATATGCAAAGGCGCGTGATCGGGTGGTGGCCGATCAATGAAAGAATGTGCAGGTTGAGGATCAAAGGCCGGTTCTTCAACTTCAGCATAATCAACGTCCATAGCCCACACTCCGGAAGCACTGATGATGATAAGGACGCATTCTACGCGCAGCTGGAACGTGAGTACGACAGCTGCCCAAGCCACGACGTCAAAATCATCATAGGAGATTTGAACGCTCAGGTTGGCCAAGAGGAGGAGTTTAGACCGACTATTGGAAAGTTCAGCGCTCACCGGCTGACGAACGAAAACGGCCTACGACTAATTGATTTCGCCGCCTCCAAGAATATGGCCATTCGCAGCACCTACTTCCAACACAGCCTCCCGTATCGGTACACCTGGAGATCGCCACTGCAGACAGAATCACAAATCGACCACGTTCTGATTGATGGACGGCACTTCTCCGACATTATCGACGTCAGGACATATCGTGGCGCTAACATCGACTCTGACCACTATCTGGTGATGGTTAAACTGCGCCCAAAACTATCCGTCATCAACAATGTTCGGTACCGACGACCGCCGCGGTACGACCTAGAGCGACTGAAGCAACCTGATGTCGCCACTGCATACGCGCAGCATCTCGAGGCAGCGTTGCCGGAAGAGGGTGAGCTCGATGGGGCCCCTCTTGAGGACTGCTGGAATACAGTCAAAGCAGCCATTAACGACGCAGCGGAGAACAACGTCGGGTATATGGGTCGAAGTCGACGGAACGATTGGTTCGACGAAGAGTGCAGACAGATTCTGGAGGAGAAGGACGCAGCGCGGGCGGTCGCGCTGCAGCAAGGTACCCGGCAGAACGTGGAACGTTATAGACGGAAGCGGAGACAGCAGACCCGCCTTTTTCAGGAGAAGAAACGCCGCCTGGAAGAAGCGGAGTGCGAGGAGATGGAACAGCTGTGCCGTTCTCAAGATACACGCAAGTTCTATCAGAAGCTCAACGCATCCCGCAAAGGCTTCGTGCCGCGAGCCGAAATGTGCCGGGATAAGGATGGGAGCATCTTGACGGACGAACGTGTGGTGATCGAAAGGTGGAAGCAGCACTACGAGGAACATCTGAATGGCGCTGAGAGTACAGGCAATGAAAGTCAAGGCAGCGGAGGAGATGACTACGTTAGTTCAGCGGACGATGGAAGCCAACCAGCCCCCACCTTGAGGGAAGTTAAGGATGCCATTCAACAGCTAAAGACCAATAAAGCAGCTGGTAAGGATGGTATCGGAGCTGAGCTCATCAAGATGGGCCCGGAAAAGCTGGCCACTTGCCTGCACAAACTGATAGTCAGAATCTGGGAAAACGAACAGCTACCGGAGGAGTGGAAGGAAGGGGTTATATGCCCCATCTACAAGAAAGGCGACAAACTGGAGTGTGAGAACTTTCGAGCGATCACCATCCTTAATGCCGCCTACAAAGTGATATCCCAGATCATCTTCCGTCGTCTGTCACCATTTGTGAACGAGTTCGTGGGAAGTTATCAAGCTGGCTTCGTTGACGGCCGCTCGACAACGGACCAGATCTTTACTGTACGGCAAATCCTTCAAAAATGCCGTGAATACCAGGTCCCAACGCACCATCTGTTCGTTGATTTCAAGGCGGCTTATGACAGTATAGACCGCGTAGAGCTATGGAAAATTATGGACGAGAACAGCTTCCCTGGAAAGCTTACCAGACTGATCAAAGCAACGGTGGATGGTGTGCAAAACTGTGTGAAGATCTCGGGCGAACACTCCAGTTCGTTCGAATCGCGCCGGGGACTAAGACAAGGTGATGGACTTTCGTGCCTGTTGTTCAACATTGCGCTAGAAGGTGTCATGCGGAGAGCCGGGTGTAACAGCCGGGGTACGATTTTCAACAGATCCAGTCAATTTATTTGCTTCGCGGATGACATGGACATTGTCGGCCGAACATTTGCAAAAGGTGGCCGAACTGTACACCCGCCTGAAACGTGAAGCAACAAAAGTTGGACTGGTGGTGAATGCGTCAAAGACAAAGTACATGCTTGTGGGTGGAACCGAGCGCGACAGGGTCCGCCTGGGAAGCAGTGTTACGATAGACGGGGATACCTTCGAGGTGGTCGAGGAATTCGTCTACCTCGGATCTTTGCTAACGGCTGACAACAACGTTAGTCGTGAAATACGAAAGCGCATTATCTGTGGATGTCGGGCCTACTACGGGATCCAGAAGAAACTGCGGTCGAAAAAGATTCGCCACCGCACCAAATGTGTCATGTACAAGACGTTAATAAGACCGGTAGTCCTCTACGGACATGAAACATGGACAATGCTCGAGGAGGACTTGCAAGCACTCGGAGTATTCGAGAGACGGGTGCTTAGGACCATCTTTGGCGGTGTACAAGAAGACGGTGTGTGGCGGCGAAGAATGAACCATGAGCTCGCCCAGCTCTACGGCGAACCCAGTATCCAGAAGGTAGCTAAAGCCGGAAGGGTACGATGGGCAGGGCATGTTGCAAGAATGCCGGACAGCAACCCTGCAAAGATGGTGTTCGCTTCCGATCCGGCAGGTACGAGACGACGTGGAGCGCAGCGAGCGAGATGGGCAGACCAGGTGCAGAACGACTTGGCGAGCGTGGGGCGTATTCGAGGATGGAGAGATGCGGCCTCGAACCGTGTATTGTGGCGTCAAATTGTTGATTCAGTGTTATCTGTATAGATGTAGACTAAATAAATGAATGAAAATGAATGGACAAGTGGACGCTCTCATTCCCCATCGTTTCATTATCCCGTGCACCGGCAATGGAGTGCAAGTGGAAGCAAAAATATAGACGATGACCAGCATTCGACAAAAAAGAATCATCAATTTCCAGAATTTGGTTCGTGCGATATCTACGAGAATAAAAAGCAACGATATTTGCGCTTTCATAACTTCATACACACCGAAATCAGCGTCCCCCTTTGCTGTCCACCCCACCCCAATATGGTTCTATTGCAAATGCGAAAAAAATCCTCCAACAGCGCCCACTATTCCCAGACGCGCCCCAGAAGATTAATCTATGTGTCGTACATTTTCGGACCCAGAAAAAGCACTCATGAGAAGCGTGAAAAAAAATCGCAAAAATTTCTCGAATGTACGTAAATTTCCTGCAATAGAAAAAACAGCATCGCCTCGCATTCGGTACACTTTCTCTCTATCTCATTTCAGCTAAATCAAACTGTATTTATTCTCATTCCACAGTGCGGCCACGATGCAGGAACCGTTTCGCATGGCATAGGAGGCGGTGGCTATTTCGCGATGTGCTTTTTTCCTCCAAGCCACTGCACTGCGCAGCGAGAAAAAAAAAACTTAAGCCACCCATCATACTTATGGTCCTTGTAGTCGCAGGACTCTCAAGCGTTCACATTACGCTCCACAAATGTGTCCCTGTCCACATGTCATCCCTCCCCCTCCCTTCCCCCGTATGCATGGTTCCGAGTGCAAGTAGAAGCGCGTCCAACGTCGTCCTCGCAACTGCCTCGAAAGTGCGAGAGAAAATATACACAGCGCAGTAGGCGACGTGCAGAAAAAATGAATCAACTGGACGACGATTGCTTTGGTCTCACCTTCCTACGTCGTCGTGGTCGTCACCCCTTCGGAGCTTATGTGATGGTCAACTCGATGGAATGGTTCCAATACAGGAACTAGACGAGCGTTCGGAAGCGATGCCAAAATACCTCTCGCAGAAGCCTGGACCCAGATCCTGGAGACGGGACGCGGCGGAACAACTGCCGCTTTCCCACTCCAAACGGGGGCCCCCGAAATGGGTGTCATTGGAGATTGGAATTTCCATGCCGCACATACGAGAAGCGCTGCTGGGAGATAGAGTATTGGGAAGGAAAAGTGAGAAAAAAAATAATATCGTTTGGAATAACCATCGTCGTCGTCGTTGGGTTCTTTTTGCATGTTTACGCGTTGGTCACTTGGCCGCTGATGATGGTCGTTCCTACTGGGGACCGTGCCTAGCTGGAGCTAGGCTAAACATGAAAAAGTGCTAGCTGGCGATAGAAAAATTTATTCAAATATAAATGCGCTCGGTAGGGTTTTGCGCTTGAACGCAGTCTATGTACACTGCATTTAGTTCGTAGGAATAGTAAAGAACTCGTTGTTCACGCATTGGTACAGTGCATGCTTGGCGATAAGGTTTCAAAATATGGCGACTCGCCACTTTGCATGTAGAATGCGTTTATAAGGAAAAGTACGACTTGTCAGAACCGTAATCTGGGGAGAAGCGGTCACTTAAATAAAGTATTACTTAACAAAACTGCCGATAATCCATTTAATATTGCAATCTGAGATGGAGAAAAGACTTGAGGTGACATTTTAAGAATGGAAAAACAATTCATGGACCCAATTCCATACCCAATATATCAGAGAATAAAAATCCTTAAAATGTTTGAATAAATACTCAAATTCATGCAATTCCTTTTGAAGCAAAATGAAAAACTATTAGCCCATAAATAGTTGTATGAAAAGGATAACCTTTGTGTGAAGCTCACTTATCATTAGATGGCCAGCACAATTTAAAACGGTTCTTCTGTTTTGGAATTTGTACACTAGCAAGATGATGTGATGAAAAATGCTTTACTAGATATTCTACTAAGGATGAAGCTACTTGCGACGATAGAAAATTATTGTAAGAGCTTGTTTAGTGAAAAGTGATCATCTGTCAATACTCAGTGGCGTGGCTCTCAGCACCTTTCGTGAATCCTTTATTGCATGCCCTTTTCTTACTAAGGAAAATGGAATTTATGCACTTTAGAAAATAATTTGATTTTTACCTAAAATAAGCTACAATACATTATTGTTTTAATATATTCTGTTACTAGTCGACCCGGCAGACGTTGTCCTGCATAGTAGGCGAAAATGCGCGTTCTGAACAACTCATGCAAAATGCCCATACGAATCTCAAATTTAGTTTTTCACGGTTTGCTCAATTTTACTCGTAATTTTCGCATTAGGAAATATCATATTAACCCGTCGGAAACTATAATGAACGTTTCTGCTGAAGAAATGAAAAAATCCATCAAGCCGTTTTCGAGTTATGCGGATACGAATACAGACCATTTCATTTTTATATATAAGAAGATAATCAAAGTATCCCCAGGCCTCAGCGCCTCAGCTTAACTACAAAGTCTTTAACACTGGAAACTACGTCCACCATTGGGTATAAATTACAGACCTCTGTACGAATTACGACACCCCTAAGCATAACATGAACCAACATAGACTAGGTAGGTCGCAATACCTTGTATAGAATTTAAATTGCACCTAAAAGAAGTGATTTTAACAAATATTGTGGTTTAAACATTTATTTGTATATTTTTAGACGCAATTTTCGAATTTTCCAATTTTTCAGCTTTTTTTTTTTTAAATTATCTAACTTTTTTTCCTAAATCTTTGGAAGGCGAATAGGAACAAATTACCGTAGAGACCAACCGACTAAGATTGGTCTAGCCGTTCTCGAAGTTTATTGTCACTAACAAACAGACATTCATTTTTTATATGAGGGGTTAGAAGCAGAGAGGTGTAAGTGACATTTTGGTCAAATTTGAGTTGAACACAGCAAGAACTGCTTCGGTTCTAGAGGCGTTGCGACAATATATTGATGTAGTTTGTACGTTGTTTGTAACAAATGTGAAAATTCACAGAAAATTAGTATTTATTCGAACTGCCATACAAATTGTATGAAACGAAAAAATAGAGAAAAACTTCGCACCCATTTTTCTTGAAACTAAGTTTTTGGCACTTACACCTCTTCGCGTTTAACCCCCGAAGGCGCTTTTTTTAATACTTAAATTTTCCTGCTTTTCCTTGAGTATATGTAAACTTTTCTTTTTTTTTCTAATCCATTTTTGGGCAAAAAGGAACAAATCATCCGAAGAGTTTCGTGGAGAACATCTTGCAATTTTTTTCCGGCTTTGCGTGTAAATATTTTATCTTTAACCGTTTTTTCGAATTTTACAATTTTCCAAAGCCGTCAAGATTGGTTCAGCCATTCTCGAGTTCTAGCGTCACTAACAAAAAAACATTCATTTTTATATAGAGAGAAGATGCCGGTTTTTCGAATTTTCAAATTTTCCTTCAGAATATTCTAACTTTTCTTTTTTTTTCCTAAACCTTCTTTGAACTAAAAGGAATAAATCATTCGAAGAGACCGTCAAGAGTGTTTTGAATTGGGATAACTAAATAAAATTCATAGAAAACCATAGCGATTTGAACGAATCTTTATAAATTTGCAGGAAGCAGGTACTTGGCTCAGCAGGTTCAATAAAACGTTCATTGCTGAAATCGTCATCGGACCTATTCGAATAAAGAAATTTCCAGTTCATGAGAGGATAAAATCCAGCTCAAAAGTGGGTTGACTGTTTCTCGTTATTGTCAATGAAAGAAGGCTAAGAAAAAAATCGAACTCTGACCAATCTAGATTTGATTAATATTTTACGAAAGAAAGACAAAACACTGATAGATATTGAGGATTAACTTTGTTCTTCCACCATAGTACTCGTAGAAATTTCGCTGGAGTGGAAAATTTCGCTGGCTCAAACGCGGGCATAATAACTTTTTTTTCCGGATCACCAGAAGAATCCATCGAAATTAAAACAACCAATTGAATCATTTCAAACCAATGAATTCGACAGTAAATTGTCCGCACTGCTGTAATGATTATCTATTTTCCCATACAGGTGCGGCATAAAATAATGCGAAAATGTTTAAACTTGAATATTGGGTTAATTCGAATAGCTAATGACTGGCCACAGTTTATCGCCTTAGAAGCGGTGTTGAACTCAAGACAAAATTTTCAAAACGACTTATCTGCTTTTGTAAACAAAGATTCAAACGACGATTTGACGAATCTGATAGCTCTCCCACGCAAACCAACACCACCAATAGGTAGGTGAAGATTTCCGCAACCTGTTGATGGTGTTGGTTTGCGTGGGAGAGCTATCAGATTCGTCAAATCGTCGTTTGAATCGTTGTCTACAAAAGCAGATAAGTCATTTTGAAAATTTTGTCTTGAACTTAATCTGTAGATTAATGCAACCAAAGTTGGCATGTCAAGGTTTTTGAAGTCAAGAAATGTTTCTGTGGTGATTCGTGATCCCTCCCCCTTCTGGAAGGGGGAGGGGGGGCTTTCATACAAATGAAACATAAATGTCAGCATAATTCGGAAATTAATCATGCAAATTGAATCAAATTTAGCATGTTAGGGTTTTTGAAGGCAAGAAATATTTCTGTGGTGGTTGGTGACCCCTTCCACCTCTGGAACGGAAGAAGGGGCGTCATACAAATGAAACAGGAGTTTCCGCATAACTCGAGAACTAATCAAGCAAATGGAATCAATTTCAGCATGTAAACGTCTGTGAAAAATGAATTGGCTGTGGAAAATCACAGAAGAGAGATAGGTCACCACTTTCTACAGCAAAACTGTTGGCTTTGCAGGAAAAATATAAAAAGTAAAGTTTGAATATACTCTGAAAACCCTGATATCCGAAACCTTGGGAAAATTTCGCTTCTGAGAGCATGCAAATGAATCTGTGTGTGAATCCTAAATCACATTGTTTGATTGTTCGTTTTGCCTGTGATCAATTTTCTTGAATACGAGATGCTCAAGGTACTCCAAAACGATCTGGAGTTCAGCCCACGGTATCTTTTAGATCATTCAAGGCTTTTGCAATGTTCTCATCGTCGGTATTCAACTTACCTAGTTCAGTAAGCACATACGCGTCATGCATACTCTATTTTCTAGAATACGAGATGCTCATGGTACTTCTAAACGTTCTGGAGTTCAGCTAACGATATCTACCGGATTAATCAAGGCTTTTACAATGTCCTCATCGTCGGTATACTCCTAAAATTCTCTTGAGTTTAGTTCATAGTATCTTCCAGATCAATCAAGACTTTCGCAATATCCTCATTATCGGTATTTACCCAATCCTGTGTAATAGGCATATGATCCTTATTTCCATGAACATGAGATCCAATGTCCAAGGTGCTCCAATATAATCTTGAGTCAAGATGCACAATGACAATAAGCTTAACCTGCGATTTGTTCTGCGTACGCGGTCTTGGATGATCAAGTACAGTCAAACTTCCATGAGTCAATGTTTTATGACTCGATATCGACTCATTTGCTTCCATGCCATATTAAAAAATATTTTCTAGGTTATTGTGATGGTTCCTTCAAACAGCTTTCCAAGGATTTTCTCTTCCACATTTTGATATTTCCATGAGTCGATGATCTCTTCAATATCGACTCATGGAGGTTTGGGTAGCTTGTATGAATAATGAACCCACTGGGATATCATATCATACACCATTCATTAGTTGGTTTATTGGATAGATCACATGATCCGAGATAAAAAGAATCTATAATGCAGCCGATCCTCTGTGAGACGCTTATGGAAGGACCATCGGCCCAAGGTTCCTTGGAAAACTGTTCAAAAGAACCATCAGAGTAACCGAGAAAATAATTTTAGTATGGCAATTTTAGTTAGTCGATATCGAGTCGAAGAACATCGAATCATGGAGGGCCTATTGTAGTTTGTGAACCTGCTGTGATGTTTTGCTCTAAACAGATACATCGTTCAGGACTTGGTTGATCAGGTAGATCGCACGTTCTGAACTCCATGCTGGTTTGAAGAACCATAAAGGCCTGTAGTAGCTAGTAAAAGTGTTGAGTGAAATCCTTTCGGCTCAATTGACCTGCTGGGATGTTCATCAATGCACTGATACAACGTTCAGGACTTGGTTGATCGGGTTGAAAACATGCTTTGAGCTCCATGGCGTTTTGGAGAACCAAAAAGGCCTGTAGTAGTTTGTAAAAGTAATGAGTGAAATCTTTTCGGCTCAATGGACATGGGATGTTTAGCGCTACATGAATACATCGTTCAGGGCTTGGTTGATCAGGTAAATCGTATGTTCTGAACTAAAGACCATTTTGGAAACCCTGAAATAGGTTACGTTAATTCAAAACTCGATAATTTCATGTGTTATGATCACATAGATATTTTTAGACATATTATTAGCTTTGGACATTCTGTTTCTAGAGATATTTTCTGAAGCATTCGAGGATATGTACTGCAGAACAGTTTGGACGGCCTAGGACATCCGAAAAATATATTTCAACACCTTTTTAGCTCATTCAATACTAGTCTTGGCAGGATCGAGCCCAAATCTGTACGTAAAATCAATATAAAAAAATTCCGGAAAGGGTTAAAAAAAGTTAACTCAGTAGCTGCTTAAAAGAAAGCTTGTACATGTGAAACACAAAGTCTCTTGAACTGTGATATTGTAGTTGCACGTTTGATATGTGTAGGCATCGAATTGGATTAATTACAAAGAATTTTGTAATCTGTTAATTACTTTGAAAATGAATACCATTGTTAATTACACAATTGCTTCACAGAGAGCCACTGCAAAGCATCCAACAAAAAAGTTAAGGAAGTGAATCTGCTACATCTCAGAATCAAACGCATAATCTTATTCTGCATACGCTGCAATCTTTATATTTGTATCTGATTTGCTAAAACCAGAATAGAAGAACAAAAGTCCAAGTTAGGAGAGATGATTGATTTGAACAACTGTATTTTACTTGCAATATTTAATTTGTTTTTCAGCCGACAGAGAAGTCCATACTTCTTGGCTATGTTCTTGATGACATTCTCAATTTCAATTTATCATCAATAATCATGCCAAGATATTTAATTTCTCGTACGCAGTGTCTTGTCATCACTTTTCACCGAGACATTTGAACGATTTCGCGAAATAATCATATACTTTGAGTTATTAATAATCAATTTTAACTGATTGTACTTCTACCATCTACTTAAATAATGCAAATCTGCATTCAAGTGTTCAATCGCATCTTCTTAGTCTTTAGCTGCAATGAATAACATTTGTATGAGAGCCTTCCCTTCCAGCAGGGGGAGGGGTCACAAACCACCAAAGAAACATTTTCTGATTTCAAAAAACTTCACATACCAAATTTGCTTCCATTTGCTTGATTAGTTTTTGAGTTATATGGAAATTTCGATTTCATTTGTATGGCAGCCTCCCCCCTTCCTTCCATGGAGGGGAAGGGTCACAAACTACCATGGAAGCATTTCTTGTCTATTATACCACATGCCAAATTTGGTTCCATTGGCTTGAATAGTTTACGAATTATGCATAAATTTTTATTTTATATATGAGAGCCTTCCCTTCCAGAAGAGGGAGGGGTCACGAACCACCACAGAAATATTTCCATACTTCAAAAACCTTCACATACCAAATTTGGTTCCATTTGCTTGATTAGTTTATGAGTTATGTGTAAATTTCGATTTCATTAGTATGTGAGCCCCCCCCCCTCCTTGCAGACAGGGGAGGGCTCACGAACTATCACGGAAACATTTCTTACCTATTATATCCACCACATGCCAAATTTGGTTACATTTGCTTGATCAGTTTCCGAATTATGTTGACATTTATGTTTCATTTATATGAGAACCCTCCCTTCCAGAAGGGGGGGATCACGAATCACCACAGAAACATTTCTTGACATCAAAAACCTTGGCATGCCAACTTTGGTTGCATTTGCTTGATTAGTCCTCGAGTTATGCCCCCCATTCAGAAGGGGGAGGGGTCTCCAAGCATCATAAAAACCTTCTCGACTCCAAAAACCCCTGCAATCCTGCATACTAGTTTTTGCGCCGAATGGTTCAGTAGTTTCCGAGTCTATAATGATCAGACAGACAGACAGAAATCCATTTGTATGTATATATTATATAAAACTATTTTACCCCATATTCCCCTAAAACTAACATACTCTCCAGATAAAACACCACTGCGCTTACCCAACAATATTCTAATCATTCAGATTCAATCATAAATATGCCGTAAACTGCTTATAACGGCTGCATTCCGTTCATAATACTAAAGTTCTGGGGGAAGTTGGGGAAAAACGTCCAAAAAGTCCTATTAGGAATAGCGTGCCGACTCCGAAATTACCCCCATTCGATTCCTGGGAAAATTTTGTTTAAGAAAAGTTCTTGGTCACAATTTTCGTTCAGCGGCCTTTTGAGTTATTGAATTTTGCCCGAAACATGCAACATTTTCCCCATTGTGCAATGACTGAAAAACAACATGAAATTTTGGTCGAAATATTTGTGGCCGAAATATTTGCATTCCGAATCTTAATCCGTTGGGTTATACGATTGGTGCAAACCATCGCACCCTTCCGTGAAGACCCTAACGTCAGCCCTAACATGCACATGGCAGTCGATGTCGGAGAACTAGGTTAGAAAGGCGTATTTTAGCTCCGGCGTCGGCTTGAGGACATTTTTAATGAAAATAGAGCACACATTCAGCAAATTTTATTGAAAGGACCTTATAATGATAACTGAACTCGAAAATGTTGATACTATTGCTTGGAGCAGTTCAAATGGGATTTAAAAGAAATATAACCAATTTTCGCATTATTTTTTGCCACACCTTGTATTCATACAAATAAGGCAAGCATAACTAAATATTCAACAGTAAGTAAAAAACAGCTTAAAATATTTTTTTAGTAACTACGATTTTTATCTTTTGTTTTCTTATCATTATCTTATCATGTTATCTTATGTTAGAGATATTCATGTCCATATTATTATTATTATTATTATCGTCTTTATTTAAGAGGTTTTCAGCCCTCGACTGGCTCACCTCTGATGTCCATATTCTAAAACGTTATGCCGGTGACAGTAGACTAGGACCTGCGTTACAAAAACATAATTCAGGGTTAAAGCGTTAGCACTTTCACTAACTATCTAAGCAAGTTTCTTTACGATGTTTTTGTGTTGGACGATGTAAGGTTTGAATCTTGGTCAATTCTGGGTCTGCATACAAATAAAACATCTATCCATAAGTACGGTTGGGGCAAGAATGACTTTTCTATTTATTAAGTGTTGCTTAGATGCATTCTAGAATCATAGCTTACTATTACATGTTCAGACCTACAATCTCCCCTTATTTTTATTAAAAAGAATCGAACGTTCAACATATTATATTTTAAAGCAAACTAACAATTGTTAATACGGTACATAATCCTTGAAATGCTGTGGCTCTTCACGTATTCTTTTGCTAGAATCTTCTTCTTCAACATCTTGTAACACCAATCCTTTTCATTCTCATCCTCATTTCCTATTCCCTTAAGATGGGCCACATTTCGTCGATATTCCTTCCCAGTTTTAATTGATTGCAGCGTGCAATCCGCTCCATTTTTTCTTGTCACCAGAAACTCTTCGTTAATGTAATCAGTATCCAAATTATTTTGTTTCTTCATCCTTTTCATCAATACTTTATCTCCAACATCAATCTTGCTGTGATTAGCTTTTCGTTTTCTGTCACTATACGCTTTTCCTTTTTCTTTTTGCAAACGATCCATATCTCTAACTTCCTCATCTTTTAACTGATACATGGGTACTTGTGGTAATTTACTTCGAATACGTCTTCCAAACATCAATTCCGACGGTGATTTTCCAGTTGTGGGATGATTTGTGGAATGATACACTAGTAAATAATGACTCAACTCCTTCCTCCAGCTCTTACCCAATTCCTGTGTGATCCGAAGCCTCTTCAATATCGTTCTGTTTTGTCGCTCTACTTCTCCGTTTTGTTGAGGCCAATACGGTATCGTATTGACCAATTCGATACCATTCTCGATGCAAAAACTTTTCAACTCATTACACGTTTCCCGCAGTTGCGGTCCATTGTCTGCTCTAATTGAAATAGGAATTCCGTAACGACCGAAGCAAACGCAAAGTTCTTCAATTACATCTGTGGCAGTTATAGTCGACATTTCCTTCACTTCAATATATCGACTATAATAGTCAACTACCACAAATAAATACTGACCATCTGGTAACGGCCCAAGAAAATCTATCGCGACATCTTCCCATGGACCTGACGGCATTTCTTTCCTTACCATTGGTTCAGGTGCGTCAGGGGCAGACACCAAACAGCAACCTCTGCAATCCTTCACGAATTTTTCAACATCTTGATCTAGTTTTGGCCACCAAACATTCGTACGCAAATGGGTCTTCATCATTCTGCTACCAGGATGACCATCATGAGCTATTTCCAGTACTCTTTTTCGAAGCTTCTGAGGGATTATCAATCGATCTGTACGGAGCAAAACTTCTCCGACTTGACATAATTCCTTTGCAATGACTTTGTATGCTAAAGGCAGTTCTTCAAATCCATTTATTCTTATCATTCTCAGTACATTTTGAATCTCTTCATCCGCAGTAGATGCCGCTTTTATTTCTTCCCAACTCAATGCAATTGAATTTGCTGCAGCTTCTACTATTTCTCGGATTATCATTTCTTCGCTGCTATCAAAAGGCTTGGGATCTAGAACCGCTAGTCTAGACAGTGCATCAGCTACGTTGTTTTCACCAGAAATATGAACAATATTATATTCAAAAGCTTGTAACCGCAGCACCCATCTTTCTATTCTAGCACATGGTTTTGATCTAGGAGTAAACAGGAATTGCAGTGCTTTGCAATCTGTAATTAAATCGAAAGACCTTCCCAATAAATATACTTGAAACCTTTCAACAGCCCAGACTAGAGCAAGCGCTTCTTTTTCCGTTTGGCAGTAGCGCGATTCTGTATCGGTCAAGGATTTACCAATAGGTGCCTTCACAGCCAGTAAGTAAGTATTTCATCCATAATACGTTGGAATGCTTCTGGAGCAGTTACCAACCCAAATGGCAGTCGTTTGAATCTGAACAGACCAAGACTTGTCATGAAAGTTGTTACATCTCTTGATTCCGTTTCAAGCTCCACTTGCAAAAATGCTTCTCTAATATCTAATTTACTTCGTATCATTTTTCGACCTAAACGTGCCAAATACTCATCTACTACAGGCATCGGATGGCGTTCCCTTAATACCGCTTCATTAACTCGACGCAAATCCAAACAAAGTCTAACATCACCATTCGTTTTTCCCACAACTACTAATGGTGATACCCAGCTCGTTGGTCCAGTCTTGACTTCTATAATGTCTCTCGATAGTAACTGTTCAAGTTTTGTTTTCACAGCAGCTTCTAACGGTATTGGAATTCTCCTCAACGGTTGAAAAACGGGTTTGACTTCGGGATCAGTGAAAATTTGTACTTGTATTCCAGATATTTTCGAAAATGGTTTCATGACCTTTGTGACCTGATTGACGTCTACTCCAACTTTCAATATACCCAACTGCTTCGATGTCTCGTCTCCCAACAAACATTGTTGTCCACCATTCACAACGAAAAATTCAGCCTTAACACTTCTACGACCTACGCAAATATCAGCAACAAATGTTCCTGTTACATCCAACAATCTCTCGTTTCCGTATGCCTTGAGTTTTCGAGCACATCCCTTCACGGACGAATGAATCTTGACGCCAGCGTTTTCAACTTATTCCAAACTTCTGGTGTAATCAAATTACAATCGGCTCCTGAATCCACTAGCATATCCTGAGCAAAAATGGCAAGGAAAGGATGAACGGCAAGATCGTAGAATCAGCGACGGATTACCGACCTTTGGTAACCGTCATTACGCCACCAAACGAGCGTTAATTCGGTCTATATAAGTTTGCAGGTTTGTAGAACTTCGATAGAATTGTTTTTCAAAATTTTAATATAAATAAATTTTGGAAAACTATTTCATTATTTAAACTCTGGAAACGGAAACAGAGCATTCCAACATTTTTAGGTCATTTTATTTTCGTCACTCGTTTCCGTATCGGCCACTATTTTCGGCTCTCAATGTGGCGTTGAAATCCAGGATACCGCGATTCGGTTGCGGAAAGGTTATGCTGGAACGCAGGTTGCCTCATTCCAGGTACCTGTGCATGACGCCAAGAAGGTACTGGATAAGGCTGAAGGTGGGTTGGTCGGTATGCTCGGTGAGCGCAAACCAACAACCTCCTCAGGCATGAGTTGCATACAGATTGTGATCGAACATACATAATTACATTACATAATTATCTTGATAAATAGCAATGTACTTTAAAGTTGTTTGTCTCCCTGTTTCAATTTTGTATCCGTTCATCGAGAAACTACACAGAAAAAAATAATGAAAAATAAACAGCGCGTAAAACTTGACATGCAAAAATTTACGCTATTCTACGCTGAAATGGTCCTCTTGCCAACAAGATTGCTTACAACTTGTATGCAATATTGACGATTTACGTCGAATATTGTATACATTCAGGCTATATCCCGTATGGAATTACGCTAATAATGGCGTTCCATTTATGTGCATTCTTTTTAGCGTAAATTTCAGTGGATTTTTCTATCTGTGTATAATTTGCGGTTAATATATTTGCCTATAGTATAACCATTACAAATTCATTTCGGCACATTTGAGTGTTACCAAAATATCAACTTTTGTCGAAATTCTGGAAATTTGAACGCCTTTCCAATCGTAATGTAGTTTTGAACAATAATACTTAAAATACATTATTTTCTATATTTATAATATTATAATATTTATTATTTTTAATATAATATTTTAAATAATAAAACAGAAATTTAAAAATCTTGAATATAATGGTGGGTATAATGAGGAAAATGAAGATTAGGAATTTTTGTATAAAAATCTATTATAAGAAATTTAAATAATACATACATAATATTAATACATCTCCTGGGTATTTCAAAAGTATTTCATATGTAAGAGTTCTATTCTGATGATCTTTGAAACGGCATTGAAGGTCAAGAGAGTAATCATTCAATGCGAATCGTCCTTTTCTGGTTATAAAACCGGTCCACCACAGTTTTATTGATTATCTGCGAATTAAAATCTTTTTTCTCAAGTATTGATAAAAACATCAGGGTGCATTTTGAGGTGCATATTAGTTTTAATCATCATACTTATGTTATTATGTTTATACTGCCTTCCGTCTTCTCACATCATCTTTTCAGGATTCAAGAAATCTATTTCAATTGAAGCAAAACCTATATGCTGATTTTATCAAAGATATTCCTCGAAGGACAATTGGTTTTCCCATCTCTGAAGACAACAGTTAATCACAAAACGAACTGATATTGAAGAAAGGATCTTGGTCAAACGGTTTTAAATTTGGTGAGAAAATTCCATTATATTTATTATTAACGTATATTGAAACTTTATGACTATATATTCAAAACAAACCATCAGGGCACCCAATTGAATCGATTTGGATAGGAAGCGTGGGATTGCCAACTTCCTATTGTTAACATTTCGTGGATCAAGGGCGGGCTCTTCTCCCCATCTATTGGGTCAATCTGGGAAACAAGGGCTATGCTATATTCTCTATTCACCCCGTGGATACGCATTAGTGTCTCTGCTTGTGGAACCACCCCACCCATTTTTGGCCCTTCATACAGGAGTTTGATGAAATACAAACAATAATATAATCACCTGTCATAAGACGAGTTTATACAATCCCATTGAATTCCACCACTTAATTGTATCTTGACAGATACGTATTTCGACCTCAAAGGTAAGGCCGTCTTCAGTGTCTCGTACTTGACTCGACTTGAAGAAAATGATCGCAGGACAGGTGAAAACATTCCACTAAAAAGCTCAAAATAATTTTCTTATCAATAATATAATCATGATCCAATCGTTTGTCAGATATGGCCAGTGCTATCGGCAGGTGCCTTGCTACAATAGATGGTAGTATCATCATCATCATCAAAAATATCGTTTGGCCGAACAATAGTGGATGTAGAGGAGTGCACCACCGCAGACAGTTTTTGGCACGACGCCGCACACTGGGGCAGCCCTGGTTTAAACATGGAATAAACACCTCAGTCATTGAAATGATGAAATTGACGATAGGTGTCTTCGGCGAAGTTTCAATATACGCCATACGCCAAATTGGCCAAACAGCGTTTTAAAAGTGTAATTTCTTCAGATAAATTGCTTATCACTCAATTTCGATGAACTTTGCTAAACATTTCAAAATTGCAGAGCCTACTGTGATGATTTATTTGCTTATTTTGAAAAGAAAGACCAAAAATGATATTTGATCAGTAATTGTACTTTTTCTACACTTTTACCATTGAATATTATCCAAAATCATGGATAATGGTAAAATGCACGATTCATGGCTGTGATCCAGTCAAAAAATGATTTCTGGCGATTAATCGCGGAAAAGGCAAATTTATGTCGTTTATGCGAAGGGGCAGAGTCGGGCAGGTGTTTTAATCGGCAATGGATACAAACATATATACACTTTCCAAAGACATACTTTTCCGTTTTTTTTTTTTTCAAATTGAATTTTACTGAATGCCAGTATCATACGTAATAAAAATTTCCTCCTAATGATTTTCTTTTAGTTGGGGGGTTAATAATTGAATAACATGGTACTATGAATAAAATTAAAATTCGCATCGCATTTGTTAGAAAAAATCAAGAACTGATGAAATATTATTATTGCCCTTTTGGAAGATAAAGTTTAGAAGACATATTCGTATCGACTAAGAAGAAAATAGAAAAGAGCTATTTGTTTAAATAACACACAGATATATAGGACACTTTTGCAAATATCACATTACTTACAAAAAGTGAATATGAAAATACTAGTATTCACTTGTTTAATGTAAAAAGCTCATGGACAAAAAGTAATTCATAAAATATTTAAAAATCTAATCTTTATCCATTTTTCTCCTAAATCATTAGGAAGTATTTTTTATTAGTATTGATACTAAAGAGCCCCGCACATAGGATACGTTTGCGTTGCATTTGACACACTTCCCATGGAAAAAACTGTCAAACGCAACGCAAACGTATCCTATGTGCGTGGCTCTTAACATTCAGTGAAATTCTATTTGAAGAAAAAATATCGAAAAGTATTTCTTTAAAAAAGGGTTGTATGAAATGGCATGAATTTTTCTATCCATTGCCGATTAAAACACCTGCCCAACTCTGACCCTTTGCATAAACGACAAATGTGGAAATTACTTTAAATATTCCTATTTTCCGCGATTAATCGCCAGAAATCATTTTTTAACTGGATCACAACCACGAAACGTGTTTTTACCATTATCCATGATTTTGAATAATGTGAATTTTTCACCAGTGAGCAAGATGTTCAGTGAGATGGAAATCGGAACAGTTCCCCTATATCATTTTTTTCCGGTTCGTCTGAATGTCGTTCTTGGCTGTCACTTTCGGCCAAACAACATTTTTCATTTTCGACGTGAAAGCAGTTTCGGATATACGTTCAATTTGGCCTCATGGAATTTGATTAGATGACTTTTGGCTTGAAAGCCAGTGTAGTAGGTTACAAAATTTCGTTCAATGATTATTTGACAAAAAAAATTACATTTCACCTTAAATGTCATTTGACCAACCGGTGGACATTTTGACCATATTATCCATTCAGTGATTGACATTTGGCCGTACGACGTTAGGTCAAACGACCATTTCGGTCATACGTCATTTTCGGGCTGACGACCTACTCGGCCAAACGACCTGTTAGAGAAAACGACTTTTTCGGTCAAATCACCAGTTCGGCCGTGGATGGATGGAACTTCCCAAGAATTGCTTATGGACAATATGCTAGTCGTTAGATAACTGCAACATGTTTACGTTTCAGTTATCGAATGCCATTCGATAACTGCAACGCATTCTAGACGTCAAGCGATTGCCAGTTGACGTCAGATGCAATAGAAGTGCTCAGCTATAATCGACTTTGACATCGTTTTGAAGTTCAGCGGTCCAAGTACTATCAAACTTTTTGAACAATCTTCCGCGGATAATTTAAAAAATCCAGAGAATTTCCGTTGAAAACTTCTCCTCTCCAGCGGATATTCTGAAGCATTTTCTGTTTTAACATTATCTGGGAATTGACGACTGAAGCTTTGCTATGAAGATTGAATTTCTTTCGGCGATAGCAGTCTTAATAAGTAGCAAATACTTTGTTGCTCCTACATCCGACGTTTCGGTTAATTTATTTAACCTTCTTCAAGGGGTTCTAAAATAAACAAAAAAGTATTTGAAAGTGAACAATTTTTTCCGATTTACAAAGATTTTCCCACTTTTGCCCTACTATTCCTTACTCACAGAAGTATGTATTTTTGTTGGTGTGTGTAGTGCCCTACATTTAGCTGTCGTGGTTTTTAATGGCGTCCGCTTTTACTATACGTGAAATATCGTTATTCGTTGTTTAAATTTTGGTTAAACCGTATTTTATAATATGTTTTTCTAGTATACTCACTTCATGCGTAGCGATTTTTGCGTACGACACTGTATTAAGTTTTTATAGCTATTTCAAAAAGCTCTCTATCCTTGGTTAAAGTTTAATTTGTACGCTTAATCGCGACACCTCGACTTTCGATTATGAAACTGATGACTGTTTAAATGTGTGTGAGTGACAGTCTAGTCATATTGTTAGTGTTTGTACTATCCGTGTTTTCAATAATTTCCCGTGTGTTTACAATGTTTATGTTTGTTTTCTGAATATTTCCTATTTTGTGTAGTATACCTGCATATATTGCATTCAAACCTTCTGTATCTGTTCTATGGTTGATGCAATTTTCATTATTAACAATATGACACATTTCTAGATATGGCAATGTATGTGTTTTGTTTGTTTTGTCTAATATTTTCGTTTTTTTCAGGTTGAAGCGGTGATTTTCGGTGATGCTGTGTTCTAGGAGCGCAGTTTTCTCTTTTAGCTGCATAATCCGTGGATCCGATGAGTTAACTTCGTTTTCCTGTAGTTTGTCCAGAGTGTTATAATGAGTCCCGTGACCGCTGATACGTGTTTTTAATCTGTTTTTTTGTCATTCCTATGTAACAGGCAGGGCAATCGTTGCATGGAATGGAATAGATGACGTCCGTTTGTTATTCCTCTGGGATAGGATCTTTCACGTTAGTAAATAACCCTCCTACTGTTCTGCAGTTATATGTTGCGAGTCGTATGTTTTTGTAGTTCCGTTTTATTTCCTTGTCGACTCGGTTCGACAGGTGAGGTATGTGTGCTATTGATCGGTAAGTATATTCCAGGTCTCCGTTATCAACTGTTCCGGTATTTGAGCTATCATTTCTTTCATTCATTCGGTTCTGTAGTCTGTTGCGTAGTGATTTTGGATAGTTATTCAATTTTAGTTGTTCATCTATTATTTTGTGCTTGGTATTGTCGTCTATGTTTGTTGATAGCTTATACACTCTGATAATGAGATTTCTTGCCGTATTCAATTTTGTCCTAGGGGTGGAACGAGCGGTAATTCAAAAACCTGCCACTCGCAATGGGCTTTTTGGTACCATCGTGTTGTGACCTTCTGGTTTTCATGACGTGTTAATAGCATGTCCAAGAATGGTAAAACAGTTGTCCACTTCCAGTTCATAGGTGAACTGGATGTGGATGTCATAACTGTTGAATGTTTCCAAAACGTGTTGTAGCTGGTTTAGTGGGATTGCGGTGAGCAGATCGTCCACATATTTCTTGACGAACGGTAACGGAAAGTTTAATTTTTCAATTACCGTGTCTAGAAGGGTTTCCATGACCCAGTCCGCGATAGACGGCGAGAGTGGATTCCCCATTGCTGTACCGAAAATCTGGTGATAGTGCTGACCATCATACCGGAAATAGCTAGAATCTATACAATATTCTACTATCTCAAGAAATAGATCGAGATTGATGTTAGTATTGGATCGAATCTCGTTCCATTTCATGATCACGTTGTGCATGACTAACGATTTTGGTATCGATGTGAAAAGGGCTTTAACATCGAGGGAAATCAAAACATAGCTTTCAGGTAATGTTATGTTGTTGATAAACTCGCAGATTGAGTAGGAGTCTCGTATGTTATATGCGCTTATCAGTGACTGTTGAATGATTTTTCCCACGAATTTGGAGAGCTGGTACGATGGGGCTGTCATGTTTGAAACAACTGGCCTCAGTGGAAGACATGGCTTATGAGCTTTCGGTTGCCCATAGATCCTGGGACATACAGCCTTGTATGTCCTTAATCTTCTGGCGGTTGCGTCGTCGATCAGGTCTAGATTCCGAAGCCTGTTGACGATGTTGTTGTTTTGCTTTTCGTATCGTTTAACGTTAGCCAACCCAAACTAGCCGTCCTGAATCGATCTTATTTCAATTCAATGAATAGACCAAGTCCGTAAAATAGATATTTTTGAGCTTGAAATATTTTAAGACATGTTTTGAATTGCAACTCCTTTTGCTGATAGTTTTGCCCAAAATATCACATCCACATTTTAACTGTCAAAAGATTAAGTGTGGGTTTTTGCTTGTGCGTTTGGTACATATTCTTGTACGTCAAACAAGACCAAAAATGTCGAGTAAGCATTTTCTATTAATTTTTGAATTTAAACATTGTTCCTCTCGACTTCAGAGTCGGAAACAAATCTGACGCGTTTGGGATGATTAGCTTCATAGTTTCCTGAAAGAAAATCGAATATCGATTCTTCACGTTTGAATCCAATTATGAAGAATTTTGCTGTGTAAATTTCGAAAAATACTCAACAGGAACTTTTCGTAGTTTCTTTCCGAATATTTTCGAATAGGGTATCTGTTCCCATATTAATAACAGCCCGTATATTAATCTCAACCGTCGATAAACCAAATAAAAAATCAATTTGATAACAATTCCTCACATCGTATGTACACAATAATGAATAGACCACCTTCTCCAATGTTTGGAATATTATTTAAAATTCTGTTTGAGTAATGTTTTAGTTCACAAGACTCAAATTATTAAAAACAAAATTATAAAACACATTTATTTTCATTTTCCTACCTCTGAACTGTTGATTTGATGCACTGCTCGATTGCTACTAGCAGATTCATCTCATTTCACGCCGTTGTTTTCCACTCAATTTTAAGCTAAAACAGATATATCCTTTCAAAATACACTTCACAACACATAGAGCACATCACATTTTCACTATAAATATAATCATATTTGCAAAACATCACGCGATTTCCTATAGTTTGATATAGGTTTATTTCGAACAACGTCTGAAATTATTCTTGTCCGTATTCCAAACTATTTACATGGCCTGCAGCATCTGCAAGGGTTGCCGACCTAGATTTTTATTTCAAAAATGATTGAATGTAATTTCATTGTGAAATTCAAGTCTTGTGATTGAAAAAACAAAGGTATATCAGAAAGATAGGATATGACAAACATAAAATTGAACGGATAAGTTGGGAAACTACAACAAAACTGGAATTTTGTAATTATGTTTCAACTTATGTTTTGTATCATTGAAGAATTCAGCATCACTGCATTCATATCGTTACGTATACACACAAGTAATAGTGTGCGTATTTTTATGTTGGAAGCAGTATTATTGATATAGGTACAAGCATAGGATTAACTGTTTTTGAATGTTATTGATATAGGTACATGGCGGGGATGATGTTTTTTAGCTAAATACTTCTATAATGTGATAATAATTTCATTTTTGAAGTTATCAAATTGTTATCAATTAAAAATTACGTTAGCCGAGCATAATTATTCTGATATTACTTGATTATTGGGTGAGGAATAAATGCATTTCATATGCGCATTGGCTTATTGTTATTGATATAGGAACAGATACCCTATATATTTTTTTTTTATTATATAAATTAAAATTTAATGTTAATAAAAGAGATTCATTATGATAAATAGGAAACAGGGTTATTTGGGCAACTCCCGCTGTTCCCGTCAGCAACGTTTATTACTCGGCCGCATTACAATCAAACATTACTTGAAATTTGCAAACTTTAACCACGTACTGAAACTCAAGTAATTCGGGTAAAATGCGCCCGAGTAATGAACATTTCGGACCAGAAAAGAAGGTTCATCACGCTACTCAACAGAAACATATTCTTATATTGATTTTGTTTCCCATTGCACGTTCTGGCGATTTTAACATATACAATAAAACCAGCATACATTACAATTGAATTTCATATAACAAAACACCACGCACAAAAATAATCGAATACATATTTTACTTAGGTCAAGATGATGGCAAAATCTTTTGAATTGTGCTTCCCAGATACTCATGTATCCAATACTGGACTTGCATAAATGTGATTCTTGTTTGACTCTTTCAAGACTGAAGAAACTTATTACACCTAAGTGGTTGGAAATTTCAACCACGCAAAAAAAATGGATTAAAAAAGCACGGAACAGAATTCTATTTCCAAGTTTGCTTACTACATACATATTTCTGCTACTTATGTGACAGCAGTCATATCAGTTTTACACTTTCACTTTAGTAGTTTCTATAAGGCGGAAAAACAAACTCATTCAACTCGCTACCAATGTGGCTGCGATATACCATATCGAAGATCACCAGCTTCTCAACAAAATTATTTTAAAATAGCCTCCTTAGCGCCAACTAACTATAAGCCGAAAGTCATCCGGAGTAGAAATGGTTGACGAAAATAACACTCTGTGTAAATATTTCGACTTGTTGCCGACAATCTAATGACTTGCGGCTTATATTACCAAAAACTTAACCAGGAAATGGATTATGTTTGATTTTGTACTATGCGACCTGCGTTGGTCCTTCTTCAGTATATTTCATCTCCGGACGTTATGCGCTCTAATTTTGAAAAGAAATTACTCTCATACAAGACCCCCCCTTAGCCGTGCGGTAAGATACACGGCTTCAAAGCAAGACCATGCTGAAGGTGCCTGCATTCCGGTCTAGGGAAGATAAGTAATCCTAGATAAGTAATTCTTCAAGTGAAATTAAAATCAGGGAGCCCCCCTCCAGAATTCTTGGATAAGATTTTCACAGAAATTGTTGTAGAACAAACTTTTCAGAAGACCTGTCGAAGAAATTCCCTAGAATACAAAGAGAAGATAATATTTGAGCTGATGTTAGAAGAAGGAATTCCTATCATGGGAGAGGGTAGCTATGAAATTGGTGGAAGAGGAATTGCCCTGAACTTTTGTAGAGTTGGAGCATCGACTGAATATAATTATAAAAATATTATGCATAAGTTTTTCATTGAATTTCTATAGAAGGAATTCTTGAAGCAAGAATTTCTCTGAAGAAGAAATTCTCCTAAAATCTTTAAGAAAGAATATTCCATAATTCTTGAAGAACGACTGCATAGAATTTGTGAAAAGCATTTCTCCAGAATATCTGAAGATTTTCTGAGAGGTCGAATAAAAGGAAAACCTGTGATGAGGGAAGGTAGGCTGAAATTCTTTAGATTTTCTGGTGGAAGAATTTCCAAGAATTCCTGGAGATGGAAGAACTCAGAATGATCGGAAAACCAGTTTCCCTAAAATCCTTGGAGGAAGACGAACAGTAACTTCAATAAATAAGATTGCATTGAAAAAAAAATAAAGGATTGATTGACACTTTTTTACTAGCTTTTCCTGTATCTAAGCCATCAATCAAAATCTTATTTTTACTTCAAAGCATAGAGATTAACCTAATTTTGATTTTCTTGAACGTTTGAAAAATCGTGAGTATAATCCGCAACTCCAGAACCTGTCATACTTATACTTTTATCAATATGCAAGGGGAATAATGGTAGAGAAATGCAAATGGCTGTGTTTGCTCACTAAAAGCGTATGAGCCACCTGGATTTCCAAAAACGCCTAAAAAGTTCTGGATTGGAAGACATTAATTTCTTGAATTTGGAGCGAAAAAAGACTACACCCAACCGGCGGATGTTAGATTTTCTAACAATTCTGTATAAGAATCTACCAAAACCTGTATAAGAACTGGGCATAAATATGCGAAATTGTTAGATTCTTATACAAGTATTGTATAAGAATCTAACAATATTGTTAGCTTTTCTAACAATATTTGTTTGAGAGCTTACATTCTAACAATTTCGCATATGCCCAGTTCTTATACAGGTTTTGGTAGATTCTTATACATAATTGTTAGAAAATCTAACAACCGCCGGTTGGGTGTGTGTATTTACTACATATTTTTTTCAGCAGGCAGCCGACATTTTTCAAATGTATTCGGGTTTGAACGGAATTTTTCTTCTTTCCTATTAATTAATCCTAAAAGCCACCCCAATGTTAATTATTTCAACGCCACCCTCTAAAATTATTTCAACGGCGCACGGTGGAGTAGCTAGAACAAATGGCTGGCCAAAAACCCTTTCTCGTTTTTCAAACTTTTGGATGGTATTACATTTTTAGAATATTCTTCAATATTATCGCCATTATGTGTCATTGAAATTTTTACGTTTGTTTCTTATTAGTATTAATAAGAACCTATCAAAAATCATGTTAATTTGATGGTTTTTAGCGTGCCGTAAGACAAAGATCAGCTACCATTGCTGACAAATCTAAACAACACATATAATGTTAGGTTTATAGTACACAAAGCATCATTTATAGACTGGCCTAGGACCTCAATGAGTTGAAATGAATTATATTTAACATTAGGATATTTTTTCATAAACATAAATAACATGGAGTTTTTGACATTTTTTAACAAACTTCATTAATCAAAAAGTAGAAGTACTCCCTCGTATTCCGCTACGAGATTGTACACACATGGAAAATATAGGCTTTCATCTTTCTATTGCGGGTTAAAGATCATCCGCACTCGTCCGCAAACGAATTTTGCGAGTAACTTCAAAATATGTTGTTTTCATATTTTCCGCCATTGTTTTCAACAGTATATAGGCAAAAAAATTTGGCAGATAACTTTTTCTGGTTTTCGAGGCATATGACACATAGACATGATTGAATACAATAGTAACATACTCTGTTATTTGTTATTTATTCGTTCATTTGGTAGGCTCAAATGCTGTAGGGCGTTACGGAGCCGATTTAAAAAAAAAACTTTTTAATACAATTTTGTAACCTAACGCTCAAATTATAATGTTAGTTTGGGGCATCTGCTGCTCATTTAAATCTCTACAAAGCATGGCGCATGCTTCATTATCTTTCATCTCATTCCCACTAACCAATCTTATGAAAAATCAAAATATCAATTGTATTGAATTTGGCGATTGCATTGACAACAGATATGTAAATATCGATATAACTTAAATACATCATAGTTGATATTATGTAGACAAGTTGGAGCAAAGATATAATATGGGGTAGGGGATAAAATGGGCAAGTGCCATTTCAAGCTAAATAGAAACAATTCGAATAAGCAGTCTACTTGGTCTCAAGAGAAGTAACCACTTGAGGCAACATTGTATATAGGACCAAAACAGGAAATAGAAAGAAACATTTCCTCTCCAAAAATAATCGATCCTATGTTTTTGTAAGATGAAGATGATTTAAGCAAAAAGTTTATGAACGACCCATAAGGGCAAAAACAATATCAGACTTTTGTTTAATCAATTTCAAAGTTTCAGATGCAACTGATGTTATGCGTGAGTAATCAGTATTGATTGTACGTACGTTCTGGGTAGCTTTCGCTGCTAAAAATATAATAAACTTGTGAAATGGGAGCGGAAAATCTAATGTTTTGTTTTAAATCGATTAATGTTTACCTTTCTGTAATAGGCGAGATTTTTCATTTTTCACGTTTCCCACGCGAATTAAGGACAAAAGTGAGTAAAAAATGAACTATCATGGAGCTGTCGCCTCTGTATCAGATTATAATTTAATTTTGAACATATCAAGAGAGGTAATTTATCACTGGTAGGTGAATTTGCATCTTAAAATGTTCGAAAATCGTTTGTTACTCTGTTGTTGCATCATAAATGCAAAACCTACCAGAAAACGCCGAAATATAATTATGGCCAGGATTTTGGTCTAGTTACTCCTTAGTGCGGCGCACAGTGCTTCGAACGTATGGAGCTACGGGACAAAAATCATAACTTACATTCTACACGTTCTAACTCAATGGTGTCTTTGGGAAAATGGTTGTAAACTAGTTTTTCTACTACATAGTTGTGTTACTGACCTATGTTAAATTGATAGAGGCATAAGTGGCGTAAATGCCAAATTTCATAACATATAATATGCTTCGTATAATCGAGATCCATTTGGGAAAATTATCACTTATGATAAAAACTAATATTTGCGGAATTGACCTATATTGAATAGATAATTGCATAAATGCCGTAAACGCCAGATTTTACGATATGCCTCAAAGAATAAGGATCTTTTCACGGAAAATATGAGGTATGATAACAGTTTCTATTACAACAATTGACCAATTTCCAATTGATCATCTCATAAGTGACGTAAACGCCAGCTCTAATGTTTTATACTATAGAATCAGGATATCCTTAGAAATGATTTGAGGAATTGTTTTTTTAACGACGGTATCAGAAATCATTGGAATTTGTTATTTTTTTTTTCAAGTTCGTTTATTTTGTAGGCTCAGGCGTGTATAACACTTTACGGAGCCATGGTTATTGATACGTACAATCAATATCATCTTATAAAGTTAGTAACAGAGGGGTAGAAGCCAGCGTATTCGTGGTGACTCGAAGTTAAGTTTACAATGTTTAAGGATGGGCGGGGATTAGGATACGGGAATCATGGAATCATCATAATCAAGGAATTTCAGCTGCTTATCCGGTCATTTGGCGTCAGGGACGATGTGGCGTGTCGTCGTGTTCGAGGAATGATTCGACTGGGAGCATCTTCCGGATGGCCAGAAAATGAAGGATGTCTGACATGGCCGCGGATTTGACCAGAGGATAGTGTTGTTTTTAATGTCGATAATTTTTAATGGAACTAGAGCCACGACAAGCAGGCTCTCATATGAGCTCTCAGCCTTCGACAATTTTTGTATGTAGGTGCTATGTCCTGAGCTTCTATCAAAATCCCATTTGCATACAAGTTTTACCGTCCTTGAGCTCTCTACCGAAAGTTGTTGCATAATGCTTAGCGAGGTACAATTCATTAGATCTTGCGAATCAACCTCAGCTGACGTTTCAACGCGTAAAGCCTAGGAAGCAGATTTGCATGTACCTCGTTTAAAGTACTTCGAAGCAGATTGTACTTTCTCTCGGATAAATCAAAGTCAATATACAACGCCAGTGCTTGTGCCGCTATCATAACCTATTCCTGATTTGCGCATGCGCTACTTGATATATTGGTCCTCAGGTTCATTATTATTTATGAGGTCTTCAACACGTTGCTTCTTTGCTTTATTTGAACATTCCAGAAACGGTTTCTGAGGTCTTCCCTTCGCGATGTTGAATGAAGACTCGGCAATTCTTTCAATATTTGTATTTGGATTGCGTGGAAGATTTACCAACAAAGACAATCAGCGAGAGTTTTGCTTCTCAAATTTCTCGGATGATCGAAAGTTCTGTGACCATTTTTTATCAATTCTCAAACAAACGAATTTGCAAAACTGCTTTAGTTCTTTTTCAAATTTTTTAAAAAAATTATCTGGGTTATATGAATCCGACAGAAACTTCAACACATGAGCTTTTAGTTGGGACGGATCAATGAAAAACTATTGTTTGTATATATCTTATGTTATTGAGCACCTAGAAAATCGTTAACAGCTATTAATAGAGTAAAATTCACTTCCATGCTCTTATGAATACTATAAGTGAGCTCTGGTGCGATTTTCAGAGATGTGTTTTGATGTACTTTTTTTAAAAAGCTGTTTGAAGTTGTGGATTATTTCTTCCTATTTAACTTCACACCCATGACTTGGAAGCTTTACTCATCACAATGATCGAAATATGTCCAACTGATACACTTTAAATTGGATCTTACTTACTTGATTTTACGTTTTCCATATCGATTTTTTCAGTGAAAGGTACCGTTTGAAAACTTAGGCAATGCAAAAGATGCTTTTCACTAGCATGTGATAAATCATCCACTTTCAGCGATGGAAATGGTCACAAACACGAATTGTTTTGATCGTCCCAGTAACCTCACAAAGATACTAATGCGCACACATCATAATTGAAACATATGTTACTATCATGGTCTACTTGATTCGACTAAATACGAGAGTCGATTTTTCCATTTTTGTCCAAGGGACAAAGCACTGTGCGGTGCGCCTAAAACTCACCGGCGGCGTGGTCAAAAAATTGCAGCGGCGTACCGGTTAAAAATGCTGGTGGTGGCGAAGGCGCTTAAAAATTGTCGACGGCGCGGCGTGGTGGCGCACAGCTTTTCGCCGGACACCTTCCGAAAGCAATCATTTCTTGAAACAATACTTGCACAAATCCCAACATAATTTGTAGTGCAAAAGACAACTATTTGAAAGTCCTTTACCAGCATGTATCTCAACTTTTCAAATGATGACTTTTCAATGATGATCAAATATTGCTAAGGAAATATCAAGAACATTTCATACCGTACAAAGCGATAGTTTTGACATTCAAGGCAGACGAATGTAGATGCTCTTAATTCTGAATAGTGACCAAATTTTGTTTGAATTTTAAACTAAAGGTAGCTTTCTAACTCTTTTGCAAGACATCAATTCCAAAACTAGCTACATCGATCTTAAAGAAGGGTACAAGAAATAAGTAAAATGTGGGTTATTTCATGCATGATGGCATTGAGCATAAATGTCGTAAATTTGAATTGACTGAGCATTCGAGAGGATTAACATTAAACATTTTTAGCTTCTTCCACGGAAAGGAGGATTTGATTCGTTACTTCATGTATTTCATATTATTCTGAAGGTCCTGCATACAGATAACTTTGCAGAAACATGCCTTTCAAACCGTTGGAAATCATGCACCCACTACACACTGTTTTCTTAAACTCAAATCCGCAATCCACTCATCGATATTGCCATGGGAAAAAATCGAACGCTCGTTTTTGTGTCACCGACGACGAATGTCGATGTGAACCAGCACACATCTAAAACCTGAAGCACGAAACCGGGAAAATCATCCACGTTCACCATCAGCATTTGTTCCATGCTGAGGTTCATAAAACCGGCCAGCCAGCTGTTGGATTGCTTTTGTTTTGTTTTCTTTCACGTGGTGCCGAGCCGAGCGAGTGTAACAGTGCGGTGTAGATGTGCGCGTGTTGTGCGAGTGGGTGGTTGGAAGCAACATCCATCTCCATCACATACCGGAATGGAAATCACCTCCACCACTCGAGAGATGGAGCGAGCGTGAGCAGATTTTTCTTCAGAAAAAGCGCGCGCTTTTGACACACGCATACACAGATTGCGAGACCGAAATCACTTGGCATGTCAGCGAGCTTTTCTAACGATATTTTACTACTGATGTGAATATCTCTTCTGCATTTGGACATTAGTGAAGATATAAGACATAGAACAGAACGACATTTATGCATTTGAAGGCAACAATAACTTGCCAATTCGTTTGGACAAATCGAAAATGGTCTTGCTAAAACTTGGCCTCACTTTTGTATTACAGTTCAACGAGTAGCTAGTTTCTAATCGAGATGCATATTTCGAAAAAAAAAACCCCATGCAATGTTGGCTGGAATTCTTTTTAAAATATAACTCCAATGAATAATCTTCTTAATAAATATCATTTCAGGAGCCTGAATCGTCCTAACCTATCTCACGACATTTTTCCACACTGCTCTAAATCTGCCACTGATAAGAGATTGGAACAACATACAAAAGCAAACCGCACAGTCGAGATGCTGTGCATGTACCAACATCGCAGCATCCCACAGTCATCGTCGTCATCGTCATCATTTTTCTCGCACTTGTGACGGAGCGAGTTGCAGTTCTTTTTCCATTCATTTCGAAGCCAAAGCCACCCCACTCTCTACATAAGCTTTCCCTCCTCGCCGTCCACATCATCGTGAGACACTAAGCAGCACACATACACGTGTGCCGCTTCGGTGCAGATGGTACATAGACCATGCTCCCCCACACAACCACCGGCGAGATGAGAAGGGGCACGCGCGAGGATAATATTTTTTACACGCTGCTGCTGAACTGCTCCACCGAAACTCCTCCATCGAAATGTGCTGCTTGGGCCGCGATGATTTGGACTCTGCGAGCGAACAAACGAGACGACGAACAAACGAAAAAGCGAGACCAAGTGACACACACCGCAGCAGACGAAGAACAAATCGCGCGCGCGAACGGCCGAAGCCTACTGTGTGCAGCGCGCGGTAGCGAGTTGTTGTGACAGAAAAAGATTTCAACGCACGATTTTATGGGAAAGCTTGCTCCCGGTGCCGACCGACGACGTCATGTCCAATAAGTGCTAATCAATTGATTGGGCGAATGGAAGCGGGTCCCTCGCGCGCTACTGCTGCAGCAGAACGACGATTGACTTACGGGCCTACGGATTTGTGCGTTTTTGGTGAGGCTGTTCCCGGGGGAAGGCACTGGGAAATATCGTCGGTCAAGACAATATTATTCTACGAATTTGGGACGATAGAGAAGAGGACCGAACAATCGACGCAAACTAATTCGAATTGAACTAACTTGTCCTTCGACCACACTTTGACGGTGACAAACGCGAGAATATTCGTTCGTTTCGAGGAAAATGTGTATGAAGATGCGCCTGGGGACGCACTGTTGAAATTTTCAGACATCTCGTAAATCGGGAACAAGTGTCCTGACAAAATATGACAGAATTTTCATGACATATAAGAATCATATGCTGATTGGCGGGTCCATAAAATTATCTTTACATATTTTCTCCAAAATTAAAAAAAGAATAGCAGTATACTTATAAATACGTACTTATGCCTAATGTCTGTTTTAGAGTACAGCTCATTTTCCTTCCTCTCAGCAGCTGCTTGTCACTTAATCAAATTTAAACGAATTCAGTATCGTTGTTTGTTTATTGTGCTTAGCGGTTGGCAACGCATAACATGAGCCTTGAGGTGCTTGCTGGAGTCAATCCTTTAAAGTACCGTTACTGGGACCTCTCACTAAAAATTCTAACCAAATGTGGAACAAGAAACACACTTGCCTTAGAATACTTCGATAAAATGCTTGAACTGATTCGACTCTCAGGATTCCTGAGAGTTTATCTCTACAACATTTCTTCAGATATTTGTCTTCTGTGTTGTAATCCACCTCGAGTTCACTTCACCAACAACAATTCCTTAATTCAATACGATCTGTCCTTGAAACATGCCATTCAAGGATAACCAGATCATCTTTGACAAATGGATATTACCTCCCATTTTTCTGAAAAATACGAACATGCCAATTGCAACAACAGATGCAACGAGTCTATGACAAAAGGTCGAAAGACAAACCGTCGAAAGGATAAAATGTCGAAAGGACAAATGGACGAAAAGACAAAATGTTGAAAGGGACAGAAGTCGAAATGACAAAAGATCGGATAGGTCAAAAAGTCGAAAGCGACAAAAGTTCGAAAGGGACAAAAGGTCGAAACGAATAAATAGTTGAAAAGGACTAACGTTGTTGTTTTGGACCATTTGTCTCTTTCGACCTTTTGTCCCGTTCGACGTTTTGTCCTTTCGATCCTTCGTCTTTTCGACGTTTTGTTCTTTTCGAACATTTGTCCCTTCGACCTCTTGTCTTTCGATCTTTCGTTCTTTCGACCTTTTGTTCCTTATGGTTTTTGCATTAACGAATCCGCTGGCTTCGGTGTTTTCAATGTACATTTGACAACCTTCCAAAAAATTCAGGAACCGTGTTCAAAATTCGGTTTGGAGATTATTTCTGATCGGTCCATGGACCATTATTTCATTTTCTCGGATAGTCTTAGCTCTAGCCGAAAACTATTCGACCGAATGACTTTTGACCGTTGGCTACAAGGCCGAAAGTTGTTTGGCCGAACAGGCCTTTAGGCCGAAAGGGTCATTTTGTCGAATGGTAAATTGGCCGAAAAGGTCATTTGCCTGAACAGAACATTTGGCCCAATGGATAATTTGGCTGAAAAGGTAATTTGGCCCAATAATTCGTTTGGCTGATTAGTAATTTGGCCGAATAAGTCATTTGACCGAAAATTATATTCGGCCGAAACCGTCGTTTAGCTGAAAGAGACATTTTGGTCAAAAATGTCGTGTGGCTGAACAAATCATTTGGCCAAATAGGTTATTTGGTCGAAAACGTTGCTGGGCCTTAATGATCGTTTGACAACCGAAAGTGGAAACTAAGAAATAAGGAGCGAGAGTGAGGCCTTTCACTTCCAATTTCGCACTTCTTATTTTAAACAGTGAAAATAAAAGAATGAGGAGTGAGAAGTAAGGAGTGAGACAAATCATTTCTTACATCTCACTCCTCATTTGTTACTTATCTCTTCTCTCACTGGAAAAGTGACTAGTGCAAAGTGAAAAGTGTGATGTCTTACTACTGACTTCGTACTACTCACTTTTCACAGTGAGAAGTGAGAAATAAAAAGTGGGAAGTGAGACGTCTCACTTCTCATGACTTATTTCTCACTGAAAAGTGAGAGGTAAGAAATAAGAAGATAGAAATAAGGAGTGATAAATGATGAGTGAGAAGTGATACATTTCACTTCTCAATGCTCGCTCCTTACTTCTCACAAAAAGTGAGGAGTGCGAAGTACGAACGGAGATGCCTCGCTTCTCATCCATTATTCTCACTTCTCATCCATTATTCTCACTTCTCATTTCTCACTTTTCGCAGTAAGAAGTGAGAACTAAAAAAATAATTGGGAAGTGAGAAGTGAGAAGAGAAAAAAACTTATTCAGCCGAACGACTTATTCGGCCGAATGACCTATTCGGTTAAATCAGCGGTTCTTAACCTACGGTACATGTACCCCTGAGGGTACCTCCGCTGTTCCCAGGGTATACCTCGAACAAAAATGCGTAATGGTGAATGTATTAATGTTTCATTCAGAACTTATTGTTAAAGTCATTTTTATTCTCAATCTTCATATTGTGCATCATGTACATGGCTATTAGTAAAGCAAAGACATCTGAATCCTGCCCACCTCGGAAGCTTTCTTTCAAGAGGCTCGGAAGCCTTCTTCAAGAGGCTCGACAGCTTTCTTTCAAGAGGCACGCAAGCCTCCTTTCATGAGGCTCGGAAGCCTCCTTTCAAGAGGCTCGGAAGCCTCCTTTCAAGAGGCTCGGAAGCCTCCTTTCAAGAGGCTCGGAAGCCTCCTTTCAAAAGGCTCGGAAGCCTCCTTTCAAGAGGCTCGGAAGCCTCCTTTCAAGAGCTCAGAGCCTCCCTTTCAAGAGGCTCAGAAGCCTCCTTTCAAGAGGCTCAGAAGCCTCCTTTCAAGAGGCTCAGAGCCTCCTTTCAAGAGAGCTCAGGAAGCCTCCTTTCAAGAAGGCTCAGAAGCCTCCTTTCAAGAGCTCAGAAGCCTCCTTTCAAGAGGCTTGGAACCCTCCTTTCAAGAGGCTCCAGGCCTCCTTTCAAGAGGCTCAGAGCCTCCTTTCAAGAGGCTCAGAGCCTCCTTTCAAGAGCTCCAAGCCTCCTTTCAAGAGGCTCAGAGCCTCCTTTCAGAAAGCTCAGAAGCCTCCTTTCAAGAGCTCAGAAGCCTCCTTTCAAGAGGCTCAGAAGCCTCCTTTCAAGAGGCTCAGGAAGCCTCCTTTCAAGAGGCTCAGAGCCTCCTTTCAAGAGGCTCAGAGCCTCCTTTCAAGAGGCTCAGAAGCCTCCTTTCAAGAGGCTCAGGCCTCCTTTCAAGAGCTCAGAGCCTCCTTTCAAGAGGCTCAGAAGCCTCCTTTCAAGAGCTCAGAGCCTCCTTTCAGAAGGCTCAGAGCCTCCTTTCAAGAGAGCTCAGAAGCCTCCTTTCAAGAGGCTCAGAAGCCTCCTTTCAAGAGGCTCAGAAGCCTCCTTTCAAGAGGCTCAGGCCTCCTTTCAAGAGGCTCAGAGCCTCCTTTCAAGAGGCTCAGGAAGCCTCCTTTCAAGAGCTCAGAGCCTCCTTTCAAGAGCTCAGGCCTCCTTTCAAGAGCTCAGAAGCCTCCTTTCAAAGAGAGCTTGGAAGCCTCCTTTCAAGAGGCTTGGAAGCCTCCTTTCAAGAGGCTCAAGCCTCCTTTCAAGAGGCTCAGAAGCCTCCTTTCAAGAGGCTCAGAAGCCTCCTTTCAAGAGGCTCAGAAGCCTCCTTTCAAGAGGCTCAAGCCTCCTTTCAAGAGGCTCAGAGCCTCCTTTCAAGAGGCTCAGAGCCTCCTTTCAAGAGGCTCAGAGCCTCCTTTCAAGAAGGCTCAGAAGCCTCCTTTCAAGAGGCTCAGGAAGCCTCCTTTCAAGAGGCTCAGAAGCCTCCATTCAAGAGGCACAGGAAGCCTCCTTTCAAGAGGCTCAGGCCTCCTTTCAAGAGGCTCAGAGCCTCCTTTCAAGAGGCTCAGAAGCCTCCTTTCAAGAGAGCTCAGAAGCCTCCTTTCAAGAGGCTCAGAGCCTCCTTCCAAGAGGCTCAGAGCCTCCTTTCAAGAGGCTCAGGAAGCCTCCTTTCAAGAGGCTCAGAAGCCTCCTTTCAAGAGCTCAGAAGCCTCCTTTCAAGAGCTCAGAGCCTCCTTTCAAGAGGCTCAGAGCCTCCTTTCAAGATGCTCAGAGCCTCCTTTCAAGAGGCTCAGGCCTCCTTTCAGAGGCTCAGAAGCCTCCTTTCAAGAGGCTCAGAGCCTCCTTTCAAGAGGCTCAGAGCCTCCTTTCAAGAGGCTCAGAAGCCTCCTTTCAAGAGGCTCAGCCTCCTTTCAAGAGGCTCGAAAGCCTCCTTTCAAGAGGCTCAGAAGCCTCCTTTCAAGAGGCTCAGGCTTCCTTTCAAGAGGCTCAGGCCTCCTTTCAAGAGGCTCAGGCCTCCTTTCAAGAGGCTCAGAGCCTCCTTTCAAGAGGCTCAGGCCTCCTTTCAAAGAGCTCAGAGCCTCCTTTCAAGAGCTCAGGAAGCCTCCTTTCAAGAGGCTCAAGCCTCCTTTCAAGAGGCTCAGAGCCTCCTTTCAAGAGCTCAGGAAGCCTCCTTTCAAGAGGCTCAGAGCCTCCTTTCAAGAGCTCAGGCCTCCTTTCAAGAGGCTAGGAAGCCTCCTTTCAAAGAGGCTCAGAAGCCTCCTTTCAAGAGGCTCAGAGCCTCCTTTCAAGAGGCTCAGAGTCTCCTTTCAAGAGGCTCAGAAGCCTCCTTTCAAGAGGCTCAGAGCCTCCTTTCAAGAGGCTCAGAGCCTCCTTTCAAGAGGCTCAGAAGCCTCCTTTCAAGAGGCTCAGAAGCCTCCTTTCAAGAAGGCTCAGAAGCCTCCTTTCAAGAGGCTCAGAGCCTCCTTTCAAGGCTCAGGCCTCCTTTCAAGAGGCTCAGAAGCCTCCTTTCAAGAGGCTCAAGCCTCCTTTCAAGAGCTCAGAAGCCTCCTTTCAAGAGGCTCAGAAGCCTCCTTTCAAGAGCTCAGAGCCTCCTTTCAAGAGGCTCGGAAGCCTCCTTCCAAGAGGCTCGGAAGCCTCCTTTCAAGAGGCTCCGAAGCCTCCTTTCAAGAGGCTCGGAAGCCTCCTTTCAAGAGGCTCGAAAGCCTTTTTTCAAGGGGGAAAGTTTCATGTCCGCTTTTCATATGTTTTATTTTGAGGAGGTTCCTCAATGGGTGCAAAAGTTCTAAGGGGTACCTTTCAAATGGCCTATTTGGCCGTATAATTCGTTCGGCTAAATGACCTTTGGTCTACTGCCGTTCGGTCTCATTGCTTTCATCCGAATGAGTTTCGGCCAAACGGCGCTTCCTATTAGTTCTATCGAGGCGCTTCAGTCGATGAAACCAGTTAAGTAAGATGCGTGCTTAAGAGAGCGTGATTTTGTCAGAAGATCTTTCATGATTACCGTTGTTTGGAGCCCACTGGTCAATCTGCGGCAATGAGAAGATGGACTAGCGGATGATATACAATTTTTTTTCAAAGTGGTAAAGGAATTGGACATACATTTCTGGGCGAGCGTGGTTCAGAAGTGGGAATTGAGTCGAGGTTTCATTCGTTTCGAGGCTTATATCCAATCAATATTGTCGATAGCAACTTATGTAGGTGCAGAGCCGGTTATAATGACATCGATCACGCAGTTTGGTTCTGCTCGGAAAATTACGCCTCCAGAAAACTTTTTGATAGCCTTGTGGCCCGAGGTAAACAAGCCTATAGGTAAAATCGACGTGTTTTGGGGGATTTTGATGTGGTCGATATATACAGACCGTTTATAGTTTCCTGTGAACTTCTGATATCAAAATCTAATACTTTTGGTGTTTTCTCCAACGTTTTTCTTTGTGTTGCATCTTCCTTTCTGTTCCGCAGAGCTCCGTAGTTCTGGCCATCCGGAAGATGCTATCAGTCGATCCAATCTTCGAGCAGGACGACATACCACATCGCCCCTGACGCCAAATTCCTGGATGAGCAGCCAAAAGTCCCTGATCCCGAATTCTAAGCTCAGCCCATCCAAAAACTTTGTAAATCGAACCTCGAGTTACCATGACTACGTTGGATTATATCCATCTCCTATTAGTTTAATAAAAAGATGATATCGATTGTATATATCAAACTGTGGCTCCGTCAAGCGTTAAATACGCCTGAGCCTACTAAATAAACGAACTTGAACTATGGTTTGTTTGGCTTCTACACAACAGGTACAGTATTCAAACAAAAACTGCACAAAATCTATATATTTTTGTTTATTTTTGTGTGTTCCACAGAGGTTGTGGCTGTGAATGTGACAGTTTTGTGGCAAATGGCCGCCTGAGCACGGTAGAGAAAAGAGAAGATTTCTTTTTTCGTAGCTAGTAGACTCAGCAGGTGTGGAAGAAAAAAAAACTGTTTTTCCCAATTTGTTTGTTTGGTGGGCTCAGTCGTGTTATCAACACTTTGCCGAGCCGCAACAAAGATCAATTTCATTCTAATTTTATCTTACGCTATCAGCAATCGTTTTTCGTTCACATCCTCGATCCTTTCATCCGACGCGACTTTATGTCGTGCCTTTCTAAGTTACAATATCAGTAATATGATTATGAATTCATCCTAACATGATGATGATTTGTTTGCATCACGTTGTCTATTGTTGCTATGTAATTTTTGCATTCTTCACCAAATATTTCTTTTTTTCTTCCTACGAGTCGAACCTGCCTAGGGCCTCGTTAATAAAGACAATAATAACTTTTATTTCCGCATGTATTTTTTTCTGTTGATTTGGAATTGTTCTGTTGGAATCTTCTTAAATGCAAATGTGCTTTGATGAAGATTGATCAGTTGCATGCCTTGTTTTAGGAAAAATAAAAATACGTAAATAAAGACTAAAAAACCCCTGAAAGCGGTTCTGGTAGAAATTTTAGAAGGTAAATGTCAATTGCAAATAGTATCTTTTGAGCTCCAGATGTTTTTTCATGAAGTTTTAGCAGTCATATGCTTAATGTCATGGGGCCCTCCTTAGCCGTGCGGTAAGACGCGCGGCTACAAAGCAAGACCATGCTGAGGGTGGCTGGGTTCGATTCCCGGTGCCGGTCTAGGCAATTTTCGGATTGGAAATTGTCTCGACTTCCCTGGGCATAAAAGTATCATCGTGTTGGCCTCATGATATACGAATGCAAAAATGGTAACTTGGCTTAGAAACCTCGCAGTTAATAACTGTGGAAGTGCTTAATGAACACTAAGCTGCGAGGCGGCTCTGTCCCAGTGTGGGGATGTAATGCCAATAAGAAGAAGAAGAAGAAGATGCTTAATGTCATTGTAATGAATTTTAGGGCCTCGGCTATACCCGTTGTGACCCCCTGAATCCGACTTTAAATTCAGATAAGAAAATTATTTCAAGCTTTTAGTGGAATGCATTTATTTGTCTTATGACTTGAATTCAGTCCAATCTGTCCTATTCAGAAGGTAGAAGGCATCGAAATCGACTATACATTTTTACAGATATGTTTTCAAGATAATTTAAAGGTTGAGTTTATTTTCACAATGAAAGAAAAAAAACCCACGCACATTTATTTCTAGCGATAACTCGGGTCTGAAACGGAATTCTGGTCTGAAAACGTATTGGGGTAAAAATATAGCTATTTCCATTGAGCACAAACAAAACCCAAGAATTTAATTGGAGGAATGGGTAAGCGAGTGTGAGGCTGTTATGCCGGCGATGCTTCGCTAGAAGATCGTTTACGTCACGAGAAAATGTTACACTTGGGAGACCACACTTTGAGGGAGCCTATTAAGTTGATGAAACGGAGATGAAGAGCATTTCTCATATGACGTTTTCTAGTACAGACCCATTCGATTTTGACAACATTCTATTTTAGCAACAAAACCATTCAATTTTGGCAACAGAATTTTTTAAATTTTATTTTATTTTTTAAATTGTATTTAGATCACGTAAATCTCATAATCCGCTTAAAAAATAACTGGTTAGACCCCTAAACCGACGTAAAAACAAATAGTTAAGAAATCGGCTAAAAAAAATTCAAGGAAAAATGCTAAGATTTCAAAAACTGCGTAAAAAATCGTCACAGTATGTCTAGTGTCACAACTAACAATTAGTGAAGAACCATTCGATTTTGGCTACGTAAATGTTCTGAACGTGCTGTCAAAATCGAATGGGGTCTGTATTAACTTTTAGATTATTAAAATTTACCTGACTGCTTTTTTGTAATTTTACGCATTTCGATCTTTGGAAGGCCGTCTAAATATCGTCAATGGATTATATTATTGCAGTTCATCTCATTTATAAACATGAATTTGCGATACAATTACTCATACTATCCACCACAAAGTCAGTTATACACGCACATACCGCAATCGTAGTTCAAGCGCACGAATAACCACGGTCATAATTGGATACATCTTCTCCCAGACTGCATCTTATCCCCCAGCCCATCGGTCCAACATTAAACTATTCGATCCAAGAGCATTGCTACTCCATTTCGACATCCAACTGCTTGGGTTGGGTTGGGTGAGATCGACGTGACAATCGCAGAACAAGCTTTGCATCACTGCATGCAGTGCGGCTCTTCTCTGGGCATCAAACCAACCCGGAAGGAGCACGACGCCAAGCGGATGGATCAACGCCAATACCGAAAACGACGACAACGAAAGTGTCCGAGCCTAGACGGAACGCAATTCGAATGCCAGGCTCAAAACATAAAATATTATACCTGCAACGGCAGTCAAGCTCAAAAATGAAGCCACCACAAATGCGTCTTCCGAAAATGCAGCTTCCCAATTCCCCGATACGTATGTGGTGCGGTGGATGGATGAAGAGAGTGCATCATCGTCATCCATTTGGCCTCTTCAGGAAGGAAACTCATCAAGAGTAAGGTGGAGGGAGTGTGCGGACACCACTCACATGCATAATTTTCGCCGGGTGTTATTAGAAACCTGGTGCTGCACTGCTGGTACTTGCTATCTCTCTCAGACCGATGACGACGATGACGGTCAGAACAATAGGATTAACTCGGAAAAACTAATACATAAATGTATAAAATTTATAATAAACGATTTCGAGTTTAGATTTCTGATGCGAAATTTTCCAAAAATTTCATTAGAATATAATAAATGTACAGCCAAGTACAACGCTGAGGAAATGGGCACCTTGGGTGGATGCTTGCAACGAGAAAACACAATTTAGCATTTCTGTAAGGAAGACCCCATCCCTTGGCCCGGTCCTAGAAGGCAGTATGAGGTAACGAACCTTATATGAGTTGTGTGAATTTCGGATAAAATAGACACCCTCCTTCGGACAGTCGGCTCGAGCTGACGGTTCTGCATGTTTGGCATTTGCCGTAGAAGGTAGCCAGGTCGAGAATCATGACATTCGAAAGAAGAGAGCATTAGGCAAAATTTTGTGCAGGTTGTAGTTTTGAGCTGTTCCACCTCATCCTGCTGCAAGGTTCACCGTGCGGTGCGGTATCTACATAATGTAGGATTCCTCACTTTCCCCCCACGTTCAGTACCGAGCATTTGATAAGTGAACCGAATGTAGGCGACCGTAACTTCTCGTATGAGACATGAGATGGGCGATGATTTAGTTATATTTATGGAATTAAATGAAACATTATAATAGTTCATTTCGGAAAATCTGACTTGGCCGGTGTTATATGATGCATCCACTTTTGAGCCTTCGCCCATGTACACCCTCGGTTCTAATCCGTCCACTCACTGGCTGTACGATTGAAGCCGACCGACGGTGATCTCATAAACAGAATTAAATTATTTAAATTGAATATGGAACAAAGTGGAGTGGTATGGAAAAATTAAAAGTTTCGCTCGGAAATGGGCTTCACCGAGTGGAATGGCTACGATTGTTGGGAACAAAGCTAATGTAGGAGTATACGAATAATGGGATTGCGGATTCTCTGGTTTTATTAAATTGTGGAAATAAACATAGGAAAAATACATTTAGCTTATTATCCATAGTGGCACAGCATTGAAATGGAATGAACAATAACTCGTTATGAAACTTATGACACTAAAAGTAAGTACCTATCAGTTTCATCAACATTTAACTTAGATTGCAGTATTCAAAGTAGTAAATCTTCTTTAACAATATGACTTCTTTTGATGTTCTATAATATGAAGCAAATACTTCTTGGCAGATATTTGGTAGATCAAATTAATTTCCAACCAAACAATAGAATAAGGCAGGACTCTGAATTTTGTCAATCGAACTATTTTTTAACTGAATTCGATCGTTCTGCAACTAAAAAAACGATGGACCTTGTACAACTTAAAGATATATTTTGTTTGGCTTTTTTATACAACACAAGCCAAAACCACCAAATTCTATCATTCTACATCGAATATTGTAATTTTTTATTGTAAAATATTCTGTAAACAAAGGTCAATCATCGAGCCAGGTCTGTTATAGATTCCATTGTTAGAACATAAAAAGATGTATGGTATCGGCAGGTACCCGGCAGGTCATTACGCTTTGGCACACCCCAAGTTCAATTTCAACTAGCTGCATCATGACCAGTAACCAACCAGTAACAACACACGATTACGGGTGATTTTTTTTACGATATAATGTTTTCGTCTTCGGTTTTTGGGCCTTTGCCGGGAATCAGATTCTGCCGGAAATACCATCTGTAACCCTACTTGAAACATTTTTCAAACAGAAAGGTCATTTCCGATTGAGCATGAACATGGACATGATGACTGTACATTTTGTTGTTTCTACTCCGTGTTTGTTCAGAACAATCGTAAATGCACAGACAATACGAGAACTCAATGTTGAATTAAAGCGCCGACCTCGTACTAACGGTCTATCGGGGATGGAGAAAAAATGATGCATTCACCACCCACTGCAAGCAGACAATATAACATTTTCACTTGCCACAAGATCATGCGGATTTTTTTAAATTTGGGGTAAGGAGGTTCTATGATTCTTGGATCGAATTCTCTGCTGAATGTACTAGGAACGAATTGATTATTTACAGGAAACAAGCTATTCCGTTAATTTCCAAATATAACTGAGCTACTAGAATAGTTAGTTGAGCAAGGATGTTAACGATCATTCAGTAATTTGCGTTCGATCATTTAGTAGTTTGTCAATAACACATTCCAGAAGCTAAATTTCGAAATATGTTGTATGGTGGACCTCTAGTGCGAAAGTTTTTCTACAACTTTGCTTAATTGTTCGTTTTGAGAATTCAACTAACAACGGAGTTAGAGCGCTAGTTGCAGTAACTTAAACTAAATGATTGGAATTTTGTTATCATTTAGTCTAAGTTACTGAAACTGTAACTATAACTCCGTTTCTAGTAAATTCAAACAACGAAGCGTTAGGCAGAGTTGTATAAAACCTTCGCATTGAAGTCCACCATACAACATATTTGAAATTCAACTTCTGGAATGTATTGACAAACTACTAAATGATCGAACAAATCATCGATAACATCCTGATTGAAAAAACAGTAGAGACTCCATTTCCAATTGTGTTAGTTGAATCCACAACCTCCTGCGTATGAAGAAGCGATTGCCATATGATCACTAGGTCCGTTGAAAACAGAAAGATCGTTTCCGAATAGAGAAAACACAAAGGCTTCAACACTGACCCCTGTAGTATGCCGGATATAACTTCAATGATTTGAGAAGTTTGGCCTTCAATGAAAACGGCTTGTTTGCGATCTTGAAGATACGGTTTGACCAACATGATTGGTCCGACTCCTCAAACCTAGATCATCTTTGAGTGTGACCAAATATGTACGAGTATAATCTCTATGTTTGGTAGAGAATATCGGTAGGCCTTAAAATGTCCAAAGAAGTCAAAATCATGTCGTGCTTATTGAAATTACTTTAAATTACTTAAATAACTTAAATTACTTAAATTACTTAAATTACTTAAAACTACTCTGAAGCAATTTCAATTTCTTGATTAAAATTGCATACATCGTTTGTGTTGTTGCAGAGTAGCAAATCAATCATGACAGTAGGTTGGTTCTTGTCTGATACAATGCCTGTTTGCAACCAAAACATGTCATGTGACAGCTCATTCTTGATAAGAAAATTATTTTGAGCTTTTTAGTGGAATGTCTTCACTTGTCATAAGACGAGTTTATACCATCCCATTGAATTCCACCACTTAATTGTATCTTGACAGATACGTATTTCGACCTCAACAGTAAGGCCGTCTTCAGTGTCTCGTACTTGACTCGACTTGAAGTCGAGTCAAGTACGTGTTTACTGAACAACAAATAGAGCTAATAACTCATTCATGATTACTCACGAATAAACAGCTAATAAGTCAAGTACGATACGAAATACCTTTTTTTTCTAGTTGAGTATTTTAATCAGATCTATTGTGATATATGCCCCATTTGATATAGCTTTGTCAAGTTGACGCATTATTGCTATGTAGAGCAATCGCATCGCCTTGACTTGAAGCGTTTTCCCAATGCAGTATTATGGTTCCGATGAACTTTACTACCGTATTGGGATGTGTTCTCCAAACTTCAGAGGGTTCTATCAGCCCCTTGTCTCTTTTTAAAAATTGCCGGACAATGGCAAAATAAATGTTCCCAGGATTTGAGTTCCATTCTAAGAGTACCGTCAACTGGGGAGAAGATGATCATTGCGGTGAAGATGATCATTTGATGTGTCAGTCAAAAGTGCCAATTTTTTTTATGAAACGGTAGTCAACAATATTCTCCGTTCAAGTAATGTTACCGCTAGGTAGAAATCCGTGTTTTCGATTATAATCATGAAAATGTATTTTGTGGAAGAAAGAGAGAGATAGTCACAAATGACGCTATTTTCGTTTCAAATATTGACTTCGTAGACAACAAATTCAACATTCATACAAATAACCCTAGTGGATTTTGACTACTAGGTCCTAATGATTTAGTATAGCTTTCTTGATCAACTTCACGCCAAACCAGATTACTCAAAAAATGTGTGATAATTTAATTTATTTTAATAAATGCGAATGCATTTCAGAAAACTAAAATTATTGATTATTGCAACGTATAGCAGTACATGTTTTGAAAATATTTGTTTCGATTTAAAATGTAAACACACATTGTTATTGCATGTTTTGTCTTGAAAATGATCATCTTCCCCCCAGTTGACGGTACACGAAGATACATTACAAAATTGTTCCGGACCTATTTTCTATTTTCGAGATGCCACAATGACCGGAGTCCAATACAGGATCACTTTGTTACGACAGGCCAAGGTTTGGAGTGATTGAACACATTCCCAAACAAGTTTAGATGGCATGTCGCTGATTTCAAGGCGTTCAATGCTGCTTGACTGTTAGACATTATGCAAATATACGAATGCCTATAATTTCGACGTAAGCATAATTAAAGCATTCCAGAATGACGAAAGACCTCATTAGACCTGTAAGAACGGTACCAAATACCTCATTGGCCACTTCTGGATCATCACGGACTGCCCTGGTCTTCCTGTATGGGACATTTTCATGTTTAGACCAAAATGAGTCATGCTACAGCTTATACCTAACGGTTTCTCGCAGAACAAAAAAATCTGTTGGCTTTGTAAACAGTGAAAGATCTCATTGGCCACTCCCGGAACATCACGGAGCTCCCGGAGGGAACCTGTGGGAAGGCCAAAAAACCATGCGACTTCTCATTCTTCATGAATTCATACGAATAAACATCCAATGAGGCTGTAAAACACAATAGACCTTAATTCCCATTCAAGGACCTTCACAAAATGCCCCAGGAGAAACTCTTGGGGTGGAAATTTTTGTTTTCAAGCAAAAAAGTGTCATGCGACAGTCCACGGTTTCTCACGAATAAACTTCTGGAGTTTTTTGTAAAGACCTCATTGACTATTCCCAAACTCTTACAGAGTGCCCCAGAGTGCTTGTACACCCAAAAAACAAATCTGATAATTATTGTAGAAAATCTTAGCATAAACAATTCTGTAAGCTTTTCATACATATATTGTATTAAAATACACCAGATTCTTTTTTTGCACGGGGGATGCGTTCCATGTAAAAAAAGTTTTTAGTTCAAAATTTGAAAATCCGTGTAAACATGTTTTATGATTTCTCGACAAATCATGGAAAATGGAGCAACTTTGCAAATGGGATTTTGGGATTTTTTTTACACGGCCGTGAGTGTATGAGAGGGTCATATCCATTTGCACACTAAAACGTGTCTTGCGATTGCGATTGATTATGAGTCACTTAAGAACATCTGATCACACACGTATTTTCCGGAATACGGAGTGTGTAGGCAGAACCTGTGGAAGGGGACGTTTCCGTTTTAAAATCCAAACATGTTATGCTACAAATCATTTTGAATGATATCGCATTTTTTCGCACAAGGAAGGCACGAGCACCGCTAGATGGATTAATCAGAGTTTTTTTTTTTCTAGTAAGTCCGAAATGATTTTCATTATCTTCTTCTGTCTCTGCCCGTCTCAGAACTTCGTAGACAAGTTTAATTACTTGAGGGAGATCTGAAATACTACACGAAAAAAAATAATAAAACCTTGTTACAAAATTCTTTGTAAACAGAAAGAAACTGATGAATTTTTCGATATTATTAATTTATTAATTTATTTTTAATTTTTTTCATTTTTTTCTATATGACCGAATTGAACATCGAATACGGTTTGATCGAATATGCCATTTGGCTGAAAGTGACATATACCGAACCGGTATTTTGTCCGAAAACTCCTTTTGCTTTAGGAGGTCGTTTCACCAAATTGGTCGTTCTGCACAAAGGGCCAATTATCCAAACGGGTCATACGGTCGAAAATATCATTTCCTGAACGCGTTATATGGCCAAAAATGTCACCAAATGGCCCTTTCTGCCAAACGACCATATCAGAACAAAGTGACTTATTCTGCCAAATGACGTTTTTGTACTGAACTTTTTTGACCTGAAATTTTCGGCAAATGAAATTTTCGATCAGAAGAGTATCGCCCCAATGGCTTGTTCGACAAAATAACTTTCGGCCAAATGGCCCGTTGCATTTTACAACGCATTTAATTTGATTATTTTAAATTATTACTTGAACACCCCTTTTAATTAGAACGAACAGTGTGGACATTAACAGAATGTCTTTTCCTGCTGTAAGCATCGGGTTTTACGCGCTTGTCCATGCCTCCCGTAACACGGCCTTTCCCGTTGTTTTGAACGAAAGTCATTCGGCGGAAGCCATTTGTTCGAATGCCACTTAGCCGAATAACACGTGAATCCGAAAGTCATCTAGCCGAATTCAATTTGGCTGAAATGAACGTTTGACCAAAACAGTTATTAGGTCGAAAATGGCCGAAAATGTTATTTGGCCAAAACCGAGCCGAAACTAACATACAGTCTAAAGGGACATACGGTCTAAGGGTGCATACAGCCTAACTGGCCTGAAGTCGTTTGCCCTAATAGGTCATTTGACCGAAAATGTCGATAGGCCGATCATGCCATTTGGCTAAAATGGCTGTACGAGCCTAACGGCCATTTCGGCCACACGAACAACTTTCTTGGTCAAAAGACGTAAAAGACGCCGTATTTCATTTCTGAAAAATGACATTTTTAGACAAAAAAAAAACTTTTGGCCAACTTGATAATTTATTCGATAAATTATGTGTTTGGCCAAACAACTTTTGACCATGTGATATTCTTTGGATATCAACAGAAATCCTTAGGAGTTAACTCGAAAATTCTTCGAATTATCCAAAGGAAATTCTTTGGAGTTTGGATCATTTTCAAAAACAATCCTGAAGGAATTTCTAAAATATTTTTTTTTGTAGAATTTAAGGAACTCCTTTAAAAACTTACAAAAAATTCCGTGGTAATTCTTGAAGAAAGTAAATAAGCACAATTTGGACAACTTTCTTATGAAATTATTTGAAATATTTCCGCAGAAATGCCTGGAGGAATTTCCAAAGAAATTCATGGGAGAATTTAGTAAGGACTCTATGAAAGAATTTGATAAGGAATTTGCTTAGGAAAAAATTCATATAAATAGGGATCGCTTCCGAGGTAGTTCCTGAAAAAATTCTAAAATGAATTTCCGAAGTACCGTCGTTCGGGGTGACATTGGGCCTAGAGGGTAAGATTCGGCCAAAAACGAAAAATGTTTCAACTCCTAATATCTCAGAAACTGTTACGAATTTTGATGAAAACTTCAAACGGTTCGAAATTATATTAAAATTCACGTCTAGGAAATCACAAAACCAATTCCAAGAACTAATTGTGCTCGTACGATAATGCTTGGAATTTGAATGTAAAACTATTGAGCGAATGAACCCGTATTAAAATAGTATCAGTAATGGGCCACAAATCTATTACATAACTAGTTTTTAGATCGATGGATACCTGGTTATCATGTTACGATAATCTGTCGTTGTTTTATTGAATTTTATTAATATTTATATAACGGTTCTGGTTTTTCGTAGCAGCGAGCAATGCACGCAAAAAAGGGGTGAGATTGGGCCAAGCCTTCAGATGATTTGCCTTACATAGTTGGTAAGAGCCGTAATGTAGGCAATTATTTTGAATGAACGATTGAATCGATTCATCGTCACCGCTGAAATATTTCATTTGGCCCAATGTCACCCCCTGTGCGGGGTGAGAATGGGCCAATTTTGAACAACATATAACATTGAAGAATTTCCATAATTCATTATTTTTTTCCCACACAGCGGTAAAGTTATTATTCAAGTATCAAACTAATTAAAACTTAATTCCAATGTTAACTACTAGAGCTTTGTAACATTTACTTGGAACATACCACATTTTGGCCCAATGACACCACCGTTGGCGGTAACTCTGAAGAACTTGAGTAAGTGGTTGAAAGAATTCCTGGGGGAATTCCCATTAGAATTATGGTAGTAATTTCCGAAGGAATTCGTGGAACAATTTCCGATGGAATTTCTGAAAGAAATTTCGAACAAATTTCAAAAGGAATGTTCTATAGATTTTTTGGAAGAATTTAGGAAGGAATTTTGAGAAGAATTTCCGAAAAAACTCTGGGAAATTCTTGAAGGAATTTCTAACTTGATTTCATATGGAATTTCTGGAGAAATATCTGAAACAATTTTTCGAAGGGATTCCTGGAGAAATTTCAAAAGGAATTTTTGAAGAATTTTTCAAAGTAACTCTTTAAATCCAGTATTAATGCTTCACTAAATTAAAAATGTCAAGATTATAACAGATCTTTAAAAACTAATCCACACAGTGATTTTTATATATTTTTTAAAGGGAACCATAAAATACCATAACAACCACATTCATAGATCATGATGTGATACCAGCATTTTGATTGCAATTTTGTTCAAGACTCTATTTGTTACATTATATCCTATTTCTCCACATAATTTTATTGATAACATCAAACTGCATTATTATTTCTTTATATTGTCATGTAACCTGCATTATACTCATCGTGTTTTCATTGACAAAATGCATATATGCATTGCATATGTATATTTTTTTTATTTGTTCAACATTGAATGGTATGCTACATTTAACATTTATTTTGTGAAAAGGCAATAACTTCCAGCATTCCCATTCTGGCCCTTCTTACAGCAGTACATTTAAAAAAGAATGATAATTTAATTTGTGTGTACTTTTGGGGGGAACCAACAGTATGCAGAACAATACTTTAACCGGGATGAATTGCCCATACACAACAAAAGATTTTTGACGTAAACTACGTCTAAGGGGAAGACTCGGATACAGGGTGACAAATGATAATTTCAAAACTGGGGACCGTCACGAAATCATGTAAGATTTGTAACATTAATAGGTCCTTTATCTCTCAATGGATTTTAATTATTCGTATATCAATCGATTCGTAAACTCTCCACCAATTTGCCAGTAGTATTGAAACTATTGATTATCAACGCTAAACTATTGAAAATTTTAGTTCTTTCATGCATCATGCATCCCCTATACAGCGCGTTCCAATCCTTGGTAATTGCCTACTATTAGGGTATTATCTATTATTGAACTGGGTTGTATCAATGGGGTGGCCCAGCCGCTAGACAGTGGAGTCGTAGAGTAGGAGATGCTGCTAAAGCTGGGTAGTATTGTCGTGGTTGTCGATGGTTCCTTCTCTTCTATATAGAGCGGAATAGTTGGTTCAGTGTACTATATTTGGTTTTACGTAGTTTACGTCGAGCGGTCGTGTCTTGTATACAACCCCAATTTTTGACGTAAACTACGTCTAAGGGGAAGACTCGGATACAGGGTGACAAATGAAAATTTCCAAATCCGAGACCGTCACGAAATCATGTAAGATTTTGAACTTTAATAGCGCCTTTATCTTCCGATGGATTTTTGAGATTTATATATCAATCGATTCGGAAATTCTCTACCAATTTGTCAATTATATTGAAACTTTGGGTTATGAATGTTAAAATAGGGTATCGGATCATTTTGGCAGCATCATCTTTTCTTGTCCGCAAGAGTCTCGTTTCGGCCGTCGCCGTTCAGTGTGGTTGGCTTTTGGACTCTCCTTTTTGTGCGGTGTTTCGCACAAAAAGTAGAATAATGGAGCCGGACCAGCGACCGCGGTCGAAACAAATGTAACAAAAATGCGTAATGTAGTGCATGGTGTATAAAAAGTGATCCAGATAGGGGCATGTTTGTGCAGGCATGAGACGATCAATTGTTATCAATGCCAATGCCCTTTCTAGTAATGCAATCAATTTATATTAAAAAACGACTTTGGAAAATGCATTTTTTTTTGCAAACTGAAAACTAATAAGGCCGTTACACATATTTATTAAAATATGGTCTCCCGCAAAGTCAAGGGAGAGAGGTAATCTTCTTCTTCTACTGAATCGAGCGGCATGAAAATTTGAATGCAGAGGTTTTTGGGGCCGGGGAAGGTTCTTAAGATGGTAAGAGAACCCTCTCCTCTTTGAAACCTGGCTCATATACAAATGAAACACCAATTTCATCATAACTCGAGATCAAGCAAATGGAAACAAATCTGGCGTGTGGATGTTTTGGAAGAGAAGACATGTTTCTGTGGTGGTTTGCAACGCCTCCCCTTCTGGAAGAGGGCTCCCATACAAATGAACCAAAAATTTCTGCATAACTCGAGAATTAATCAGAGAATAAATCAATTTTAGGCGAAGCAAAGTTCGACAGGTCTGCTAGTAAAAAATAAATATTAAAATGAAAAAAAGAAATAAAATAAAAAAAACTCCTCGGATTTGTTAAAGAATGTTTTGAAAGTTCTCAAAATTTACCGGAATTTTTGTTTGTTTTGTTTGTTGTGAGCAAAATAACAATGTGGGTGAGACATATTTAAAAAAAACATTTATATCGGCCTAATAATATTTTGTCCAATAATATGCGTGCCTGAATCAGAAGGATTTAACTTTGATTCAGGAAGTGTGAATGCACTTAAGATATTTTTATAATACGTGGGTGCAATAATGCGGTACTTATTGTACACGACAAAAAGCTTGGAGCGCATACGTTCTTGAAACAGGCTATATGAGATACAATAGAGCTATCACCTTCTTGCTCCCTGATTCAAAAGTCTTGCAATGATATTAATAAAATGTTTGCACGAATATTTTATCCATAATGACACTCAGTGTAGAATCATACTCAAATCTGAATCATCGAGGTTTCATGCACGAGCTAACTCGCCTGCGATTCTGTAGGGAAGCATCGCGCTTGAGTTTCTCAGCCAGAATCGCATCCTTCGCTCACTCACCGAAAAATGATTTTTGTTCTAAAAAGCGTCAAAACGTAATCGAGACGTATGTTTTGTTTATATATAATTATTAGCCATTGTTTAAGACGAAAAATAGTTAATTCAATGCATTCAACAATGAAGAACACGTAAATATCATGCAATGCACTATGGTCCAGGAAACAGATTTTCGCGGAAAGATGAATTTTACGCCAAAACTATATTTTTTAGAAAAAAATTTTGTTCTACAAAATTGTTCGAAATAGTAAGGCCATCATTATGGTTCTACCGAAAAATAGGGTGGCTCATCATATAAAAAAAATTAGAAAATATTTTTTTTATTTCTCGGAATATTGACATGTTATGTTCTACAAAGTTGTAGCGCAGCTTATTCCAATCAATTTTGCTAAGAAAACTTTTTCTGTAGCTCTTAATTTGGCTGATTTAGAGCAATTTTACCTAATTGGATTAGGGTGTACCTCAAAAAAACAGTATTTTTTATCTACTTTTTTTGTTTTATATCTCTCGAAAAAGTCGTCTTCAGGTGACTTTTAGAGCTCAAAAAAATGCATCTTTTTATTGGTAAATATGGTCAATATCTTTTTCCGATAAAAAGTTATAATCGTTTTTCTGTCAAAATTACATTTTTTTCATAAGTTGATATCTCCTGTTAGGGCAGACCAAAAAAATATATTCACACGGCATCTGAAAGAGGATCTCATATTCTTTATTGTGTCAAAAAATTGGGGATATGTTATTTTTTTATCTCAAGTTTAACCAATTTTACTAAAATCATGTTTTTTCAAATAAATTGATTTAACTCGACAACGAAAGAAGATACAGACGATATTCTTATAGCAAAACACGCGTTTTAAAAAGCCCCAAAAGTCTTCAGAAGGTGACATCCGTGAAAAATAAAAAATGAAATGAGCAGATCATAAATATTGTTTTTTAAGGGACACCCTAATCCTGGTAAATAAAATTACTCAAAATCAGTGAGCTTGAGAGCTACATAAAAAGTTTTAATAGCAAAGTTGATTGGAAAAAGCTGCGCTACAACTTTGTAGAACATTTTATGTCAATATTCCGCAAAATAAAAAAAATAAAAATTTCACATTTTTATAAAATGGCCCACCCTATTTTTCGGTAACTCTATAATAAGGGCCCAAGTATCCAGAACAACTTTGTAGAACAAACTTTGTTTCTTAAAAGTATGCTTCAGACCGAAAATGCATCTTTTCTCGTAAATCTTGCAATACGATGATAATGATAAAACTTATAAAAAGTGTTAAAGCTGTAGATTTTTTAGTTTTCATTTCTCACGAATGTCATGTTCTAAAGACTTTTGGGGCTTTTCAAAACGCGTGTTTTGCTATAAGAATATCGTCTGTATCTTCTTCCGTTGCACCCACGTATTATAATAATGTATTTGAAAAAACATGATTTTAGTAAAATTGATAAAACTTGAGATAAAAAAATAACATATCCCCAATTTTTTGACATAATAAAGAATATTAATTTCTCTTTCAAATGCCGTGTGAAAATATTTTTTGGTCTGCCTAACCGGAGATATCAACTTCTGAAAAAAACGTTATTTTGGCAGAAAAACGATTATCAGTGTTGATCGGAAAAAAATATTGAACATATTAACCCATCAATAGTTAAATTTTTTGAGCTCGAAAAGTCACCCGAAGACGACTTTTTCGAGAAATCTAAAACAAAAAAAGTAGATCAAAAATATATAGTCCAATTAGGTAAAATTGCTCTAAATCAGCCAACAGAGCCACAGAAAAAATTTTTTAGCGAAATTGATTGGCATAAGCTACGCTACAACTTTGTGGAACATAACATGTCAATATTCCGAGAAATAAAAAAAAATAGTTTCTAATTTTTTTTAATGATGGGCCACTCTATTTTCAGTAGAACCATAATAATGGCCTTACTATTTCGAACAATTTTGTAGAACAACAGTTTTCTAAAAATATAGTTTTCGAGTAAAATGCATCTCTCCGCGTGAATCTGTCTCGTGGATCATAGTGCAATGATGCAAATTGCGATTCAAATCATGAGCAAATCTCTCGGTCATAATTCTGATGGGATTTGACTCACGCATGGTTTGAATCGCCAATGAGATTTGAGATTTTGAGATTTTACCAACACTGCCAGACAGTAGGAGTTAGAATGTAAAAACACACACACTATCTTTTCCCGTCCGCAACGTTTACTACTCGCGCGCACCACTACCAAATTAATTGGGTTTTGGTACATGATTGACATTTATGATTTCTAGTGAGGCACGAAAAACAAGATATGCCTATGATTGGAATGTTTCGGAATAATAAATGCTGCAAACGGAAAGAATGCTTCCCTAGGGCTTCTTCTATTGAAATATTTCATCAAATGCTTCAAAACCCAAATGTAGGCAATTCGGATCCAAGAAAGGCATCATTACCACTGAGGAGACTAAATTTGGGTTTTCATAGTAAATTTTTAAACAATTGTCGTATCCAACAATTTTCATACCTTAAGATACGCTACTTTTGTTCGAAACCATTGACATAGGTAATCAAATGAATTTTCTAAAATATTCATGCATGATGGCACTTCAATCCTCAATGAACAAAACTGCCTGCTCCTGACGAACCACAACTGGAGCACGACGCTACGCTACAACGTTTTTGACGTCAAATACCCGGATGAGCAGCTGAAAAAACCCAAAACCCAAATCCCAACCCTGTCCATCCTGAAATTACGCAATCTAATCTTGAGTCACCACGAGTATCTTGGTCAATGTCCCTTTCCCCTTACTAACTGTTAATAATAATGATATAGTTTTTAAATATCATAAAGAGTCTCTGCCTGTTTTAAATACCACGCCTGCACATGTCAAATAAACGGAATAGATACAAAAAAAACCAACACTGCCTTACGTAGTTTACGTTGGGCGGTTGTGTCTTGTACATAACACTTCTGATTTTTTCAATCACACCACTATTTGATATTATATTGAATTTCTCTAAGTCCCAATCGTAAACAGCAAAGCCAGTAAATGTCAAGACTTAAAAGAAATTTTCCTGAAAACCCACGCGTGCAGTGCCCTGTGGAAGAACCAAAGAAAAAGAAGAAACGGAGTCGAGGAAATTTGTTTATTCGAGTCAGTTGACGTTGAGATGGATCAATCAATCAATCAATGCAATGCAATCAATGGGCCGTATGTTCGGGTATTCGATCTGTCACAAGAAGTTTGTGACGAAAGACTATCGTTGGCGCCGAGGTTGGCGCTTGTCTTCTTCTTCATTAGCATTATATCCCCCACTGAGTGATTGCCGGCACGTAGCTTAGTGGTCATTAAGCACTGCGAGGTTTCTTACCCAAGCTACCATTTTTGCATCGTTGAGCATCCCTATTGAGCCGTACTTCGTAAAACCGTGAACTGTGTATCAACACTTGACAAAATAAACTGAATTTTAAACCACAAATAAAATCATGGGCAGTAACAGGCCTTTTCGGTTCTCCAAAACGTCCTTGAGTTCAGAACATGTAAGCTAGCCGATCAACCAAGTCTTGAACGATGTACCTGTGAATCGCTAAACATCCCAGCAGGTCCGTCGAGCTTATACAATGGTACTCATTACTTTTACAAGCTACTACAATCCTATTCTGTTCTATAACACGTCCTGAAGTTCCGAACGTGCGATCTACCCGATCAACCAAGTCCCAAATTATATATCCGTGCATCACTAAACATCCCAGCAGTTCCATCGAGCTGGTAGGATATCACTTAATTTTTTATACAAGCTACAGTGGACCCTCCATGAGTTATTGTCCTAAGACTCGATATCGAATCGTTGAAACAAATGACGCCATTCTAAAAAAAAATTCACGGTTACTTTGATAGTCCTTTCGAACAATTTTCCAAGAACTTCTGTTCCACATCTCGATACCGATTCACTATTGGGCCAAACACAATTGATACGTTTGCGTGCGTTTTGACAGTTTCTCCATGGGAAAACTGTCAAAACGCCTATATCCAATGTTAGCCCTATCGAGATAAGACGGATATTAATCGGAAAATCGACTTTCATCAATCATTTTTTCACTATTTTTTTTCGAAAGTAGATACACAAGATAAGAAAACCCCAATTTCAGATCCCTATGAGTTATAGTTTTTGAGATATTAGCTATCAGAGTTGATAAAAGGGAAAAACGCGGGTTTTCTCTTCAAAATCTTGTTCCACTTCATACTAGTTTTTGAAACGTTTGGAAATTAATATATTTTTTGTTGCAGAGTCAACATGTTAGGCCCTTTTCAAAAGTTAGTCGCGAAATGACTGAGATTGTTGCCTAACAACATTTCCCTTTTATGACAACATCAAAAACATCTTATAAGCTCGAAAAAAGGAAGAAAATATTTTTGTCCGCCTGTTTGTATGGAGAGGCCCAAAAGTGCGACTGTATAACATCTTTTTAAAACGTCATGGATCTCAGATCATTTCAATATCAAATTTTCAAAACGATTTCGACCTATCCAATGATCCAACTTGTGAATGATGTCAGCTATGATATCCCAGTGAGTTCATTTAGCTTATATGACTTTAATCATCACTTGTACCAGCTATTACAGGCCTTTACGGATGGCTAAAGTATCCTGGGGCCCTCATAGTACACAACGTATACGTAGGATCTGTGTGTTCACTCCGACAAAAACAAACTTTTATAAAAGGCCTGGGCCCATGACCCATGATAGTGTTACATACCGATCGACACAGTTTGACGATTTAGCTGATGTCGGTGGGTGCGTCTGTAAAAAAAATCACTTATGTTCTAGGCACTTACTCTCCACTAGTTTGTTTGCCCTCATCCTTAAGCAAGGATTAATTTGGCATTGTTAGAAGAGTCCGTTGATTTTTAAAGAACTGCAGGAAAGCATGTCGGTCTCCAATATCACATGTTCTATGCTAATATTATCCACGGTATAAAGCATTTAACTAACAAAAGTATATGATTACTGCAACAATTAAAAAGCATTTAACAGGACAAAATTGTCCGTAGGAGTTCTTGTATGTGGAATGGTTTATGTTTAGCTCTGAATAAAACTAAAACAAAATTTTGATTTGTGTTTTACACAACACATTTTGCGAGTTTTAAAGGCCACAATAAAACATTGCTTAAAATCAAATAGGGATAACATTAACAAAACTTCATCATGGCTGTTACTAAGTTTTGTATATCAATATAAAATTGAAGATGTATAACACCAAATAGCAACAACGGTGATTGCGATAAAATTAAATGAAACAATGGTGGCTATCATGAAACTTCATTAAAATATCAATAAAGCCTAAAAATATCAATACCAGGTATGTTACTTGGGACTAGACCTGTGCGCCGATCCACTTTGAACCGGCGGCGGCGTGAACACAATTTTCTAACGGCGGCGGCGGCCCAGCCACGCCTTGACTGATCTCGGCGGCGGCGGCAGCTCAGATCGGCGCGATTCAAAATTAACATTTCGTCGAAGAATACCTTTTTTGAATATTATTTGCATGTCTCGTGCATTAATGGAAATAAGCATAATTTATATTGTATGCTGTTAAGTGATCCTTTAGGAATACAATGAGAAAATTCACCTAATCTTTAAAAATCTCTTCAGGAATTCCTTTACTATCTCATCCAGTGGTTTCTCCAGGAATTTTTCTTGAAATGTCTTCATGAATTTCTTCAACAATTCGTCCGGGAGGATTTGCAATGCCTAGTGAATATACTGCCAAAAATCCTGAATAACTTTTTCCTTAGCCTGGCGACTACAACGCAAGGCCATGCAGAAGGTGACAGGATTTATTTCATGGTACAGTGTAAGTTTTTTTGGCACTTCCCTATGCCTATGAGCATCATCGTGTTAGTGTTATGACACAGGAATGCAAAAATATTGAATCTACTTAGAAACCTCGTAAATAAAAACTGTAGAGGTGCTTGATGAACACTGTGAGCTTCGTGGGCGTACGGTTAGCGATGTCAATCGTCTAGATGCATGTGCTGTGGAATGTGAGTACGATTCCCACCCGGTAAGGAGAAAACTTTTCGTAAAGCGAAAGTTCTCACTAACCCACTAGGTGTTATTAAATGTCCTGTCCGTTGTCTCATGCAAGATGTTAAGTGCACAGTCTGTGCGACGGAACTTATTAGAAGTCCTATCGAAGGAATTCCCCATACAAGGAGAAGAAATTTCCTATAATTCATAGGAGACGATTTCCTCATAATTTGCGAGGGAGAAATTCCACACAGTTATTAGAGAGAGAATGATCTAGAATTTCCAGGATGAGGTGAGTAATTCGCCAGGATCCTCGTATTATAAATTCCTCCTTTTTTAATTTTCAGGGATTCCGGAAAATTCGAGGAGGAATTGCCCTGATCGTTTGGAGGAGCAATTCCCCAAACGTTCTGAATGAGTATTCCGGAGAATCTCTGTAAAAGGGATTCCTGTAGGAGAAATATTTATTTTTATTTATTTAATAATAATCGTCATCCGACATCTGATGTCTCAATGACCATAAGGATAAAAATGTCCCTTATATCTAATTAATATACAAACATGGAAAAACATACGCATGATAAAGCAATCAGAATACATAAGAAATACATCAACACAATAAAACAGGACCTAGCAACTGTAGAGCAACTGGCGATGGATTTAAATCAAAGAGATGAAACACTGCGTTGATATTTGAATATCCCAAACCTCTGTATAACGAGTTCCTATAATTCCTGAAGAAGAATTTCTCCAAAATATCAGGGGGAATTTCCAAGAATTTTAGAAAAAGGAATACCTGGGTTGAGGGGCGGAGGGTGCTGCAGTTCTTTAGATTCTATGGAGGAATAATTCCTAATAATTCTTGAATGAACAAATTCTCAGAGCTCCTGAAGAAGGAAATTCCATGAATTCCTCTAGATGGAAGAACCTAGAATGGTTGGTCAGTTTCCCCTAATTCATGGAGCAGGATTTCCAAGAGTTCTAGAGAAATTGTTCAAAATTTCAGAATTGAAGAAAAAGGACAGTATGCAGGGGGCCAAAGTTTCCTGAAATACTTGGAGGAAGAACTCCCCATAATTTCTGAAGGAATAAATGATCAGAGCTCCTGAGTAGAAATCCTCTGTATATTCTGTATAACCCTGTATTCTTGAAATATGAATCTCCCAGAATTCCTAAAAAATGATTTTTGCACATTTTGTGGGAGGTAGTTTTCTCATACACCCAGGTTTTTTTACACGGTTTGGTTTTAGTCGTTTAAGACCTTCAGCGTCAATGAAACAATGAGTTAACCCCACGAAAAATTCCCAAAAAATCAAAGAAAATTCAGGTTGTATTTAAAAAGCTGTTAAAGTTCGGGTTAACCGAGGAATTAATGAATTTCAACCGCGTAAAAAAACCTAGATGTAATTAAAAAATCCAAAATTCCTAACGGAGCAATTTGTCAAAATTCAATGAATTCTTGGAGGAGTCTTGAACCCCCAGAATTTATGCAAACCCAGAAATGAATTTTCCAGAATTTCCGGTGAAAAAAAAGCTACCAGGAAGGTTAGCCAAAAAGGTACCAGGAAGATTTCCTGGTTTCATACCAGTTATGTAAAAAGGTGTTCACTCATATTTTAGTGTGAAATCGCTTAATAGTTGTTTTGTCGTTGCCAAAAATGCTATGCTGATCAATGTATCGAACCTGGGACGGGACTTGCGAAAAATGTAACTTCATCTGCAACCAGCAAGTGTTGTCACGAATTGTCTGATGCAACCAGCACCTTTTTGGTATCCCTCAAAAAGTATTCCGAATGATTTTGTTTTACGAGTACTTTTTCACTTTGAAAAGTATTCTAGAATAGCCGGACAGCTTAGTATTGAACAGTTATGAATACCTGTTTTATTCCAGATAGGAAAATCTTTATAAAAATAAGTTTACAAATCCACTAATTGCAAACACTTTTATTGTGCTCAGAAGATTCTACCCGGGATTTGAAGCACTCAAGGAAACAGTTGATAATCGATGATCAACTGTGATGACAAGAAGAACACGTGTCAAAACAAGGAAAAAGAAGCTGTCTTTGCAGGTCTCGTCTCAGTATTGAACTTTCTGATGGCACATTACATCATGTCTATTATCAGGATTATCAGTTACAAAATCAGATTTCTTTAAAAACGTTGCGAGACAATATCGTCGTTGGAGAGGGGAGGGGCTTCTGTATTGAGTTCGATAAAGCAACTTTTATGTTTCTGCCCGACTTTGTGCTCCACGTCGTTCAAATACAATTATCCAGAATCTTTTCATTTTCTAAACTTCTCTCGAGCAAGTAAAATACTAAGCGCAACGGATCGTTAGAAAACACGCATTACCGATATAAAACATATACATCCCAGCTCATACGATAATTGCCTGGAATTTTGGACTTGAGCTCCTTGAGAGCTGCTTTTTTTTCGTTTATGCTGGTTGTGTCCCATTTATATTGGATGAGCGTCCAACATTTTTTCCATTACAGTTCATTCAAGAATTCCATGGAGTTTCGGCCTGAAGGTCTGCACGCGTGTCCAAGTGCATAAGCAATACATAAGCAATTATGGGAGATCATGTTTCATTTAACAAAGGGACAAATAGATTTACTAATTTTCAGGATTTTCGGCTTTCAGTCACATGAAAATGTTGATAATTTCAAATCATTGCCAACGTTTCGATCCGGGGGTTTGGATCGAAACGTTGTATGTTAAGTATCAACATTCATGTGACTAACCAATCCAACTAATCCAGTCGAAATCCCCAATAATAGATTTACTTTACCAGTATAGACTTTAAGGTCTATACTCCACAGAATTCTTGGGTTACTGATAATGGAACACATTTTGAAGGTATGTCCAGTTTGATTCAAGAGTCGCTAGGAATATTGGGGCCGAAAGATATTAGTTTATTCGTGGAGAGCTCAGAAGCAAAACTCCAGGAAATTCATGGAAGACCTGAAACATGTGGCGAACACATATTTAATTAATTAATTTAATGTGGATCCTTAGATTGCTATAATTATCTTTTTGTATCTTCCCAAAGAGTGACAATAAAAACGGTTTAAGTGTACATGTCCTTTTCATCGGCGCAGCCGAAATTTTTCAATTGTATAAGGGTTTGAACGGATTTTTTCTTCAAACATGTTGGGGAAGTAGGATGAACTCCCAAAACCATCCCCAGGCTACGGAACTGAAATTATTTCAACGGCGCGCCCAAAATACACCGGCGACTCGGTCAAAAAATTGCAGCGGCGCGCCGGTCAAAAATAGTGGCGGCGGCGGCGCATAAAAATCGTCGGCGGCGCACAGTTCTACTAGCATGTTCATGTGGCTTATGGACAGTACCTTAGCATTTAAAAATGTTAGATCCTGAAAATCTAACATTTTTTCAGCAATATATAACTTTTACTAAAATTTTAGCTAAAAAAAGTCGTCAAAGAAAATAATTCCGATTTTGTTACTGTTCCGGTTTTGTCAACTGAAACTCACGGACCGTGTTGATAAAAACGGAACATATCTATATTACGATGATACATGCCCAGGGAAGTCGAGGAGAAAAGGCGAGAACAAAGCGAAAAGCATCACTTCTCTGAGGGGGCTGCCTATCCGATTTTGTTTTTTTTTCGCATTTGTATTAAAGTTTGATAAATTTGTTATCATAGCTTGTTATGATTCGGAACAGTTTTTACCTTTCTTTTATCGTTATTCGTTATTTTTAGAGCGATTTCTGCAAACCATGCATGAAACTTATAAGTTTGATTCTCATCCTCAGTTTGATCAAGGTTTCCCGGCGAGCGGACAAAACAAAACATAAAAAAGGCTGCTGAAATCGCAATGATTAAGTTGACAGAGGCCTGAATCGGTGGCGGTCGTCGGCGATGGTTACTGCAGCTGTCGGTATCGCACTCAGCATGTTCTTTGAAGCAAATGTAAATAAACAATACCACATTTTTTTCGTTAATTAACAGTGGTACTAGATTTAAATTAAGGACAACCCTAACGGAATCTAAAACTGAATGTACTCGCGTTTTCAAGAGGACAACACTCAATATGGAAGCAACGCACAACTGTCGTTTTTATTATTACAGCCTTGCAGCGTCGCAGAATGCATGGAATGGGGTGCCCTAAAAACGCTCTCTCTCTTGCTTTCAGTTTTGGATTCCATGAGGAAAGACCTTGAAACAATGCAATGTTACACTTTTCTTTTTTTTTTTTTTATTTAATTTATTGAACGGCTACTCAGTCTTGCAATTATTACAACGAGTTTTTTATTTACCCGACGTTTCGACACGAGGATTGTGTCTTTTTCAAGGGGAACTGAAATTTATTGAGTACTCTAATTGTTTTAATTTTATAGATAATAGTCAATTAAACTTACAATATTTTTGTTGTCTGTCGTCGTATGTTTAGTCTAACTTGCACCGTCTGTTTGGTCTATTTCTCCGTACATGCTGTGAATCGTTTATTTAATTTAATTTGTTTGAAAATTGTTTATGGATATTTTGGAAAATTTGTTAAAAATTCTTACACTTCAGGCTTTTATTATCAACTTTCATTTTTTTTCCTTAGCTAATGGCGCAAATTTTCTTTGTTCCTCCCTAACATGAACATTCATTTTGGTAGCCAAAATGCCCTATTGAATAATTTGTTCCTCTCCTACATCGTGCTCATTTTCTCTCCTGCTTCTGCGTTCATTTATGGTTTTGATATTGTGTAGTACGGCTGCGTATGTCGTGCTGGGCTTATCTATGTCTGTTCGCTTATTGACTGTGTTGTTGGTGTTAGTTATATGACACATTTCTAGAAATGGTATGTAGTCTGTTTGTAGCTATGATCTACTATCTCAGTTCGATCCAGATCCGAATCTGTGATCGTGTTCTATGCAGTGTTGGATGAGTGCTGTTGTTGTTTCTACAAGCGATGCGGTAGCTGCTTCTGTGTTAGTGTTGTTTTCCTGTATCAGTTTCTCAGTTTGTTTTACATTAGCTCTATGCCCTGATAGTCTTTTACTTAAATTGTTTCTCGTCATTTCCTATGTAGTAGTTATTACAGTCATTGCATGGTATCTTATATATAATATTACTAATTTCATGTTTGTCTACAGGATGTTTTACTTTAGTGTGGAGATTTCTAACTGTACGAAGTTGTTTTGATGTTACAGTTATGCTGGAAATCTGTTTTTAAGTTTTGGTTATTCGTTCTGTTAATGCGGGTATGTATGGAATTGATCTGTATGTCTTATCTTGTTTTTCTATTTCAGGTTGCGATGGACTGGATGGAGATGTTTTGAACTGCAGGGATGATGTTTCCTTGATTTTGTTGATCTGGTGGCGGTGTTTGCTGATTGTGTGGGGTGGGATGGGCTGGCATTATGGCTGGTTGGGTGGGATGCTGACATGATGGTTGGCTTTGTGTAACTGCTGGTGGTTCGGGTTCTTGTGTTTTGCTGGTGTACAGATGTAATAGCCGGTTTATTAGTTGCTTGGGGTAGTTATTGCTCTGAAGATGGCTATGAATTATTTTGGTGATCTCTGCTATGGATTTGTTGTTTGTGAGCGAACACACTCTGTGTATGAAATTATTCGCCACGTTAATTTTGTGTTTTGGTTGGTGAAACGACGTGTAGTTCAGCATTCGTCCTGAAGCAATTTGTTTGGCGTACCATTCCGTTGTTAGGGTTTGATCTGGTTTGCGGATGACGGTCATATCCAAGAAAGGAAGTCGTCCGTTTTCCTCAATTTCAAGTGAACTGCAATCTTGGTTTCGATATTGTTGAAAGTGTTCCAGGATCAGTTGTCCAGAGTCCCGTGGAATCGTCATAAAGATGTCATCTACGTATTTTTGAAAATAGTAGTCTCGAAAGGTAGAGAACTCATAGCTTTGCTGATGACTGAATCTAATACGATATCCGCCGCGATGATAGGCGAAAGTGGGCTGCCATTGCTGTTCCATACGTTTGCTTGTGGTACTGTCCTCGAACAGAAATAGCTGGCCTCCATACAAAAACTCCACTATTTCTAGGAATAGATCTAGATTGATTTGGGTGTGGATTTCATTCCACCGGTGTATTATGTTTCGAATGACCAGATGTCGCGGTACGTTCGTGAACAATGATGTGACGTCAAGGGAAATCATTATGTGGTTCTCTGGGAGACTCATGTTGTTCACCTGCTTGCAGAATTCAAATGAGCTGTATGGGCTGTGGAGTGAGGCTTGCAGTAAATTGGCGACAAACTTAGCTAACTTGTATGTTGGAGCTGTTATGTTGGGAATGACAGGGCGAAGTGGTAGTTCTGTCTTGTGTGCTTTTGGCTGGCCATAGATCCTAGGACATATCGCATTGTTTGAGCTCAGTTCCTTTGCCGTCTTATAGTCAATGAGCTTCAGGTCTTTAAGACGTTTGACTATGTTGTTATTCCCGATCTGGAATCGTGTTGTGGGGTCGTATCGCACTTTCTTGTACGTGGTAGTATCATTCACTAACGTTCGCATTTTCTGATTGTAGTCCTCCCTCACCATGATAACAGTCCGATTGCCTTTGTCCGCGGACAGTACACATATTTCAGGATGTGTGCTAAGATACTTCCTGGCTATTTCTGTCGACGTCACGCAGAATTTTGTTGTACTGTCTCGAGTCTCGACCATCGAATGAAAACCATGAATGAAATTTTGTGTTACATTCACTATTTTGCATCGGTTCCTGTCTTGTATCTTTCTATCAGTACTGGTCATCAGAATTCGTTCCGTGTCTGCTAGAAGATGGTAAAATGGAACTTGGGTCAACGATGTAGTGGGTAACGCAAAATTTGGACCAAGACTAAGAAGGTGTTCGATGTTTGCAGGGATCGTTAACGTGGTTGCATTAAGGATTGCTTTCTCATTGAACGAAGGTGTTTCCTTGTCGTTGTTTGGTATCTGAATGATACGCGCGAATTTCTTCGATGTTGTCATATCCTTCCTGCTGTACCAGTTACTGTATGCTTCTTGTTGTGTATGAACAAATTCCTCCACAATACTCTCACTGGTCCTGGAGCGGATGCAGGTTCTCATTTCGTTCATTCGATTTCGGGTTTTCCTTATTTTATAGAACGTTTGCTTGATTTCTAGATTCAGAATAGACTTTTTGAATCTATTTATGGCTCTGTCAATCTTGTTGATGTACGGACCATTTTCCGCCAGAAGCTCATGCACGCACTTGAATGAGTTCACAATGTGCGCGGGAAATACGCCTTGTCGTCTGCACTTTATGAGGAACGATTTACGGTTTTCCAAATTAGCTAGCTTCTTATTATTTGTCGCAAATATTTTCATGGTGTGTACAGTGTCGTGTCCGAAATTTTGGTCAATGTACTGGAAGAACGATTGTCGTATGGCTGCCATTGTGTAGTTTACTGATTATGGATCGACTGTACGTTTTAATTTAATTTATTGAACGGCTACTCAGTCTTGCACTTATTACAACGAGTTTTTTATTTACCCGACGTTTCGACACAGGGATTGTGTCTTTTTCAGGGAACTGTAATTTAATGAGTACTCTAATTGTCCTAATTTTATAGATAATAGTCAATTGAACTTACAATATTTTTGTTGTTTGTCGTCGTATGTTTAGTCTAACTGTCTGTTTGTCTAATTGTCCGTACATGCTGTGAATTGATTATTTGATTTAATTTGTGTGAAAAATTTGTTTTGGATATTTTGGAAAATTTGTTAAAAATTCTTACACTTCAGAGCACTGTTAATTGCAGTTCCTTGAAAGACACAATCCCGTGTCAGCAAGCGTCGGAGAAATAAAACTTCAACGTATGTGGGAAGGTAAATTATTCAGATAGGGCATTTTGGCTACCAAAATGGAGAAATGTTCTATTGGGGGAGAATGAAAAACGAAATTTGCGCCTAAGGAACACAGCAAATCAAATTGAAACTGATCAGGCAAATTTTAACTTTTCCAAAATATCCAAAACAAATTTTTCCCACACAAATTAAAAAAATAATCAGGATTCACAGCATGTAGGACAATTGAACAGAGAAAATGTCAAACAGCAACAATTGTAAGTTCAATTGACTATTATCATAAAATTAGGACAATTAAAGTACTGTTAAATTACAGTTCCCGTGTCAAACGTCGGAAAATAAAAACTCGTTGTAATGGGAGGTGCAAGACTGAAATGTAGTTCAATAAATTAAATTAAAACGTACAGTCGATCCATAATCAGTAAAGTTACACTTTTCTAAGACGAGTGGCGCGTAGACGTATAAGCAAAAATTATAAAATTATTATCCAATATTTGGTATTGGTTAGACTTGATTTGTTCGGGGATGACAAGCTTACTCCCCCTGGTTCCTGCATGAAATTTATTCTCATCGGGAATAAGCATTCGTATTGTATAAAGAATCATTTTTTATTGTTACTGAGCTTTCTTTAATTTAACATCAAAGAGATTTCCCACTTTTTACACTTTCATGATAAATTTAAACACACATTCATGTTTAAAACTATGCAGTGCTCCGACACACGATGCCACAAAATGACATCCATTTAGCTCAATTAATTCTAATTAACCATTCAGAATGGGTCTGTTTCTTGCGGGAACCATAAATATCCTTCTGCCAGCCTGTCGGGCGCTGAAACACGTCAAACATGCTGACGGAAAGCATTCATCACCTTCTCAGCTGACTTCGTCAGGCCACACCACACCACACCGGCCAGTTAGTGCCAATTGGGGCATATAATGGAACCGCACATAACTATGTATTTATGCTCTCTGGGGGTTCGATTCCTAACAGGTGGTTCAAAGGCGAAGCATCGTCGGTGAGTGAATATATACGAAAGTGTCCCAACGCTGGCAGTTACGATCGGAAGCCGGCTATGTACACCACGCAGCTCGAAATGTTTCGTTTTGAATATGCACACACCCATCATCATGCGGCCTTTAACGAGCAGCATAACACCGAGCGGGAGAGACACACAAACACGCATTTCATATCAGGCAGTAAACAAAACTTCCCACGACTGTTTTCGCAAAATGCGTAAACCGTACGTGATCCATGTGAGCTTTGTTATTGTTTTCGATTTTAAAATTCATGTCGCAGGATATGGCGCCAAAATTCGACTCAGGCCGTACCCGATCGTTGAGTTTGATTGAACCGGTGCTGCGGTCATCATCTGATTTGAATAATTTCGCTCTTTCATCATTCTGGACGAAATTTAAATCAGTCAAAGATCTCTACCTCCATTACCCGAAGGACCAACTCCGGGATTGGAGCCAGAGACTTGGACGTACAAATTTGCTTTCAAACGGCTATTATTCCATTCCATGGCAGGAACGTTCGAAACGAAACGAAAAAAAAATAATCGGATAAATAATCTGATGTTTATTTGCTAACTCTAGTTGTTATGATTCAGCATATTGCATTATTTTGCAAATTCGCCGTGCCCGGCCGGGAAGAAACTCAGTGAAAAGAACAAGCGCAGGATGCAGAAAACCGTTTGGTGTGGTTTGATTTAACGTTTTAGTGTGCAGATTTATTGACTTATTACCGAGTCTCCGCAGATGGAGATGGTGGCGGGATAAAGTGGCACGAAAACACTGTTCTGCAGAGCCGAGGCTGCTGGCCGTAGTTGGAGAGACGGGCAGATGCGTAATGGGCAACCAACAAACGGAGACTATGCACAAACTGAAATTTAAATACGTTTTATCATTTGAAACACAGAAAGTTGAAACAGAAGCAGCAGTCAGTATAAGCAGTTGCTTTTAATTTTTAATGAATGCATAATGCCTTTGGACTGTTTAAGTACAAATTCATAATTTATGCTCAATTAATTCAATTATGTTGGATGAAAGTTTTGCCCCCGGTAAAACATCTTGATGGTTATTTGCTGGGTTGAAGTGATGACAATGCAGCTGTGGTTTATTGCTTGCGAGAGAAAATTTTGAATCAGAACTTGATTTATTGATATCCGTATAATGTTTTATCACTAACATTTTGTATCAGTTATGGGATTCTCTTAATGAAAAGTCTGCACTTTTCGTGACATATCTCCACGTCACTAACGAGTAACCACGCAACCTATGGGTAGTACAAATATCATCTTCCATCTATTCGATCCACTTTGCTCATTTTACACCACATTTTTGGTATCCATTGAATCACTATCGAGAACAATTGTTACTGGATTATTTTCCGACATTTGACTTTTTTTGCGGTATGTATGCACCTCCAACGATGGTATAGCGTTTTGTCGAATTTTTGTTACCGGTCGAATATTTCGTGGAATAACCATTTGTTAAATTAAAGTTCGCAGGTAAGGTTGGAATAGGATAGCATTTCAAGTTAATTGGACGAAGACAACAAAAAATTTGCTTGAAAACTAGCACTTGATTGCATTTCTACATTTCTGTCGTCTGTGTGATGTTTCCTGCTCATATATTTAAAAAAATGCTGATGATCATCAACAAAAAATTACTTGTTATCATCAACCGCCCATCTCACTATTCGGCAGAGGGTGGCTATCAATCGAAAAATCATCAATTTACATCTTGCCTTATTCGTATATTGTATGAAAGTATATGCCCTAGATCAGAGATTCAAAGAATATTTTATCATCACATTTATTCATGCACGTCACTTTACTGTTCTCCGTGTCATTTCCTTCTTCTTGCGTCTTGCTTATGCTCATCACTTTTCAATTTTGATTTCTCATTTCTCAATTCTCACATTCCATTTCTTAGGCTACTTACTTCACACTTCTCCCTTTTCACTTATCTCTTCCTACATCTCATTTCTCAATTCACGCGTCACTTATCTCTTCTCAAATCCACAATTTCAATTTTTGCGTCCCACTTCGCACTCCTCTAATCATCCACACAAATAAATTCGCTCATCAAATCATTAAAAAGTCAAATAGGGGAACGGTTCGCCACTTCATCTCATAGCTACTATTTCCATCCCATCAAAAACAAAGAAATGGAAAGGAATTTGGTTTGTTTATTATTTTTTGCGATTTTTTTCAAAGTGAGCACGCATGTTGACAAAAAGAATCGACGAATTTGGTGCCGTATTTCTTTGTTTAGCGATGAGATGGATATATGTATGTACAGTGAAATTGAGATCGGAACATTTCCCCTACTCAGCCATGAAAAAAAAGTTTTTACGAAAGAGATTGAAAATATTTGTTTTTGAAAAGATGTTTAATTTTGATACACATAGTTCAGTTTGCCATTTTAAGGTGTTTTTATGAGATATTGCGAAAAAAGATTCGGCTGCCGGTGGGACTTGAACCCACACTAATCCATTAAATACACGGACGTATTACGAATTATACAACAGCTGCCATTGCGAGAAGTTATTCCATAACCAGCTAATAACGATGGGATAATTCCCCGTATTAGATTCGTAGTAGATTCGATGGGTTGATTGAGTTTTGTGAATGATTTCACCAACTATGCTGTTAAGTAGGTAAAAAATAAATAATCATCAGTTTCTTTAATTTTAAAGTCCAAACTTTGACCAGCAAGTCATAATAAATATATATCACAATTACATCACAATTATGTCACAATTATATCAATGAGTGTTACAAATATCAATATCTGAAATCATTTTTGTTTCTGTCCCGGATGAAAAAAGAAAATTCAATAATTGTTATAACATGACATGATTTTAACACAATGAGATAAAAAAACGATGAATAGAAATACTTGTAACACAATTAGTGATAACTTTGTTTTTTTTTTATTTGCAATAATTTTAGTTGTTTCCATCACTTTTCATGTAGCATATCGAGTTATATTTTTGTTCTATTGAAAACATATTCAGTAATATTTTTAATAAAACTAGAAGAAATAATGTTATAATTTGTGTTATTTTAACTACTAATGGTACATGTTGCATAACAACCTCTGTTATAAAAAAATGCTGTGACAGAATAACAAATTCTGATATAAATCTTTTACCATCCACTAGTCAGGCTCTCGATGGATTTTCAAATTTTGTTGGGCATTTCGATCAAGGAAGAGTCAACGCTTCTTTGTATTGTATTGTATTGCGGGCGTTTTGCCCCAGGCCTGTTTTAAACCATTTTTAAATGCGTTAGAAAATCATGAAAACCTTATTGTTTTGAATATGAGATCATTGTGAAATGTAACTGGGTTTGTAAATTTTACACCTATACATTGAAACGGTTGGGTATTTTTGTTTATATGGGCGAAAACATCGAAAAAGCTGCATTGTGGACCGTTCACCCCTATATATCCCCTTTCTTATTTTTCCGAAAAAATCACGTTGATATCATTTGAATTGGCTTCATTATAACGGATTTTAGGACTGTTGTACATTTTATAACACGCGAGTTCTTGTGTTATGAAAAGTTGAAGCGAGTTGCGGAAGGTTAAATACAAACAACTGCCAACTACCACGGTACACAGTTCCTTTAGTGGTGGTAAAATTTATCTTTAGTTGCCATAGTGGGGCTGTTCATTGATTTCTTAAGAGACTTGTCGCTATTGGTACAGTTGCTCCATTATAAATACAACTAGGGTAACGGTACCAATAGTGGAGGTATTAGTAGATCCACAAAAGAATTTTTTTTTAAATTGATAATTATGGGAAATTTACTGCTTTATTATCTTAGTCAATAGATAAACTAATAAATTTGCTAACAAAAATGAGATAGATGTCATTAGCATCAACAATTACCAAATATTGCTTGCACCACTATGGGTACACTGTTCCTTTAGTAGCGGTAAAAAATAATTTTGGTTCCTATAGTGGTGCCATCCATTGGTTTCTTATGAGACTCGCCACTATTGGTACAGTTTCACCACTATAGGTGCAAGGGAGTCAATTTTGTTAAGAAAAATCATTGTTTTTCAATAGTTTTTCAAGCGAAATCTTAAGGAAAGTTGCATTTAAAAGTATGTTTAAAGCACGACGCACCAACTGAAACCATCGTAAAGTCTATAAATATGATAAATCTCATTAAAATCCCACTACCTCCACTATTGGTACTACCTCCACTAAGGGTACGGTTACCCAACAAGGAAGCAAGGAGTGTAATTGTCGCAGAAAATGCAAAAAACAAGCAACGAAAGAGAATAGCGATAAGTCTTTGTCCTCATCTGCATCATTTTATCTGCAACAAATACAGGTTTACTTGTTGTTGTGAACTTTTCAAACTGCGATTACTTGTATATTTCAGAAGTACAACACTTGGTTATGTTTATGTCTTAACATTGACAACCGATAGGAATTCAACCAAAAACATAAACGAAATCCGACTTCTTTTCTACATGCGCGGCAGGCGATCATTGTCCTATTCTGTTCCAGTTCGGGACAAACTCTTGTTGTGAATTGATTTTGTCCCAACATTTACAAGAGAGGACAATGTTGTTGTATTACATTCCCTGCAAGGGAGTCATTTTCATCAAGGAAAATCATATTTTTTAAAGGTTTTCTTGTTTTCTTCTAAGCAAAATGTTAGGGTTGAATTTATTGATGTTAAGCTTCATTAATATTTTTGTTTTACACATGTTTATAGCCCGATGCAGCACATGAAATCATAAAGTGTATAATTAAATATCTCTACCTTCACTATTTGTGCTTCCCCTACCAAGGGTACAGCTACCCTATGTGTAAAGTCAACACAATTATATAGAAATCATTCTAAAGACATACGTTTACAATTATTGCCAGCCCCCATATCTAGCCAACAGAAAATTAGATCGAGACCCCTCATCGGTCATACGAGATTGTCGCATAATACAGTAATAGCCCGATTTTACTTTTGGTGAATTTTTTGGGTGATAAAATTGGTAATGTGACAAAATCGGAAAAGTGTCTTCACTTTGTTTCATAAATATGAATCAGGCAAAATAAGCGAACGGAACCCGTAATTGTCGAAAAGACTCAGAAAATTCTTAAAGGTACTTATGCATAATTTATTATAAATTACAGGCGGTAGAAGTCATTTCTTGAATGTTTGCGGTAATATTACTAAAAATAAATTTAAAATTTTTTTTTGGGGCCACAAAGTCGGGTCGAAAACGTGATAAAATTGGACAAAATCAGGGAGTGCGAAAATCAAGTCAATACTGTAAGTCTGGGAATAACAAATTGAGAAAAATAACATGCAAAAACTGTGGTACTCACAATTCTGAAGAATATTTTTTATGTGTATATCCATTTTTTGATAACAACAAAAACTGTTTTTTTTTAACAAATTGTCAATTTTTCGATTATACAGAACAGCGAAAAAAAAAGTCTTCAGTCTCATCAGCTTTCTTTAACGCTTTCCGTCCCCAACGTCTGTGTTTTAAAGGGGCTTTCAAAAATCAGAAACTGCCGTAAAAATAACCGCATTTCTTGACCGATTCTTTCGCAACAAGTTGCACATTCCATCCGGATGGATCCCAATTTTTTTGATTGTATACTACTAGTTTCGAGGGGTATCCACAGCACGGTTCCAAGAATTATTCCCAGATTCCGTTGGGGTCAATTGATTGACCCGGAATGAAAGTGACCATTTACAATTTAAGTCAAAACAGAGTCGTGCGACACCTCAAACTTCGCCCATGATTTTACAAAACAATGATGAGAATGATATTTTTTGGGATTCCTGGCCCACTCGGATCCAATCCAGCCACATCAGTCCTAATCCGGGGACCCTACGGAGATAGCCATTTTCTAAATTGAAAGTTCAAAATAGGTCGTACGACACCTCAAACTTCCATGATTTTACAGAAAGCAGCCAAGTGAGGAATGATATTTTGGGGTTTTCCTGGCCCACTCCAGGATCCAATCCGGCCACATCAGTCCCCAATCCGGGGACCAACAGGATAGCCATTTCTAAATTGATTCAAAATAGGTCGTACGACACCTCAAACTTCACTGATTTTACAAGCAATGATGAGAATGATATTTTTGCAGGATTCCTGGCCCTCGGATCCAGCAATCCAGCCACATCAGTCCCAATCCAAGGGACCTACAGGAATGGCCATTTTCTAAATTGATTCAAAATGGGTCGTGCGACACCTCAAACTTCGCCAGCATTTACAAAGCAATGAAATGGGAATGATATTTTTGGGGTTCCTGGCCCCACTCAGGATTCAATCCGGCCACATCAGTCCCAAATCCGAGGACCAACAGAATGGTTATTATTTCTAAATTCAATTCAAAATAGGTCGTGCGACATTTGCAAACTTCATGAATTTACAAAGCCCAATGAGTAGAATGATACTTTTGGGGTTTCTGGCCCTCAGATCCAATCCATACATCAGTCCCAATCAGGGGACCTACAGGAATAGCCATTTCTAAATTGATTCAAAATAGGTCGTACACGACACCTCAAACTTCATGATTTTACAAAGTAATGATGGGAATGATATTTTGGAGTTCCTGGCCCTTGTCGGATTCCAATCCAGCCACATCAGTCCCAATCCGGGGACCAACAGGAATGGCCATTTTTCTAAATTGATTCAAAATAGGTCGTGCGACACCTCCAAGCTTCTTGATTTTACAAAGCAATGATGAGGAATGATATTTTTGGGATTCCTGGCCCTCAGATTGATCCAATCCGGCATCAGTCCCAATCAGGGACCAACGGAATGGCCATTTTTAAATTGATTCAAAAATAGGTCGTGACACACCTCCAAACTTCATGTTTTTACCGGCGATGATGGAAACTAAACTATTTTGAAGGTTCCTGACCCCTCAGGATTCAAATCCGACCACATCAGTCACAATCCAAGAGACCCAGGAATTTCACTGAAAATTCATGCAAGAAATTATATCGTAAATGAAATCAACAATGGAATTTTCAGAGGAATTCCTAGATTAATTCCCATTTCTTTGGGATGGGGAATTCCGGTGGAAACTTCAAGAGTTCTACTGGGACATTACTCCAGGAGTTTTTCAGAAAATTCCTCCTGGAGTTCCTCAGAGAATTCTACCAGCAGTTCCTCAAAGAGTTTCTACAAGTTTTATAAATAATTATTCATTAGTTCTGTCAATGGCAGATCTTGCAGGGTTTCCTCTTTCAGAATTTCTCCAAAATTTCCTCCGGGAATTCATTCAAGCTTTGTTTATAGAATTCATTTAAAATTTCTTCAGGAATTTATATGAAAATCCTCCAGAAGCTCACCGAGAATTTCTCTGGGAGCTCCTGAAGGTAATTTCAGGAGGTCCTCTGATGGGCTGATAGTCCTGCTCAGCTACTTGCCCCTAGAAGAGTTTCAGCTAAAGCCGAGAGATTTGTGTATGCCAGATGAATTATCCAAGAATTTTTCGAGCATTCTTCCTGACGATTTCGCAGCGGTTCCTTCAGAGAGTTCAATTGAAATTCTCCAGGAGTTTTTCGAGAATGCCCCCGGAAGTTCTATCAATAGCTCTTCGAGGAAATCACGCAGGCTTTTCGAAAATCATGAGTCCTTCTTCAGAAATTCAGCTGGAAATTCTCCCAAAGAAGTTTCTTCCAATGGTTTCTCTGAGGGTCCCTCTGGGAATTCTTCTAGGAGTTCCTCTCAGAAATTCCTCAGTAGCTCTTACAGGGCTCTTTCGGCAATTCTACGAAATTCCTCGGAAGATCACCAGCAGTTTCTATGAGCATTCCTCCAAGAAGTTTCTGCGGCAGTTCCCCAGTGTTCCTCTAAGAAAGACTCCTGGAGTAATTTCGGAGGAGCTGCTGGAGAAATTTCTTTAAAGAATTTCCGGAGCAATTATCAAATGATTTTCAGACACTTAAAATCCGGTGGAACTTCTGGAGGAATTTCTAAAGAACTACAGAAAAGAATTTCTAGAGTAACATCGTAAGAACTCTTGGATGAACTCCCCGATGAACTTCCATAAGAGTTCCCAGGAGAGACTCCTGGGAAAGTTCTCAAGATCTCCCACAGAAATTTCTCCGAGGAACTTCTGGAGGATTTTGTAGATAGATTATCTTCAAAAGCCTGAATAAGATTCCCGGAGGAGCTACTGCTAGAACACCCAGAAGAAATTTTCAGAGGAACAGTCGTTGGAATACGGGAGTTAAATTTCTAGAGAGGAACTTTAAAGTCCCATTTTCCCGTAAAATTCTGCCATATATCCTCCTGGATTTCCCCACCTTGTGAAGTTCTTGGAGTGATTCCAGAAGAACTCTTAAAAAACTCCTGGAGGAGGTCCCCTAAAGCACTTCGGAAGAGAATTCTCACAAGGAAGTCTGAACTTATTCTTGGAGAAGTTCATGGAAGGAATTTCTGGATAAATATCTGAAGGAATTCCGGAAAAAATACCAGGAGAAATTATTGAAATTTAGATGGAAATACAGAAATTACCAGATGAATTTCCAGAAGATAGTTCTGAAGAAATACTTTGAAGAACTATGAAAGATATCATGGAGGAAGTTTTCAAATTAATATCGAAATGAAATTCACAAATTGAATTTCGTGGAAGTCAAGAAAGCATTCAGGACAATTCGAGGAAAAATTTCAGGAGAAATTTCTGGAGAAATACCTGAAGCAATTCCCAGGAAAATACAAGAAGAATTTCCGAGGAAATATATGGACGAATTCCTGGATAAATTTCTGAAGAATTTTAGATGAATTCTTGAAGGATATTCTGATGTAATAGCGGAAAGAATTTCAGAATAAAATCCTAGAAGATTTCGCTATTAAATTTATGGAAGTATTACCGGAAAAAAACTCCTGAAAGTTATCCTGGAAAATTAAGGAAGAGTTCCTGAAGGAATGCCCGGAGAAGTTCCTAGAAGAATTTTCCCGAAGGAATTTCTTATAGATTTACAAAGTGAAATTGTGGAGCGAAATCGGAGGATTTCCGTCATGATTTTTGAAAAACTTCTAGCCCGGAATTTTTGGAAAATTCCGTTTGTAATCTTGAAGGAACTCTCAATGTATTTCTGAAGGAAATACGGAGAGTTTTTTCTTGAAGAATAATAAAGAAATGCCTCTGAAGGAAAAATTGGAGAAGAAAAAAATCTTTCAGGAATTTACTCCTTGAATTTCCTAAAAACAAATTTGGTAAGGTGTGTTTCTGAATAAGGAGAAAGTACAATTACATGAGAAAGATTTGTTGAACGATTTTCAGAGCAATTTGTGGATTACTTTCCGGAGGATTTGAAGTTCCCAGGGAGCTTCCAGAACGATTTCAAGGAGAATTCTTGACCCAGAAACTTTTCCAGGAGTTGTTTTGCCCCAACCTGCCCACTCTTGCTACCTCTTGTATCATTCCCCATCATTTGCTTTGCTTGTAAAATCCTTGAAGTTTGAAATTGTCCATGACCTATTTTGAATTAATTTAGAAAAATGGCCGTCCGTTATTTTCCGGATTGAATCCAGTGGGTCAGGAACCTAAAAATATCATTCCCATCATTGCTTGGCGATCATGCTGAAGTTTGAGGTGTCGCACGATTCTTTTGAATCAATTTTGAAAATATGCGGCCCATTTCGTTTGGTTTTTTCGGATTGCTTGACCTATGTGGCCAGATTAGATCCAGTGAGGCCAAGGGAATTAAAATATCATTCCATCCATTTAGGCACAGCAGCAAAATCATGAAGTTTGAGGGTGTCCCTTTGACCTAACGAATCAATTTAGAAAAGTATTACATTCCATAGGTCCTCGGTTATTTTCCGGATTGGATTCGAGTGGGCCAGGAACCTAAAATATCATTCCCATGATATTGCTTTGTAAAATCGCATGAAGTTTGAGGTGTCACTTTATTCTTTTGAATCGATTTAGAAAATAACTTCATTCGTTGGTCCCCAGTTGGGATGATGTAGCCAGTTTGAATCCCGAGTGGAGCCCAGGGAACCCTAAGTATCATTCTCATCATTGCTTTTTGTAAAATCAGGTGTGTCTTTGATCTATTTTGAATCAATTTAGAAAATGGCCATTCCGTTGGTCCCAGATTGGGACCGATGTGGCCAGATTAGAATCCAGAGTGTTAGAACCCTAAAATATCATTCTCATTATTGGCTTTGTAAAATCAGGAATTCTTTGACCTAGCTTTGAATCAATTTAGAAAATGGCCATTCCGTTGGTCCCCGGTTTGGGACCAGTGTAGCCAGTTTAGAATCCGGGCGTTAAGAGTCCCTTGGAAATATCATTTCTCATCATTGCTTTGTAAAATCATGAAGTTTGAGGTGTCGCACTTTGACCTATTTTAATCAATTTAGAAAATGGCCGTTCCGTAGGTCCTCCCGGATTGTGGCCGGAATGGATCATTCGACTGGGCCAGGAACCCTAAAAATATCATTCTCATTGTTGCTTTGTAAAATCATGAAGTTTGAGGTGTCGCTTTGACCTATCTTTAATCAATTTGATAAGCCATTCCATGGGTCCTTCGGAGTATGACCGGAATGGATCCGAGTGAGCCAGGAACCTGAAATATCATTCTCATCATTGCTTTGTAAAATCCTTGAAGTTTGAGGTGTCTTTGACCTCTTTTGAAACAATTTAGAAAATATGGCGTCCATGTCCATGGGTCCCAGTTTCTGGGACTGAGTGCGGCCAAAGGATTAAGATCCGAGTGGAATAGGAACCCCCAAAATATCATTCTCATCATTGATTTGTAAATTCATGAAGTTGAGGTATCACACGACTTCTATTTTGAATCAATTTAGAAAATAGGCCCGATTCATTTGGTCCCCGGATTGGGATTAAATCGATGTAGCCAGTTTGAATCCAGTGGAGCCAGGAACCTAAATGTCATTCTCATCATTGCCTTTGTAAAATCTTGAAGTTTGAGGTGTCGCAATGATTTGTTGTTAGCATCAAATATCATCGAAACCAATGCTTCTTTGTTCGAATAACTTGTTTGAAGAAATCCTAACGTGTAAATTTATGACAAATGTTCAGCTTCTGATTTTTAAGAATTTAACGGTAAATGCACATTGCTAATATTACTCAAATGTCCAGAGAAAGTAGAGAATAATAATATAAGCAATGATTTCTAATATATTTAAGAATTTAGTAGAACAACGATTCTTTGTCTTTTTACTTTTATCAATCACTCATATAACGTATTAAACAGCATTTAGAGCTTTTGAAATATAAGACAATTTTTTCTTTGATTGAAAGGTTGCAGCAGATTGCAATTGAGATGGATTCTCATGTTTGGTTCCTGTGATTACTTGAAGCTTCAAGTCCTTCCCAAAAGGATTTTTTCTCTTAAATGCCTTTCAAATCAGATAAGTGTTGCTTAGCGGCACATTTGACGTCGGACCTAGTTAGTGATATCGATCCAGCGTATTTTTATTCTGTCTCTCCAGCGGATTTCATTAAATATGTATGTGGCCTCCTTCTTCTATCGAAACACCACAACCATCCGAGAACCTGCAGAAGAGGCTTGCAGCGAAAAATACAGCATCATATAAAAAACACTACGAACGAATCCTTATGTATGTTAGTAATTAAATCAAATCCTACATGGACAAGTGGACGCTCTCATTCCCCATCGTTTCATTATCCGTGCACCGGCAATGGAGTGCAAGTGGAAGCAAAATATAGACGATGACCAGCATTCGACAAAAAGAATCATCAATTTCAGAATTTGGTTCGTGCAGTATCTACGAGAATAAAAGCAACGATATTTGCGCTTTCATAACTTCATACACACCGAAATCAGCGTCCCCTTTGCTGTCCACCCCACCCCAATATGGTTCTATTGCAAATGCGAAAAAATCCTCCAACAGCGCCACTATTCCCAGACGCGCCCCAGAAGATTAATCTATGTGTCGTACATTTTCGGACCCAGAAAAGCACTCAGAGAAGCGTGAAAAAAATCAAAAATTTCTCAGATACGTAAATTTCCTGCAATAGAAAAACAGCATCGCCTCGCATTCTACACTTTCTCTCTATCTCATTTCATAAATCAAACTGTTTATTCTCATTCCACGTTGCGCCGATGCAGGAACCGTTTCGCATGGCATAGGAGGCGGTGGCTTTTTCGATGTGCTTTTTCCTCCAAGCCACTGCACTGCAGCGAGAAAAAAACTTAAGCCACCCATCATACTTATGGTCCTTGTGCGCAGGACTCTCAAGCGTTCACTACGCTCCACAAATGTCCCTGTCCACATGTCATCCCTGCCCCCACCCTCCTCCGTATGCATGGTTCCGAGTGCAAGTAGAAGCGCGTCCAACGTCGTCCTCAAGCTGCCTCAAAGTGCGAGAGAAAATATACACAGCGCAGGGCGACGTGCGAAAAAATGAATCAACTGGACGACGTGCTTTGGTCTCCACCTACGTCGTCGTGGTCGTCACCCTTTAGACTTATGGTCAACTCGATGGAATGGTTCCAATACAGGAACTAGACGAGGCGTTCGGAAGCGATGCCAAAATACCTCTCCAGAAGCCTGGACCCAGATCCTGGAGATGGGACGCGGCAATCCTTTCCCACTCAAACGGGCCCCAAATGGTGTCATTGGAGATTGAATTTCCATGCCGCACAGGAAGCGCTGCTGGGAGATGAGTATTGGGAAGGAAAAGTGAGAAAAAATAATATCGTTTGGAATAACCATCTCGTCGTCGTTGGGTTCTTTTTGCATGTTTACGCGTTGGTCACTTGGCCTGATGATGGTCTTTCCTAGGGACCGTGCCTAGCTGGAGCTAGGCTAAACATGAAAAAGTGCTAGCTGGCGATAGAAAAATTTATTCAAATTAATGCGCTCGGTAGGGTTTTGCGCTTGAACGCAGTCTATGTACACTGCATTTAGTTCGTAGGAATAGTAAAGAACTCGTTGTTCACGCATTGGTACAGTGCACGCTGGCGATAAGGTTTCAAAATATGGCGACTGACCACTTTCCATGTAGAATGCGTTTATAAGGAAAGGTACGACTTGTCAGAACCGTAATCTGAGAAAGCGATCACTTCAACAAAGTATTACTAACGAAACTGCCAAAATCCACTTAACTTTGCAATCTGAAATAGATAAAAGGCGGGTGACATTTCAAGAATGAAAAACAATTTCATGGAACCAACTCCATACCCCATAAATCAGAGAATAAAATATTTAAAATGTTTGAATAAATACTCAAATTCAAATTCCTTTTGAAGCAAAATGAAAACTATTAGCCCATAAATAGTTGTATGAAAAAAGATAACCTATGTGAAGCTCACTTATCATTAGATGGCTAGCACAATTTAAAACGCCCTTCTGTTTTGGAATTTGTACACTACAAGATGATGTAATGGAAAATGCTTTACAAAATATTCTATTAAGGATGAAGCTTCTTGCGACAATAGAAAATTATTTTGAGTGCTTGTTCAGTGAAAAGTGATCATCTATCTAAAGAACATTCTATATTCAGAGGCGTGGCGTGGCTCAGCACCCTTGTGAATCCTTTATTGGGTGCCCTTTCTACTAAGGAAAATAGAGTTTATTCACTTTAGAAAATAATTTGTTTTCACCTAAAAGCTACAGCACATATTCTTTTTATCTATTCTGTTATAATCAAAGTATCCCCAGGCCTCAGCTTTACTACAAAGTCTTTGACACTGGAAACTACGTCTACCATTGGGCATAAATTATAGACCTCTGTAATTACAGCACCCTTAAGCAACATAAACCAACATAGACTAGGTAGGTCGCAATACCTTGTATAGAATTTGAATTGCACCTATAAGGAGTGATTTTAACAAATATTGTGGTTTAAACATTTATTTGTATTTATAGACGAATTTTAGAATTTTTCAATTTTTCAGCTTTTCTTTGAAAGTTATCCAACTTTTTTTCTAAACCTTTGGAAGTCGAAAGGAACTATACCATAGAGACCAACTGACTAAGATTGGTCTTGCCGTTCTCGAGGTTTATTGTAACTAACAAACAGACATTCATTTTTTATATGAGGAGTTAGAAGCTAGGATATTAGAAGCAGAGTGTAAGTGACATTTTGGTCAAATTTGAGTTCACTCAGCTCGACTGCTTTGGTTCTAGAGGCTTTGCGACAATATATTGGTTTGTACGTTGTTTGTAATAAATTGAAATTTCACAGAAAACTAGTATTTTTCGAACCGCCATACAAGTTGATAAACGAAAAATATAGAAAAACTTCGCACCCATTTTTCTTGAAACTCTTTTCGTTTCACCCTCGAAGGCGCTGTTTTGTTAATATTTCAATTTTCCTGCTTTTCCTTGAGTATATGTTAACTTTTTTCTAAACCATTTTGGGCAAAAGGAAAAATCATCCAAAAGTTTCGTGGAGAACCTCTTGCATTGTTTTAATTTTCCGGCTTTTGTGTGTAAATATTTTATCTTTAACTTTATCAACCGTTTTTCGAATTTTACAATTTTCAAGCCGTAAGATTGGTTCAGCCGTTCTCGAGTTCTAGCATCACTAGCAAAAGCATTCATTTTTATATAAAAAGTAGAAGCCGGTTGTTCGAATTTTCATTTTCAAGAATATTATAACTTTTCTTTTTCCTAAACCTTTTTGGGCGAAAAGGAATAAATCATTTGAAGAGACCGTTAAGAGTGGTTAGGATTGGGATAATAATACATTCGTAGAAAACCATAGCGATTTGAACGAATTTCTTTAAATTTGCAGGAAGTGGGTACTGGGCTCAGCAGGTTCAATAAAACGTTCATGGCTGAAATCGTCATCGGACCTATTCGAATAAAGAAATTTGTTCATGAGAGATAAATTCCAGCTCAACAATGGTTGACTGTTTTCGTTATTGTCAATGAAAGAAAAAGACTAAGAAACTCGAACTCTGGACCAATCTAGATTTGATTAATATTTTACGAAAGAAAGAAAAAACAATGATATATATTGAGGATTAACTTTGTTCTTCCACCATAGTACTCGTAGAAATTCTGATTTGCTGCAGTAAATTTCGCTGGCACAAACGCGGGCATAATAATTTTTCTTGATCACCAGAAGAATCCATCGAAATTAATTATTTCAAACCAATGAATTCGACATAAATTTCCGCACTGCTGTAATGATTATCTATTTTCCACATGGTGCGGCATAAAATAATGCGAAAATGTTTAACTTGAATATTGGTTAATTCGAGTAGCTATGACTAATTTCTGTTGAAAGTATATTTGTATGTTTACTTTCAAATGCTGCGAGATATTGAAATTGTTCTACTGCAAATCTCTACAAATGTACGCAAAGAATGGTTACTGGTTTGTTGCTCGCCCAGAAGACGTCGAATGAGATTGCTATGGTGGTAAGATGTCTTTGGCCACAGTTTATCGCCTTAAAACGTCTCTGCAGGATAAGTCCAAGCAGTGGAAGCGGGAAGCGGACTTTCATGCTTTGCACGATGCCAAACATGATAAAGTCAGCTCTTGAAAAGATTGCTCAACCTGGTGTTTCCATAAAAAACTTGTTATGGAAGTCACATTTCTGAAATTCTGCGACAACCATCAAAGAAAACTTTTATGTACCCAGGCTTGAATGAAACGCCAATTGCAAGGGCGTAGCCAGAGGGAGCAGGGGCCGTCGCCCCTTAATTTAGAAGATTGAACGGGTACGAAATAAATTCCTAACCCAATACGTAACTTC